>NC_135897.1:72903894-73363774 GCF_964194155.1 Cetorhinus maximus | reverse complement strand
AACTAGCATCAGGCTGTGCTGCCTTGCCCCCCACCGACTAGCGTCAGACTGTGCTGCCTTGCCCCCCACCAACTAGCATCAGACTGTGCTGCCTTGCCGCCCACCAACTAGCATCAGACTGTGCTGCCTTGCCCCCCATCAACTAGCATCAGACTGTGCTGCCTTGCCCCCCCCGACTAGCATCAGACTGTGCTGCTTTGCCCCCCACCAACTAGCATCAGACTGTGCTGCCTTGCCCCCCGCAACTAGCATCTAACTGTGCCGCCTAGCGCCACCCAACTAGCATCCGACTGTGCTGCCTTGCCCCTTCAACTAGCTTCAGACTGTGCTGCCTTGCCCCCCACCAACTAGCATCAGACTGTGCTGCCTTGCCCCCCCCGACTAGCATCAGACTGTGCTGCTTTGCCCCCCACCAACTAGCATCAGACTGTGCTACCTTGCCCCCCGCAACTAGCATCTAACTGTGCCGCCTAGCGCCACCCAACTAGCATCCGACTGTGCTGCCTTGCCCCTTCAACTAGCTTCAGACTGTGCTACCTTGCCCCCCGCAACTAGCATCTAACTGTGCCGCCTAGCGCCACCCAACTAGCATCCGACTGTGCTGCCTTGCCCCTTCAACTAGCATCAGACTGTGCTGCCTTGCACCCCCAACTCATATCAGTCTGTGCTGCCTGGGCCCCCAAATAGCATCAGACTGTGCCGCCTTGCCCCCCACCAACTAGCATCAAACTGTCCTGCCTTCCACCCCCAACTAGCATCAGACTGTGCTGCCTTGCCCCCCCCGACTAGCATCAGACTGTGCGGCCTGGCCTTGCCCACGCCCAACTTGCATCAGACTGTGCTGCCTTGCCCCCCCACAACTAGCATCAGACTGTGCGGCCGGGCCCCCACAACTAGCATCAGACTGTGCTGCCTTGCCCCCCCACAACTAGCATCAGACTGTGAGGCCTTGCACCCCCAACTCATATCAATATGTGCTGCCTGGCCCCCCCCACTAGCATCAGACTGTGCTGCCTTGCCCACCCCCAACTAGCATCAGACTGTGCTGCCTTGCCCACCCCACACTAGCATCAGACTGTGCTGCCTTGCCCCCCCACAACTAGCATCAGACTGTGCTGCCTTGCCCACCCCACACTAGCATCAGACTGTGCTGCCTTGCCCCCCCACAACTAGCATCAGACTGTGCTGCCTTGCCCACCCCCAACTAGCATCAGACTGTGCTGCCTTGCCCACCCCTAACAAGCATGAGACTGTGCTACCTTGCTTGTACCCACCTAGCATCAGGCTGTGCTGCCTTGCCCTCCCCAACTAGCGTCAGACTGTGCGGCCTGGCCCCCACAACTAGCATCAGACTGTGCGGCCTGGCCCCCACAACTATCATCAGACTGTGCTGCCTTGCCCCCCCCCCAACTAGCATCAGACTGTGCTGCCTTGCTTGTAACCAGCTGGCATCAGACTGTGCTGCCTTGCCCCCCCACAACTAGCATCAGACTGAGCTGCCTTGCCCACCACCAACAAGCATCAGACTCTGCTGCCTTGCCCCCCCACAACTAGCATCAGACTGTGAGGCATTGCACCCCCAACTCATATCAATCTGTGCTGCCTGGCCCCCCCCACTAGCATCAGACTGTGCAGCCTTGCCCCCCCCAACTAGCATCAGACTGTGCTGCCTTGCCCCTCCCTAACAAGCATCAGACTGTGCTGCCCTGCTTGTAACCACCTGGCATCAGACTGTGGTGCCTTGCCCCCCCAACTACTATCAGACTGTGCTGCCTTGCTTGTACCCATCTAGCATCAGGCTGTGCTGCCTTGCACCCACAACTATCATCAGACTGTGCTGCCTTGCCCACCCCTAACTAGCATCAAACTGTGCTGCCTTGCACCCCCAACTATCATCAGACTGTGCTGCCTTACCCATCCCTAACTAGCATCAGACTGTGCTGCCTTGCCCACCCCTAACAAGCATGAGACTGTGCTACCTTGCTTGTACCCACCTAGCATCAGGCTGTGCTGCCTTGCCCCGCCCCAACTAGCATCAGACTGTGCGGCCTGGCCCCCACAACAAGCATCAGACGGTGCGGCCTGGCCCCACAACTAGCATCAGACTGCGTGGCCTGGCCCCCACAACTAGCATCATACTATGCTGCCTTGCCCCCCACCAACTAGCATTTGACTGTGCTGCCTTGCCCACCCCTAACTAGCATCAGACTGTGCTGCCTTGCTTGTAACCACCTGGCATCAGACTGTGCTGCCTTGCTTGTACCCACCTAGCATCAGGCTGTGCTGCCTTGCACATCCCCAACTAGCTTCAGACTGTGCAGCCTGGCCCCCACAACTAGCATCAGACTTTGCTCCCTGACCTCCCCCGCAACTAGCATCAGACTGTGCGGCCCGGCCCCCACAAATAGCATCAGACTGTGCTGCCTTACCCACCCCCCAACTAGCATCAGACTGTGCTGCCTTACCCCCCCCCACAACTAGCATCAGACTGTGCGGCCTGGCCCCCACAACTAGCATCAGACTATGCTGCCTTGCCCCTCACCAACTAGCATCAGACTCTGCTGCATTGCCCACCACCAACTAACATCAGACTGTGCTGCCTTGCCCACCACCAACTAGCATCAGACTGCGCTTCTTTGCCCCCACCAACTGGCATCAGACTGTGCTGCCTTGCCCCCACCAACTAGCATCAGACTGTGCTGCCTTGCCCCCCACCAGCTAACATCAGACTTTGCTGCCTTGCTTGTAACCAGCTGGCATCAGACTGTGCTGCTTTGCCACCCGCAACTAGCATCAGACTGTGCTGTCTTGACTCCCCCGACTAGCATCAGACTGTGCTGCCTTACCCCCCACCAACTAGCCTCAGACTGTGCAGCCTTTCACCTCCCCAACTAGCATCAGACTGTGCGGCCTGGCCCCCGCAACTAGCATCAGACTGTGCTGCTTTGCCCCCCCACAACTAGCATCAGACTGTGCTACCTTGCCCCCCGCAACTAGCATCTAACTGTGCCGCCTAGCGCCACCCAACTAGCATCCGACTGTGCTGCCTTGCCCCTTCAACTAGCATCCGACTGTGCTGCCTTGCCCCTTCAACTAGCATCAGACTGTGCTGCCTTGCACCCCCAACTCATATCAGTCTGTGCTGCCTGGCCCCCCCAACTAGCATCAGACTGTGCGGCCTTCCCCACCCCCCACTAGCATCAGACTGTGCTGCCTTGCACCCCCCCCAACTAGCATCAGACTGTGCTGCCTTTCCCCCCCACAACTAGCATCAGACTGTGCTGCCTTGCCCCGCACCAACAAGCATCAGACTGTGCTGCCTTGCTTGTAACCAGCTGGCATCAGACTGTGCTGACTTGCACCCCCCCAACTAGCATCAGACTGTGCTGCCTTGCCCCACCCCAACTAGCATCAGACTGTGCTGCCTTGCCCACCCCCAACTAGCATCAGACTGTGCTGCCTAGCCCACCCCCAACTAGCATCAGACTGTGCTGCCTTGCCCCCCCACAACTAGCATCAGACTGTGCGGCCGGGCCCCCACAACTAGCATCAGACTGTGCTGCCTTGCCCCCCACCAACTAGCATCAGACTGTGCTGCCTTGCCCCCCCACAACTAGCATCAGACTGTGCGGCCTTCCCCACCCCCCACTAGCATCAGACTGTGCTGCCTTGCACCCCCACCAACTAGCATCAGACTGTGCTGCCTTGCCCCCCACCAACTAGCATCAGATTGTGCTGACTTGCCCCCCCCCAACTTGCATCAGACTGTGCTGCCTTTCCCCCCCCCCAACTAGCATCAGACTGTGCTGCCTTGCCCACCCCTAACAAGCATCAGACTGTGCTGCCTTGCTTGTAACCAGCTGGCATCAGACTGTGCTGCCTTGCTTGTAACCAGCTGGCATCAGACTGTGCTGACTTGCCCCCCCACAACTAGCATCAGACTGTGCTGCCTTGCCCCCCCACAACTAGCATCAGACTGTGCGGCCGGGCCCCCACAACTAGCATCAGACTGTGCTGCCTTGCCCCCCCACAACTAGCATCAGACTGTGAGGCCTTGCACCCCCAACTCATATCAATATGTGCTGCCTGGCCCCCCCAACTAGCATCAGACTGTGCTGCCTTGCGCCCCCCCAACTAGCATCAGACTGTGCTGCATTGCCCACCCCACACTAGCATCAGACTGTGCTGCCTTGCACCCCCACCAACTAGCATCAGACTGTGCTGCCATGTCCCCCACAACTAGCATCAGGCTGTGCTGCCTTGCCCCCCCACCGACTAGCATCAGACTGTGCTGCCTTGCCCCCCCCAGACTAGCATCAGACTGTTCTGCCTTGCCCTCCCCCCGACTAGCATCAGACTGTGCTGCCTTGCCCTCCCCCCGACTAGCATCAGACTGTGCTGCCTTGCCCACCCCTAACAAGCATCAGACTGTGCTACCTTGCACCGCCGCAACTAGCTTCAGACTGTGCGGCCTGGCCCCCACAACTAGCATCAGACTGTGCGGCCTGGCGCCCACAACTATCATCAGACTGTGCTGCCTTGCCCCCGTCAACTGGCATCATACTGTGCTGCCTTGCCCCCGTCAACTAGCATCAGACTGTGCTGCCTTGCCCCCACCCACAACTAGCATCAGACTGTGCTGCTTTGCCCCCCCCGACTAGCATCAGACTGTGCTGCCTTGCACCCCCCCAACTAGCATCAGAATGTGCGGCCTGGCCCCCACAACTAGCATCAGACTGTGCGGCCTGGCACCCACAACTAGCATCAGACTGTGCGGCCTGGCCTTGCCCCCGCCCAACTAGCATCAGACTGTGCTGCCTTGCACCCCCCCAACTTGCATCAGACTGTGCTGGCTTGCACAACCCCCAACTAGCATCAGACTGTGCGGCCGGGCCCCCACAACTAGCATCAGACTGTGCTGACTTGCCCCCCACCAACTAGCATCAGACTGTGCTGCCTTGCCCCCCCAACTAGCATCAGACTGTGCGGCCTTGCCCACCCCCCACTAGCATCAGACTGTGCTGCCTTGCTTGTAACCACCTGGCATCAGACAGTGCTACCGTACTTGTACCCACCTAGCATCAGGCTGTGCTGCCTAGCACCGCCCCAACTAGCATCAGACTGTGCGTCCTGGCCCCCACAACTAGCATCAGACTGTGCTGCCTTGCCCCCGTCAACTGGCATCAGACTGTGCTGCCTTGCCCCCATCAACTGTCATCATACTGTGCTTCCGTGCCTCCCCCCGACAAGCATCAGACTGTGCTGCCTTGCACCCCCCTCAAACTAGCATCAGACTGTGCTGCCTTGCACCCCGTCAACTGGCATCAGACTGTGCTGCCTTGCCCCCATCAACTGGCATCAGACTGTGCTGCCTTGCCCCCATCAACTGGCATCAGACTGTGCTGCCTTGCCCCCATCAACTGGCATCATACTGTGCTTCCGTGCCCCCCCCCGACCAGCATCAGACTGTGCTGCCTTGCACCCCCCCCCAACTAGCATCAGACTGTGCTGCCTTGCCCCCCACCAACTAGCATCAGACTGTGCTGCCTTACCCACCGGAACTAGCATCAGACTGTGCTGCCTTGCCCCCCACCAACTAGCATCAGACTGTGCTGCCTTGCCACCCCCCAACTAGCATCAGACTGTGCTGCCTTGCACCTCCCTCAACTAGCATAAGACTTTGCTGCCTTGCCCCCCTCAACTGGCATCAGACTGTGCTGCCTTGCCCCCCCCTACTAGCATCAGACTGTGCTGCCTTGCACCCCCCCCAACTAGCATCAGACTGTGTTGCCTTGCCCCGCCCGACTAGCATCAGACTGTGCTGCCTTGCCCATCCCTAACAAGCATCAGACTGTGCTGCCTTGCTTGTAACCACCTGGCATCAGACTGTGCTGCCTTGCCCCCCCAACTAGTATCAGACTGTGCTTCCTTGCTTGTACCCACCTAGCATCAGGCTGTGCTGCCTTGCACCCCCAACTAGCATCAGACTGTGCTGCCTTGCCCACTCCTAACTAGCATCAGACTGTGCTGCCTTGCACCCCCAACTAGCATCAGACTGTGCTGCCTTGCCCACCCCTAACTAGCATCAGACTGTGCTGCCTTGCTTGTAACCACCCGGCATCAGACTGTGCTGCCTTGCTTGTACCCAACTAGCATCAGACTGTGCGGCCTGGCCCCCACAACTAGCATCAGACTGTGCGGCCTGGCCCCCACAACTATCGTCAGACTGTGCTGCCTTGCCCCCGTCAACTGGCATCAGACTGTGCTGCCTTGCCCCCCCCGATTAGCATCAGACTGTGCTGCCTTGCTCACCCTTAACTAGCATCAGACTGTGCTGCCTTGCACCCCCAACTAGCATCAGACTGCGCTGCCTTGCCCAACCCTACCAAGCATCAGACTGTGCTGCTTGCTTGTAACCACCTGGCATCAGACAGTGCTACCTTGCTTGTACCCACCTAGCATCAGGCTGTGCTGCCATGCACCGCCCCAACTAGCATCAGACTGTGCGGCCTGGCCCCCACAACTAGCATCAGACTGTGCGGCCTGGTCCCCACAACTAGCATCAGGCTGTGCGTCCTGGCCCCCACAACTAGCATCAGACTGTGCTGCCTTGCCCCCGTCAACTTGCATCAGACTGTGCTGCCTTGCCCCCATCAACTGGCATCATACTGTGCTGCCTTGCACCCCCAACTAGCATCAAACTGTGTTCCCTTGCCCACCCCTAACTAGCATCAGACTGTGCTGCCTTGCACCCCCAACTAGCATCAGACTGTGCTGCCTTGCCCACCCCTAACTAGCATCAGACTGTGCTGCCTTGCCCACCCCAAACAAGCATCAGACGGTGCTGCCTTGCTTGTAACCTCCTGGCATCAGACTGTGCTACCTTGCTTGTACCCACCTAGCATCAGGCTGTGCTGCCTTGCACCGCCCCAACTGGCATCAGACTGTGCTGCCTTGCCGCCCACCAACTAGCATCAGACTCTGCTGCCTTGACCCCCACCAACTAGCATCAGACTGTGCTGCCTTGCCCCCCACGACTAGCATCAGACTGTGCTGCCTTGCCCCCCACCAACTAGCATCAGACTGTGCTGCCTTGCCGCCCACCAACTAGCATCAGACTGTGCTGCCTTGCCCCCCACCAACTAGCATCAGACTGTGCTGCCTTGCCCCCCACCAACTAGCATCAGACTGTGCTGCCTTGCCGCCCACCAACTAGCATCAGACTGTGCTGCCTTGCCCCCCATCAACTAGCATCAGACTGTGCTGCCTTGCCCCCCCCGACTAGCATCAGACTGTGCTGCTTTACCCCACGGAACTAGCATCAGACTGTGCTGCCTTACCCCCCGGAACTAGCATCAGACTGTGCTGCCTTACCCACCGGAACTAGCATCAGACTGTGCTGCCTTGCCCCCCACCAACTAGCATCAGACTGTGCTGCCTTGCCCCCCCGACTAGCATCAGACTGTGCTGCCTTGCCCCCCCGACTAGCATCAGACTGTGCTGCCTTGCCAACCCCCAACTAGCATCAGACTGTCCTGCCTTGCCCCACCCCGACTAGCATCAGGCGGTGCTGCCTTGCCCCCCTCAACTAGCATCAGACTGTGCTGCCTTGCCCCCCTCAACTAGCATTAGACTGTGCTGCCTTGCCCCCCTCAACTAGCATCAGACTGTGCTGCCTTACCCCCCACTACTAGCATCAGACTGTGTTGCCTTGCCCCGCCCGACTAGCATCAGACTGTGCTGCCTTGCCCATCCCTAACAAGCATCAGACTGTGCTGCCTTGCTTGTAGCCACCTGGCATCAGACTGTGCTGCCTTGCCCCCCCAACTAGTATCAGACTGTGCTGCCTTGCTTGTGCCCACCTAGCATCAGGCTGTGCTGCCTTGCACCCCCAACTAGCATCAGACTGTGCTGCCTTGCCCACTCCTAACTAGCATCAGACTGTGCTGCCTTGCTTGTGCCCATCTAGCATCAGGCTGTGCTGCCTTGCCCCCCCAACTAGTATCAGACTGTGCTGCCTTGCTTGTGCCCACCTAGCATCAGGCTGTGCTGCCTTGCCGCCCACCAACTAGCATCAGACTGTGCTGCCTTGCCCCCCATCAACTAGCATCAGACTGTGCTGCCTTTCCCCCACCAACTAGCATCAGACTGTGCTGCCTTGCCCCCACCAACTAGCATCAGACTGTGGTGCCTTGCCCCCCACCAACTAACATCAGACTGTGCTGCCTTGCCCCCCCCGACTAGCATCAGACTGTGCTGCCTTGCCCCACCCCGACTAGCATCAGACTGTGCTGCCTTACCCCCCAGAACTAGCATCAGACTGTGCTGCCTTGCCCCCCTCAACTAGCATCAGACTGTGCTGCCTTGTCCCACCCCGACTAGCATCAGGCGGTGCTGCCTTGCCCCCCTCAACTAGCATCAGACTGTGCTGCCTTGCCCCCCACTACTAGCATCAGACTGTGCTGCCTTGCCCCCCTCAACTGGCATCAGACTGTGTTGCCTTGCCCATCCCTAACAAGCATCAGACTGTGCTGCCTTGCTTGTAACCACCTGGCATCAGACTGTGCTGCCTTGCCCCCCCAACTAGTATCAGACTGTGCTGCCTTGCTTGTGCCCACCAGCATCAGGCTGTGCTGCCTTGCACCCCCAACTAGCATCAGACTGTGCTGCCTTGCCCACTCCTAACTAGCATCAGACTGTGCTGCCTTGCTTGTAACCACCTGGCATCAGGCTGTGCTGCCTTGCACCCCCAACTAGCATCAGACTGTGCTGCCTTGCCCACTCCTAACTAGCATCAGACTATGCTGCCTTGAACCCCCAACTAGCATCAGACTGTGCTGCCTTGCCCACCCCTAACTATCATCAGACTGTGCTGCCTTGCCCCCCATCAACTAGCATCAGACTGTGCTGCCTTGACCCCGTCAACTGGCATCAGACTGTGCTGCCTTGCCCCCCCCGATTAGCATCAGACTGTGCTGCCTTGCTCACCCTTAACTAGCATCAGACTGTGCTGCCTTGCCCAACCCTAACAAGCATCAGACTGTATTGCCTGGCATCAGACAGTGCTACCTTGCTTGTACCCACCTAGCATCAGGCTGTGCTGCCATACACCGCCCCAACTAGCATCAGACTGTGCGGCCTGGCCCCCACAACTAGCATCAGACTGTGCGGCCTGGTCCCCACAACTAGCATCAGACTGTGTGTCCTGGCCCCCACAACTAGCATCAGACTGTGCTGCCTTGCCCCCGTCAACTGGCATCATACTGTGCTGCCTTGCCACCCCCCGACTATCATCAGACTTTGCTGCCTTGCACCCCCCCCAAACTAGCATCAGACTGTGCTGCCTTGCCCCCCTCAACTGGCATCAGACTGTGCTGCCTTGCGCCCCCCGACTAGCATCAGACTGTGCTGTCTTGCTTGTAGCCACCTGGCATCAGTCTGTGCTGCCTTGCACCGCCCCAACTAGCATCAGACTGTGCTGCCTTGCCCCCCCCGACTAGCATCTGACTGAGCTGCCTTGCCCCCCACCAACTAGCAACAGACTGTGCTGCCTTGGCCCCCCCCGACTAGCATCAGACTGTGCTGCCTTGCACCCCCCCCAACTAGCATCAGACTGTGCTGCCTTGCACCCCCCCCAACTAGCAACAGACTGTGCTGCCTTGCCCCCCTCAACTAGCATCAGACTGTGCTGCCTTGCCCCCCTCAACTAGCATCAGACTGTGCTGCCTTGCCCATCCCTAACAAGCATCAGACTGTGCTGCCTTGCTTGTACCCACCTAGCATCAGGCTGTGCTGCCTTGCACCCCCAACTAGCATCAGACTGTACTGCCTTGCCCACTCCTAACTAGCATCAGACTGTGCTGCCTTGCACCCCCAACTAGCATCAGACTGTTCTGCCTTGCCCACCCCTAACTAGCATCAGACTGTGCTGCCTTGCTTGTAACCAGCTGGCATCAGACTGTGCTGCCTTGCTTGTACCCACCTAGCATCAGGCTGTGCTGCCTTGCACCGCCCCAACTAGCATCAGACTGTGCGGCCTGGCCCACACAACTAGCATCAGACTGTGCTGCCTTGTCCCCCACAACTAGCATCAGGCTGTGCTGCCTTGCCCCCCACCGACTAGCGTCAGACTGTGCTGCCTTGCCCCACTCAACTAGCATCAGACTGTGCTGCCTTGCCCCCCTCCGACTAGCATCAGACTGTTCTGCCTTGCCCACCCCTAACAAGCATCAGACTGTGCTACCTTGCACCGCCGCAACTAGCATCAGACTGTGCGGCCTGGCCCCCACAACTAGCATCAGACTGTGCTGCCTTGCCCCCCACCAACTAACATCAGACTGTGCTGCCTTGCCCCCCACCAACTAGCATCAGACTGTGCTGCCTTGCCCACGGACAACTAGCATCAGACTGTGAGGCCTTGCACCCCCAACTAACATCAGCCTGTGCTGCCTGGCCCCCCCAACTAGCATCAGACTGTGCGGCCTTGCCCCCCACCAACTAGCATCAGACTGTGCTGCCTTGCCCCCCACCGACTAGCGTCAGACTGTGCGGCCTTGCCCCCCGCAACTAGCATCAGACTGTGCGGCCTTGCCCCCCACAACTAGCATCAGACTGTGAGGCCTTGCACCCCCAACTCATATCAATCTGTGCTGCCTGGCCCCCCCCACTAGCATCAGACTGTGCTGCCTTACCCATCCCTAACTAGCATCAGACTGTGCTGCCTTGCCCACCCCTAACAAGCATGAGACTGTGCTACCTTGCTTGTACCCACCTAGCATCAGGCTGTGCTGCCTTGCCCCGCCCCAACTAGCATCAGACTGTGCGGCCTGGCCCCCACAACAAGCATCAGACGGTGCGGCCTGGCCCCCACAACTAGCATCAGACTGCGTGGCCTGGCCCCCACAACTAGCATCATACTATGCTGCCTTGCCCCCCACCAACTAGCATTTGACTGTGCTGCCTTGCCCACCCCTAACTAGCATCAGACTGTGCTGCCTTGCCCACCCCTAACTAGCATCAGACTGTGCTGCCTTGCTTGTAACCACCTGGCATCAGACTGTGCTGCCTTGCTTGTACCCACCTAGCATCAGGCTGTGCTGCCTTGCACATCCCCAACTAGCTTCAGACTGTGCGGCCTGGCCCCCACAACTAGCATCAGACTGTGCTCCCTGACCTCCCCCGCAACTAGCATCAGACTGTGCGGCCCGGCCCCCACAAATAGCATCAGACTGTGCTGCCTTACCCACCCCCCAACTAGCATCAGACTGTGCTGTCTTACCCCCCCCACAACTAGCATCAGACTGTGCGGCCTGGCCCCCACAACTAGCATCAGACTATGCTGCCTTGCCCCTCACCAACTAGCATCAGACTCTGCTGCATTGCCCACCACCAACTAACATCAGACTGTGCTGCCTTGCCCCCACCGACTAGCATCAGACTGTGCTGCCTTGCCCACCACCAACTAGTATCAGACTGCGCTTCCTTGCCCCCACCAACTGGCATCAGACTGTGCTGCCTTGCCCCCACCAACTAGCATCAGACTGTGCTGCCTTGCCCACCACCAGCTAACATCAGACTTTGCTGCCTTGCCCCCCACCAACTAGCATCAGACTGTGCTGCCTTGCCCACTCCTAACTAGCATCAGACTGTGCTGCCTTGCTTGTGCCCATCTAGCATCAGGCTGTGCTGCCTTGCCCCCCCAACTAGTATCAGACTGTGCTGCCTTGCTTGTGCCCACCTAGCATCAGGCTGTGCTGCCTTGCCGCCCACCAACTAGCATCAGACTGTGCTGCCTTGCCCCCCATCAACTAGCATCAGACTGTGCTGCCTTTCCCCCACCAACTAGCATCAGACTGTGCTGCCTTGCCCCCACCAACTAGCATCAGACTGTGGTGCCTTGCCCCCCACCAACTAACATCAGACTGTGCTGCCTTGCCCCCCCCGACTAGCATCAGACTGTGCTGCCTTGCCCCACCCCGACTAGCATCAGACTGTGCTGCCTTACCCCCCAGAACTAGCATCAGACTGTGCTGCCTTGCCCCCCTCAACTAGCATCAGACTGTGCGGCCTTGCCCCACCCCGACTAGCATCAGGCGGTGCTGCCTTGCCCCCCTCAACTAGCATCAGACTGTGCTGCCTTGCCCCCCACTACTAGCATCAGACTGTGCTGCCTTGCCCCCCTCAACTGGCATCAGACTGTGTTGCCTTGCCCATCCCTAACAAGCATCAGACTGTGCTGCCTTGCTTGTAACCACCTGGCATCAGACTGTGCTGCCTTGCCCCCCCAACTAGTATCAGACTGTGCTGCCTTGCTTGTGCCCACCTAGCATCAGGCTGTGCTGCCTTGCACCCCCAACTAGCATCAGACTGTGCTGCCTTGCCCACTCCTAACTAGCATCAGACTGTGCTGCCTTGCTTGTAACCACCTGGCATCAGGCTGTGCTGCCTTGCACCCCCAACTAGCATCAGACTGTGCTGCCTTGCCCACTCCTAACTAGCATCAGACTATGCTGCCTTGAACCCCCAACTAGCATCAGAGTGTGCTGCCTTGCCCACCCCTAACTATCATCAGACTGTGCTGCCTTGCCCCCCATCAACTAGCATCAGACTGTGCTGCCTTGCCCCCGTCAACTGGCATCAGACTGTGCTGCCTTGCCCCCCCCGATTAGCATCAGACTGTGCTGCCTTGCTCACCCTTAACTAGCATCAGACTGTGCTGCCTTGCCCAACCCTAACAAGCATCAGACTGTATTGCCTGGCATCAGACAGTGCTACCTTGCTTGTACCCACCTAGCATCAGGCTGTGCTGCCATGCACCGCCCCAACTAGCATCAGACTGTGCGGCCTGGCCCCCACAACTAGCATCAGACTGTGCGGCCTGGTCCCCACAACTAGCATCAGACTGTGTGTCCTGGCCCCCACAACTAGCATCAGACTGTGCTGCCTTGCCCCCGTCAACTGGCATCAGACTGTGCTGCCTTCCCCCCGTCAACTGGCATCATACTGTGCTGCCTTGCCACCCCCCGACTATCATCAGACTTTGCTGCCTTGCACCCCCCCCAAACTAGCATCAGACTGTGCTGCCTTGCCCCCCTCAACTGGCATCAGACTGTGCTGCCTTGCGCCCCCCGACTAGCATCAGTCTGTGCTGCCTTGCTTGTAACCACCTGGCATCAGAGAGTGCTACCTTGCTTGTACCCACCTAGCATCAGGCTGTGCTGCCTTGCACCGCCCCAACTAGCATCAGACTGTGCGTCCTGGCCCCCACAACTAGCATCAGGCTGTGCTGCCTTGCACCGCCCCAACTAGCATCAGACTGTGCGTCCTGGCACCCGTCAACTGGCATCAGACTGTGCTGCCTTGCCCCCATCAACTGTCATCATACTGTGCTGCCTTGCCCCCTCCGACTAGAATCAGACTGTGCTGCCTTGCCCCCCACCAACCAGCATCAGACTGTGCTGCCTTGCCCCCCCACCGACTAGCATCAGACTGTGCTGCCTTACCCCCCGGAACTAGCATCAGACTGTGCTGCCTTGCACCCCCCCCAACTAGCAACAGACTGTGCTGCCTTGCCCCCCTCAACTAGCATCAGACTGTGCTGCCTTGCACCCCCCCCAACTAGCATCAGACTGTGCTGCCTTGCCCCCCCCACAACTAGCATCAGACTGTGCAGCCTTGCCCATCCCTAACAAGCATCAGACTGTGCTGCCTTGCCCTTTCAACTAGTATCAGACTGTGCTGCCTTGCTTGTACCCACCTAGCATCAGGCTGTGCTGCCTTGCACCCCCAACTAGCATCAGACTGTACTGCCTTGCCCACTCCTAACTAGCATCAGACTGTGCTGCCTTGCACCCCCAACTAGCATCAGACTGTTCTGCCTTGCCCACCCCTAACTAGCATCAGACTGTGCTGCCTTGCTTGTAACCAGCTGGCATCAGACTGTGCTGCCTTGCTTGTACCCACCTAGCATCAGGCTGTGCTGCCTTGCACCGCCCCAACTAGCATCAGACTGTGCGGCCTGGCCCACACAACTAGCATCAGACTGTGCTGCCTTGTCCCCCACAACTAGCATCAGGCTGTGCTGCCTTGCCCCCCACCGACTAGCGTCAGACTGTGCTGCCTTGCCCCACTCAACTAGCATCAGACTGTGCTGCCTTGCCCCCCTCCAACTAGCATCAGACTGTTCTGCCTTGCCCACCCCTAACAAGCATCAGACTGTGCTACCTTGCACCGCCGCAACTAGCATCAGACTGTGCGGCCTGGCCCCCACAACTAGCATCAGACTGTGCTGCCTTGCCCACCCCTAACAAGCATCAGACTGTGCTGCCTTGCTTGTAACCAGCTGGCATCAGACTGTGCTGACTTGCCCCCCCACAACTAGCATCAGACTGTGCTGCCTTGCCCCCCCACAACTAGCATCAGACTGTGCGGCCGGGCCCCCACAACTAGCATCAGACTGTGCTGCCTTGCCCCCCCACAACTAGCATCAGACTGTGCTGCCTTGCCCCCCCACAACTAGCATCAGACTGTGCTGCATTGCCCACCCCACACTAGCATCAGACTGTGCTGCCTTGCACCCCCACCAACTAGCATCAGACTGTGCTGCCATGTCCCCCACAACTAGCATCAGGCTGTGCTGCCTTGCCCCCCCCCCGACTAGCATCAGACTGTTCTGCCTTGCCCCCCCACCGACTAGCATCAGACTGTGCTGCCTTGCCCCCCCCAGACTAGCATCAGACTGTTCTGCCTTGCCCTCCCCCCGACTAGCATCAGACTGCGCTGCCTTGCCCTCCCCCCAACTAGCATCAGACTGTGCTGCCTTGCCCACCCCTAACAAGCATCAGACTGTGCTACCTTGCACCGCCGCAACTAGCATCAGACTGTGCGGCCTGGCGCCCACAACTATCATCAGACTGTGCTGCCTTGCCCCCGTCAACTGGCATCATACTGTGCTGCCTTGCCCCCGTCAACTAGCATCAGACTGTGCTGCCTTGCCCCCACCCACAACTAGCATCAGACTGTGCTGCTTTGTCCCCCCCGACTAGCATCAGACTGTGCTGCCTTTCACCCCCCCAACTAGCATCAGACTGTGCGGCCTGGCCCCCACAACTAGCATCAGACTGTGCGGCCTGGCACCCACAACTAGCATCAGACTGTGCGGCCTGGCACCCACAACTAGCATCAGACTGTGCTGCCTTGCTTGTAACCACCTGGCATCAGACAGTGCTACCTAACTTGTACCCACCTAGCATCAGGCTGTGCTGCCTAGCACCGCCCCAACTAGCATCAGACTGTGCGTCCTGGCCCCCACAACTAGCATCAGACTGTGCTGCCTTGCCCCCGTCAACTGGCATCAGACTGTGCTGCCTTGCCCCCATCAACTGTCATCATACTGTGCTTCCGTGCCTCCCCCCGACAAGCATCAGACTGTGCTGCCTTGCACCCCCCTCAAACTAGCATCAGACTGTGCTGCCTTGCCCCCGTCAACTGGCATCAGACTGTGCTGCCTTGCCACCCCCCAACTAGCATCAGACTGTGCTGCCTTGCACCCCCCCCCAACTAGCATCAGACTGTGCTGCCTTGCACCGCCCCAACTAGCATCAGACTGTGCTGCCTTGCCCCCCACCAACTAGCATCAGACTGTGCTGCCTTACCCACCGGAACTAGCATCAGACTGTGCTGCCTTGCCCCCGTCAACTGGCATCAGACTGTGCTGCCTTGCACCGCCCCAACTAGCATCAGACTGTGCTGCCTTGCCCCCCACCAACTAGCATCAGACTGTGCTGCCTTACCCACCGGAACTAGCATCAGACTGTGCTGCCTTGCCCCCCACCAACTAGCATCAGACTGTGCTGCCTTGCCCCCCACCAACTAGCATCAGACTGTGCTGCCTTACCCACCGGAACTAGCATCAGACTGTGCTGCCTTACCCACCGGAACTAGCATCAGACTGTGCTGCCTTGCCCCCCACCAACTAGCATCAGACTGTGCTGCCTTGCCCCCCACCAACTAGCATCAGACTGTGCTGCCTTACCCACCGGAACTAGCATCAGACTGTGCTGCCTTGCCCCCCACCAACTAGCATCAGACTGTGCTGCCTTGCCACCCCCCAACTAGCATCAGACTGTGCTGCCTTGCCCCCCTCAACTAGCATCAGACTGTGCTGCCTTGCACCTCCCTCAACTAGCATAAGATTTTGCTGCCTTGCCCCCCTCAACTGGCATCAGACTGTGCTGCCTTGCCCCCCCCTACTAGCATCAGACTGTGCTGCCTTGCACCCCCCCCAACTAGCATCAGACTGTGTTGCCTTGCCCCGCCCGACTAGCATCAGACTGTGCTGCCTTGCCCATCCCTAACAAGCATCAGACTGTGCTGCCTTGCTTGTAACCACCTGGCATCAGACTGTGCTGCCTTGCCCCCCCAACTAGTATCAGACTGTGCTTCCTTGCTTGTACCCACCTAGCATCAGGCTGTGCTGCCTTGCACCCCCAACTAGCATCAGACTGTGCTGCCTTGCCCACTCCTTACTAGCATCAGACTGTGCTGCCTTGCACCCCCAACTAGCATCAGACTGTGCTGCCTTGCCCACCACTAACTAGCATCAGACTGTGCTGCCTTGCTTGTAACCACCCGGCATCAGACTGTGCTGCCTTGCTTGTACCCATCTAGCATCAGGCTGTGCTGCCTTGCACCGCCCCAACTAGCATCAGACTGTGCAGCCTGGCCCCCACAACTAGCATCAGACTGTGCGGCCTGGCCCCCACAACTATCGTCAGACTGTGCTGCCTTGCCCCCGTCAACTGGCATCAGACTGTGCTGCCTTGCCCCCCCCGATTAGCATCAGACTGTGCTGCCTTGCTCACCCTTAACTAGCATCAGACTGTGCTGCCTTGCACCCCCAACTAGCATCAGACTGCGCTGCCTTGCCCAACCCTACCAAGCATCAGACTGTGCTGCTTGCTTGTAACCACCTGGCATCAGACAGTGCTACCTTGCTTGTACCCACCTAGCATCAGGCTGTGCTGCCATGCACCGCCCCAACTAGCATCAGACTGTGCGGCCTGGCCCCCACAACTAGCATCAGACTGTGCGGCCTGGTCCCCACAACTAGCATCAGGCTGTGCGTCCTGGCCCCCACAACTAGCATCAGACTGTGCTGCCTTGCCCCCGTCAACTTGCATCAGACTGTGCTGCCTTGCCCCCATCAACTGGCATCATACTGTGCTGCCTTGCACCCCCAACTAGCATCAAACTGTGTTCCCTTGCCCACCCCTAACTAGCATCAGACTGTGCTGCCTTGCACCCCCAACTAGCATCAGACTGTGCTGCCTTGCCCACCCCTAACTAGCATCAGACTGTGCTGCCTTGCCCACCCCAAACAAGCATCAGACGGTGCTGCCTTGCTTGTAACCTCCTGGCATCAGACTGTGCTACCTTGCTTGTACCCACCTAGCATCAGGCTGTGCTGCCTTGCACCGCCCCAACTAGCATCAGACTGTGCTGCCTTGCCGCCCACCAACTAGCATCAGACTCTGCTGCCTTGACCCCCACCAACTAGCATCAGACTGTGCTGCCTTGCCCCCCACGACTAGCATCAGACTGTGCTGCCTTGCCCCCCACCAACTAGCATCAGACTGTGCTGCCTTGCCGCCCACCAACTAGCATCAGACTGTGCTGCCTTGCCCCCCCCGACTAGCATCAGACTGTGCTGCCTTACCCCACGGAACTAGCATCAGACTGTGCTGCCTTACCCCCCGGAACTAGCATCAGACTGTGCTGCCTTACCCCCCGGAACTAGCATCAGACTGTGCTGCCTTGCCCCCCACCAACTAGCATCAGACTGTGCTGCCTTGCCCCCCCGACTAGCATCAGACTGTGCTGCCTTGCCCCCCCGACTAGCATCAGACTGTGCTGCCTTGCCAACCCCCAACTAGCATCAGACTGTCCTGCCTTGCCCCACCCCGACTAGCATCAGGCGGTGCTGCCTTGCCCCCCTCAACTAGCATCAGACTGTGCTGCCTTGCCCCCCTCAACTAGCATTAGACTGTGCTGCCTTACCCCCCACTACTAGCATCAGACTGTGTTGCCTTGCCCCGCCCGACTAGCATCAGACTGTGCTGCCTTGCCCATCCCTAACAAGCATCAGACTGTGCTGCCTTGCTTGTAGCCACCTGGCATCAGACTGTGCTGCCTTGCCCCCCCAACTAGTATCAGACTGTGCTGCCTTGCTTGTGCCCACCTAGCATCAGGCTGTGCTGCCTTGCACCCCCAACTAGCATCAGACTGTGCTGCCTTGCCCACTCCTAACTAGCATCAAACTGTGCTGCCTTGCTTGTAACCACCTGGCATCAGGCTGTGCTGCCTTGCACCCCCAACTAGCATCAGACTGTGCTGCCTTGCCCACTCCTAACTAGCATCAGACTATGCTGCCTTGCACCCCCAACTAGCATCAGACTGTGCTGCCTTGCCCACCCCTAACTAGCATCAGACTGTGCTGCCTTGCCCCCCATCAACTAGGATCAGACTGTGCGGCCTGGCACCCACAACTAGCATCAGACTGTGCGGCCTGGCACCCACAACTAGCATCAGACTGTGCTGCCTTGCTTGTAACCACCTGGCATCAGACAGTGCTACCTAACTTGTACCCACCTAGCATCAGGCTGTGCTGCCTAGCACCGCCCCAACTAGCATCAGACTGTGCGTCCTGGCCCCCACAACTAGCATCAGACTGTGCTGCCTTGCCCCCGTCAACTGGCATCAGACTGTGCTGCCTTGCCCCCATCAACTGTCATCATACTGTGCTTCCGTGCCTCCCCCCGACAAGCATCAGACTGTGCTGCCTTGCACCCCCCTCAAACTAGCATCAGACTGTGCTGCCTTGCCCCCGTCAACTGGCATCAGACTGTGCTGCCTTGCCACCCCCCAACTAGCATCAGACTGTGCTGCCTTGCACCCCCCCCCAACTAGCATCAGACTGTGCTGCCTTGCACCGCCCCAACTAGCATCAGACTGTGCTGCCTTGCCCCCCACCAACTAGCATCAGACTGTGCTGCCTTACCCACCGGAACTAGCATCAGACTGTGCTGCCTTGCCCCCGTCAACTGGCATCAGACTGTGCTGCCTTGCACCGCCCCAACTAGCATCAGACTGTGCTGCCTTGCCCCCCACCAACTAGCATCAGACTGTGCTGCCTTACCCACCGGAACTAGCATCAGACTGTGCTGCCTTGCCCCCCACCAACTAGCATCAGACTGTGCTGCCTTGCCCCCCACCAACTAGCATCAGACTGTGCTGCCTTACCCACCGGAACTAGCATCAGACTGTGCTGCCTTACCCACCGGAACTAGCATCAGACTGTGCTGCCTTGCCCCCCACCAACTAGCATCAGACTGTGCTGCCTTGCCCCCCACCAACTAGCATCAGACTGTGCTGCCTTACCCACCGGAACTAGCATCAGACTGTGCTGCCTTGCCCCCCACCAACTAGCATCAGACTGTGCTGCCTTGCCACCCCCCAACTAGCATCAGACTGTGCTGCCTTGCCCCCCTCAACTAGCATCAGACTGTGCTGCCTTGCACCTCCCTCAACTAGCATAAGATTTTGCTGCCTTGCCCCCCTCAACTGGCATCAGACTGTGCTGCCTTGCCCCCCCCTACTAGCATCAGACTGTGCTGCCTTGCACCCCCCCCAACTAGCATCAGACTGTGTTGCCTTGCCCCGCCCGACTAGCATCAGACTGTGCTGCCTTGCCCATCCCTAACAAGCATCAGACTGTGCTGCCTTGCTTGTAACCACCTGGCATCAGACTGTGCTGCCTTGCCCCCCCAACTAGTATCAGACTGTGCTTCCTTGCTTGTACCCACCTAGCATCAGGCTGTGCTGCCTTGCACCCCCAACTAGCATCAGACTGTGCTGCCTTGCCCACTCCTTACTAGCATCAGACTGTGCTGCCTTGCACCCCCAACTAGCATCAGACTGTGCTGCCTTGCCCACCCCTAACTAGCATCAGACTGTGCTGCCTTGCTTGTAACCACCCGGCATCAGACTGTGCTGCCTTGCTTGTACCCATCTAGCATCAGGCTGTGCTGCCTTGCACCGCCCCAACTAGCATCAGACTGTGCAGCCTGGCCCCCACAACTAGCATCAGACTGTGCGGCCTGGCCCCCACAACTATCGTCAGACTGTGCTGCCTTGCCCCCGTCAACTGGCATCAGACTGTGCTGCCTTGCCCCCCCCGATTAGCATCAGACTGTGCTGCCTTGCTCACCCTTAACTAGCATCAGACTGTGCTGCCTTGCACCCCCAACTAGCATCAGACTGCGCTGCCTTGCCCAACCCTACCAAGCATCAGACTGTGCTGCTTGCTTGTAACCACCTGGCATCAGACAGTGCTACCTTGCTTGTACCCACCTAGCATCAGGCTGTGCTGCCATGCACCGCCCCAACTAGCATCAGACTGTGCAGCCTGGCCCCCACAACTAGCATCAGACTGTGCGGCCTGGTCCCCACAACTAGCATCAGGCTGTGCGTCCTGGCCCCCACAACTAGCATCAGACTGTGCTGCCTTGCCCCCGTCAACTTGCATCAGACTGTGCTGCCTTGCCCCCATCAACTGGCATCATACTGTGCTGCCTTGCACCCCCAACTAGCATCAAACTGTGTTCCCTTGCCCACCCCTAACTAGCATCAGACTGTGCTGCCTTGCACCCCCAACTAGCATCAGACTGTGCTGCCTTGCCCACCCCTAACTAGCATCAGACTGTGCTGCCTTGCCCACCCCAAACAAGCATCAGACGGTGCTGCCTTGCTTGTAACCTCCTGGCATCAGACTGTGCTACCTTGCTTGTACCCACCTAGCATCAGGCTGTGCTGCCTTGCACCGCCCCAACTAGCATCAGACTGTGCTGCCTTGCCGCCCACCAACTAGCATCAGACTCTGCTGCCTTGACCCCCACCAACTAGCATCAGACTGTGCTGCCTTGCCCCCCACGACTAGCATCAGACTGTGCTGCCTTGCCCCCCACCAACTAGCATCAGACTGTGCTGCCTTGCCGCCCACCAACTAGCATCAGACTGTGCTGCCTTGCCCCCCCCGACTAGCATCAGACTGTGCTGCCTTACCCCACGGAACTAGCATCAGACTGTGCTGCCTTACCCCCCGGAACTAGCATCAGACTGTGCTGCCTTACCCCCCGGAACTAGCATCAGACTGTGCTGCCTTGCCCCCCACCAACTAGCATCAGACTGTGCTGCCTTGCCCCCCCGACTAGCATCAGACTGTGCTGCCTTGCCCCCCCGACTAGCATCAGACTGTGCTGCCTTGCCAACCCCCAACTAGCATCAGACTGTCCTGCCTTGCCCCACCCCGACTAGCATCAGGCGGTGCTGCCTTGCCCCCCTCAACTAGCATCAGACTGTGCTGCCTTGCCCCCCTCAACTAGCATTAGACTGTGCTGCCTTGCCCCCCTCAACTAGCATCAGACTGTGCTGCCTTACCCCCCACTACTAGCATCAGACTGTGTTGCCTTGCCCCGCCCGACTAGCATCAGACTGTGCTGCCTTGCCCATCCCTAACAAGCATCAGACTGTGCTGCCTTGCTTGTAGCCACCTGGCATCAGACTGTGCTGCCTTGCCCCCCCAACTAGTATCAGACTGTGCTGCCTTGCTTGTGCCCACCTAGCATCAGGCTGTGCTGCCTTGCACCCCCAACTAGCATCAGACTGTGCTGCCTTGCCCACTCCTAACTAGCATCAAACTGTGCTGCCTTGCTTGTAACCACCTGGCATCAGGCTGTGCTGCCTTGCACCCCCAACTAGCATCAGACTGTGCTGCCTTGCCCACTCCTAACTAGCATCAGACTATGCTGCCTTGCACCCCCAACTAGCATCAGACTGTGCTGCCTTGCCCACCCCTAACTAGCATCAGACTGTGCTGCCTTGCCCCCCATCAACTAGGATCAGACTGTGCTGCCTTGCCCCCGTCAACTGGCATCAGACTGTGCTGCCTTGCCCCCCCCGATTAGCATCAGACTGTGCTGCCTTGCTCACCCTTAACTTGCATCAGGCTGTGCTGCCTTGCCCAACCCTAACAAGCATCAGTCTGTATTGCCTTGCTTGTAATCACCTGGCATCAGACAGTGCTACCTTGCTTGTACCCACCTAGCATCAGGCTGTGCTGCCATGCACCGCCCCAACTAGCATCAGACTGTGCGGCCTGGCCCCCACAACTAGCATCAGACTGTGCGGCCTGGTCCCCACAACTAGCATCAGACTGTGTGTCCTGGCCCCCACAACTAGCATCAGACTGTGCTGCCTTCCCCCCGTCAACTGGCATCATACTGTGCTGCCTTGCCACCCCCCGACTATCATCAGACTTTGCTGCCTTGCACCCCCCCCAAACTAGCATCAGACTGTGCTGCCTTGCCCCCCTCAACTGGCATCAGACTGTGCTGCCTTGCGCCCCCCGACTAGCATCAGACTGTGCTGTCTTGCTTGTAGCCACCTGGCATCAGACAGTGCTACCTTGCTTGTACCCACCTAGCATCAGTCTGTGCTGCCTTGCTTGTAACCACCTGGCATCAGACAGTGCTACCTTGCTTGTACCCACCTAGCATCAGTCTGTGCTGCCTTGCTTGTAGCCACCTGGCATCAGACTGTGCTACCTTGCTTGTACCCACCTAGCATCAGGCTGTGCTGCCTTGCACCGCCCCAACTAGCATCAGACTGTGCGTCCTGGCACCCGTCAACTGGCATCAGACTGTGCTGCCTTGCCCCCATCAACTGTCATCATACTGTGCTGCCTTGCCCCGCCCCGACTAGAATCAGACTGTGCTGCCTTGCACCCCCCCCAAACTAGCATCAGACTGTGCTGCCTTGCCCCCCCAACTAGCATCAGACTGTGCTGCCTTGCCCCCCACCAACTAGCATCAGACTGTGCTGCCTTGCCCCCCACCAACTAGCATCTGACTGAGCTGCCTTGCCCCCCACCAACTAGCATCAGACTGCGCTTCCTTGCCCCCCACCGACTAGCATCAGACTGTGCTGCCATGCCCCCTCCAACTAGCATCAGACTGTGTTGCCTTGCACCCCTCGACTAGCATCAGACTGTGCTGCCTTGCCCATCCCTAACAAGCATCAGACTGTGCTGCCTTGCCCTTTCAACTAGTATCAGACTGTGCTGCCTTGCTTGTACCCACCTAGCATCAGGCTGTGCTGCCTTGCACCCCCAACTAGCATCAGACTGTACTGCCTTGCCCACTCCTAACTAGCATCAGACTGTGCTGCCTTGCACCCCCAACTAGCATCAGACTGTGCTGCCTTGCCCACCCCTAACTAGCATCAGACTGTGCTGCCTTGCTTGTAACCACCTGGCATCAGACTGTGCTGCCTTGCTTGTACCCACCTAGCATCAGGCTGTGCTGCCTTGCACCGCCCCAACTAGCATCAGACTGTGCGGCCTGGCCCACACAACTAGCATCAGACTGTGCGGCCTGGCCCCCACAACTATCATCTGACTGTGCTGCCTTGCCCCCGTCAACTGGCATCAGACTGTGCTGCCTTGCTCCCCCGACTAGCATCAGACTGTGCTGCCTTGCCCACCCCTAACTAGCATCAGACTGTGCTGCCTTGCACCCACAACTAGCATCAGACTGTGCGGCCTGGTCCCCACAACTAGCATCAGACTGTGCGTCCTGTTCCCCACAACTAGCATCAGACTGTGCTGCCTTGCCCAACCCTAACAAGCATCAGACTGTGCTGCCTTGCTTGTAACCACCTGGCATCAGACAGTGCTACCTTGCTTGTACCCACCTAGCATCAGGCTGTGCTGCCTTGCACCGCCCCAACTAGCATCAGACTGTGCGTCCTGGCCCCCACAACTAGCATCAGACTGTGCTGCCTTGCCCCCATCAACTGGCATCAGACTGTGCTGCCTTGCACCCCCCCCAAACTAGCATCAGACTGTGCTGCCTTGCCCCCCCCGACTAGCATCAGACTGTGCTGCCTTGCCCCCCTCAACTGGCATCAGACTGTGCTGCCTTGCCCCCCCGCCGACTAGCATCAGACTGTGCTGCCTTCTCCCCCACCAACTAGCATCAGACTGTGCGGCCTTGCCCCCCACAACTAGCATCAGACTGTGCGGCCTTGCCCCCCCCCGACTAGTATCAGACTGTGCTGCCTTGCCCCCCCAACTAGCATCAGACTGTGCTCCCTTGCCCCCCCAACTAGCATCTGACTGTGCTGCCTTGCCCCCCTCCAACGAGCATCAGACTGCGATGTCTTGCCCCCCCCGACTAGTATCAGACTGTGCTGCCTTGCCCCCCCAACTAGCATCAGACTGTGCTCCCTTGCCCCCCCCCGACTAGGATCAGACTGTGCTGCCTTGCTTGTACCCACCGAGCATCAGGCTGTGCTGCCTTGCACCCCCAACTAGCAACAGACTGTGCTGCCTTGCCCACCCCTAACTAGCATCAGACTGTGCTGCCTTGCTTGTAACCACCTGGCATCAGACTGTGCTGCCTTGCTTGTACCCACCTAGCATCAGGCTGTGCTGCCTTGCACCGCCCCAACTAGCATCAGACTGTGCGGCCTGGCCCCCACAACTAGCATCAGACTGTGCGGCCTGGCCCTCACAACTATCATCAGACTGTGCTGCCTTGCCCCCGTCAACTGGCATCAGACTGTGCTGCCTTGTCCCCCCCGACTAGCATCAGACTGTGCTGCCTTGCCCACCCCTAACTTGCATCAGTCTGTGCTGCTTTGCACCCCCAACTAGCATCAGGCTGTGCTGCCTTGCACCCCCAACTAGCAACAGACTGTGCTGCCTTGCCCACCCCTAACTAGCATCAGACTGTGCTGCCTTGCTTGTAACCACCTAGCATCAGGCTGTGCTGCCTTGCACCACCCCAACTAGCATCAGACTGTGCGTCCTTGCCCCCACAACTAGCATCAGTCTGTGCTGCCTTGCCCCCGTCAACTGGCATCAGACTGTGTGTCCTTGCCCCCACAACTAGCATCAGACTGTGCTGCCTTGCCCCCATCAACTAGCATCAGACTGTGCTGCCTGGCCCCCCCCGACTAGCATCAGACTGTGTTGCCTTGCCCCCCCCCCAACTAGCATCAGACTGTGTTGCCTTGCCCCCCCCCCGACTAGCATCAGACTGTGCTGCCTTCTCCCCCACAACTAGCATCAGACTGTGCACCCTTGGCCCCCCCCGACTAGTATCAGACTGTGCTGCCTTACCCCCAACTAGCATCAGACTGTGCGGCCTTGCCCACCCCCACAACTAGCATCAGACTGTGCAGCCTTGCCCCCCCACAACTAGCGTCGGACTGTGCGGCCTTGCCCCCCACAACTAGCATCAGACTGTGCGGCCTGGCCCCCCCCCTACTAGCATCAGACTGTGCGGCCTTTCTCCCGACAACTGGCATCAGACTGTGCTGCCTTGTCCCCGCAACTAGCATCAGACTGTGCGGCCTTTCTCCCGACAACTGGCATCAGACTGTGCTGCCTTGTCCCCGCAACTAGCATCAGACTGTGCTGCCTTTCCCACCCCCAACTTGTATCAGACTGTGCGGCCTTGCCCCCCCACAACTAGCATCAGACTGTGCTGCCTTGCCCCCCCATCTAGCATCAGACTGTGCTGCCTTGCCCCCCCACAACTAGCATCAGACTGTGCTGCCTTGCACCCCTCACAACTAGCATCAGACTGTGATGCTTTGCACCCCCCCACCCCAAATAGCATCATTCTGAGCTGCCTTGCCCCCCCAACCCGTATCAGACTGTGCTGCCTTGCCCCCCCAACTAGCATCTGACTGTGCTGCCTTGCCCACCCCTAACTAGCATCAGACTGTGCTGCCTTTCCCACCCCTAACTAGCATCAGACTGTGCTGCCTTGCTTGTACCCACCTGGCATCAGACTGTGCTGCCTTGCCCCCCCAACTAGCATCAGACTGTGCTGCCTTTCCCACCCCTAACTAGCATCAGACTGTGCTGCGTTGCTTCTACCCACCTAGCATCAGACTGTGCTGTCTTGCCCGCCCCCAACTGGCATCAGACTCTGCCCTCCTTGCACCGCCCCAACTAGCATCAGACTTTGCTGCCTTGCCCCCCGCAACTAGCATCAGACCATTCTGCCTTGCCCCCCCCACCCCAAATCACATCAGACCGTGCTGCCTTGCACCCCCACAACTCGCCCCAACTGCGTTGCAGCCCTTGCCCATGCACTGCACTGTCAGCCATCCGGGAAAAAACAACTCGCCTGGGCCCTCACCTGAATGCACGTCGCCTCTTTCTTGAAGTTGTACGGGCAACTCTCATGAACGCTGAGCAACATTATTGTGCACTCAACGCCACGATCCCCTCATATTTCAGCTCGCCAGGTGCACGTCTTTTAAATGCTGTTTTGATACACGTCGGTGTGCAATCTTGCTGATATGCCCGGATGATGCAGTGTGGTGGGATGATTCCGGCGAGCAGGTCTTATAATGATATGCAGATGTATTAAAATGACGTTCCTGATGTCTGGTGTTGGGTGGAGCGGACAATTGCAAACTGGTTTCACGACGTTATGAAACCGGCTTTTGGCCTTCTTGCCCTATTATCCGTTCGCGCCTGCTATGATGCCCCTGCCAATGGGGACAGAAAATCCCAGCCAACGTGTTTCACAGAAATGCCATCAGACATTGATGAGATTTGAACACTGGGATGAGAATTTAAATTGGAATAATTGAGAGACTGAGTATTAATGTAAGACAATGATGGATGAGTACAACTTGGCACAGATTAGGATGTGGCAGCAGAGTTTTGGATGAGCTGAGCCTAATGGAAAATGGCAGATGAGAAGCCAATCTAGGGAGCAATGCAACAGTCTTGTCTGGGATGACAAAGGCTTGAGTGAGGGTTTCAGTAACAGATGGCCTGAGGTGCAGTGGAGGTAAGTAATGTTGTGGAGATGCAGGTAGATAGTCTGTGTGATGGATAGGAAATGGGGTGGGATGCTCAACCCACCTCAAATAAAACACCAATGTTGTGAATATTCAGCTTCAACCTGAGACAGTGGCCAAGGCTGGGCTTGGAATCAGTGGCCAAGCAGTGGTGAAGATATGGAGTTTGTGGTTGGTGGGGAATGGGGAAGGGGCTGGTGGTGGGCTGGGGTGCAAATCTGATGGCTTCCAGCTTCCAGTGTTGAACTGAAGGTTAGCGCAGTCCCTTCAGCACTGGAAATCTAACAAACAGCTGGCAACACAGAGGCAGTGATTTACTTAAAGTTTTCACAGATGATTTCTACGCCCTATTTAACATGTCCACATGTGATATCTGTATCTTGTTTAATGCATCACCCTCAATCCCCAAAAGCAATTAATATCCTCTAATGTCATAAAGTCACGTAGTAAAGCGTTTTTCCATTTTTAAATGTTTCTACCCTTGTGCAGTTTTTGGCCAACATTTGCTTTGAAAGGTCAGTGTGAGTAATGGGAATACATATGCATGAGATGAAGCCTCATGAACGTTCAAATGTAACTTCTTTGTCAATATTCATAAGCTGACACCACCATCTGGCTTCAAAAAAAAAGCCATCGATAACAGCAAACTTTGATATCCTGCTCTAATGCGCTGGAGACTATTTTTGGGTCTGCAATGATCAATCCAGTAACACCACTTACATTACAGAGTCAGCTTCTTCAGCTGCAGATCACTGATCATTTTTGAAAAGTACACAGAGTTCAGAAAAGCACAAAAGAAAATAGGCAATATTAGTTTACTTGTCACACAATACAAACAAAACGGCTTGAGTATCCCCATTAGGGAATTAGTTGTAAGAAGATGAATTGAAATATAAGAGGGCACAGAAATGCAAGTAAATCCCAAAGTAGCGATCCCAGGGGACCACTTAGAATCAAGAAAATTAAAATAAAATAAGTTGGGGATATGTTTTATAACGCAATTATATGCAGTTGGACCTCATTATAATAAATCCTATTATTAGATGCATGCCATTACAACACACTCTTGTTACTGCAAATTGTAAAAAATACGGTTAGACCAAGCTCTCATAATAAACCTTTATTAAATCACTCTCATTATAGCAAACTTCATTTTTCCAACCGTCTATAAAAGAGAAAGGGAGATTAAATCTTATTGCCATTGGAAATGTGACTGGTCCTTCAATTGGTGCCTTAGTGATTGCAAACTTGTTATTGTGGTGTCACTATAGAGCTGCCAATTATAGCAGCAGCTGCATCCTTTAGAGGAAATGTACAGATTATGCCCGTCTATTCCAGGGATTCAGGTGGAAACTAAAGGTTTTAAATCACCATTCAAAGAGCAGTAGGAAGTTCTTTCAATGTTGTGGCTAACATTCCTCCTTCTTTCACAGGGCGCAATGGCTGCTAGATGTACTTACTTTAGATTTTAATGGAATGAAAATTTTTGGACAAGTGTGCATTAATTAAGGAAAGCCAACACAGATTTGTTAAAGGCAAATTGTGTTTGACTAAATTGATTTCATTGTTTTGATGAGGTAACAGAGAGGGTTGATGAGGATAATGCAGTTGATGTAGTATACATGGATTTCCAAAAGGCATTTGATAAAGTCCCACATGACAAGCCTGCCAGCAAAAGTTGAAGCTCGTGGAATGAAAGGGACAGTGGCAGCATGGATAGGAAGTTGGCTGAGTGACAGGAAACAGAATAGTTGTGAAAGGTTGTTTTTCAGACTGGAGGAAGATATAGGTGGGGTTCCCCAGGGTTTGACATAATGACCACTACTTTTTTTGATGTATATTAATAACGTCGACTTGGGTTTACAAGCTACAATTTCAAAATTTACAGATGATGCAATGTTTGGAAGTATTGTGGATTGTGAGGAGGATAACAATAGACTTCAAGCTAACATAGACAGGCTGGTTGAATGGATGAACACATGGCAGGTGAAGTCTACTGCAGAAAAGTGTGAATTGATATATTTTAGTAGGAAGAGTGAGGAGAGGTAATATAAAATAAAAGGTGCAATTCTAAAAGGAGCGCAGGAGCAGAGAGACTTGGGGGTATAAGTGCAGAAATCATTGAAGGTGGCCAGGCAGGTTAAGAAGGTGGTTAAAAAGGAATATGGGATCATTGCCTTTATAAATAGAGGCATAGAGTACAAAAGCAATGAAGTTATGGTGACCCTTTATAAAACACAGTTTCGGCCTCATCTGGAGTATTCTGTCCATTTGAGGGCACCACACTTTAGGAAAAATGTGAAGGCTTTAGAGGGGTAGCAGAAGAGATTTATAAGAATGGTTCCAGGGATGAGGAACTTCAGTTAGGTGGATAGATTGAAGAAACTGGGCCTGTTCTTTTTAGAGAAGTGAAGGTTGAGAGGAATTTGTTAGAGATGTTCAAAATTATGGGATGTCTAGACAGATTAGATAAAGAAAAACTGTTACCAATGTGGTCATGAACTAGAGAAAATCGATATAAGGTGAATGGCAAAAGAACCAATGGTGACATGAGGAAAAAAGTTTTACACAGCAAGTGATTAGGACTTGCAAAACACTGTCTGAGAGTGAGGTGGAGGCAGATTCATTTGTGGCTTTCAGAAGGGAATTAGATAAGCGCCTGAAGAGAAGAAATTGCAAGGCTATGGCGAAAATGCCAGGGAGTGGGACAAGCTAGTTGCTCTTGTAGAGAGTCATCGTGGACAGGATGGACAAAATGACCTCCTTTGTGCTGTAACCATTCTGTGATACTATGAAATCAGGCGTGGTCTATAATGGGCAGGTGACCACTTCGAAAGGTTACTGCTCAGGCAGTGAAGACAAAAATCTACAAAGTCAGACCTGGGCAAACTACGGCCCAGGGTCACATCAGGCCCACAGGAGCTTCTAATCCAGCCTGCAGCTGCACCAGGATGGTCCAAGGGGAGCAGTTCAAGGCAAATGGAAGTACTTCAATGTAAACTGGAGTTGGCCAGGACGCTGGGGATGGTCTTTTCTTGGGCAGTGCATGTGGCTGCCATGTTTGAGGAAGCAAGTGCATGTGGAGGAGCAGGGGGAGCAGCACAAAAGTAAGTGTATTTTCAAGATTACTTATTCGATTAGTGAAGTTTCCATTTGTATTTTGGTTTGCAAGTATGTATACCGCAATTTCAAAACATCAACTTATCTTTCACTTAGGTCTTAATACTCCCTGAAAAGTCAAGTCAATACTTATATAGTTTTATTTCCCCATTTTTCTCATTCCCTCATTGATTATGGTGATTCTTGCTGAGGTCTAGTGCCAAGTGTGCACATAGTCCAGGGTTTGAACCTGGGACCATCAGATCTGAATGGGCATGGTAGCACACTGAACAGAGCCTTCACCCACTAGAATGGTCATATATCTATAATTTATTTTGAAAAATTTTGCACCTGTGAGTACGTCCTGTCAACTTTTTACATTATAAGTTCCTATAGCCACATTTATAATAGTTCCAGGGATGTGGAATTTCAATTAAGTGGGGAGATGAGAAAAGCTGGGGTTGTTCTCCTTAGAGCAGAGAAAGCTAAGGGTAGATTTAATAGAGGTGTTCAAAATCATGAAGTGTATTGATTAGGTAGATAAGGAGAAATTGCTTCTGGTGGCAGAAGGGTCGCTAACCAGAGGTCACAGAGTTAAGGTAATTGGCAAAAGAACCAGAGGGTAGCAGATTCGTAGACCCAGCAAAAACATGATCTACAATCCTGCTGGTTGACAAGGGATTGAAATATCAAAATAAATATGCTGCGACCACAGCGAATTTCAAGGTATGTATGACTGAAGGTCACCACAAACAATCTTGGTTTAACATTTTGAGATGGGGATTTCAGTGATTAGTTGTACATGCACTTCCAAAAATTAGAGTTGAGGATGCAACTTCTGTTCCTGCCAGGGAACTAAGGTTTGGGTTTTTAGAAGGAGGGCGAATGTTACAGAAAGTGAAGGTGTGCGGTTTTAGATAAGAGTATTGTGTTTTGAGGAAATTAGACGTTAGGAACGTGTTCCCTAATAGTTGTGGAATACTTGGTGGCACTTCTTTTAAAATGTGCTGTAAGATTATTAAATCCCAGCTCTGGGAATGAGAGATAGAGAGAGGATACAGATGACTGTAGAACCCACAAAATGTGATGGCTGCCCTTGAGATGCCTTTTGGTCTCTCCACCTTTCTCTTATCTTTACTGTTCTTTTCCCCTGGTGGTTCTTGCAGCAGCATGTAGTAGATCACAATAAAGCAGTGTTTATATTGGCAAGACAAAATCATAATGCTGCAGATACTGGAAATCTGAAATAAAAACAAAAGATGCTGGTAGTACTCAGCAGGTCAGGTAGCATTTGAAGAGACAGAAAGAGTGACACTGGACTTTATACCATTGTAAAGAGGGATGACCAACTGCGTTGTTCACATTAAGCCAAGAGGGTGTGAAAAAAGAGGGCACATTTGGTTTTGCTATTGTATGTAATGCATCATTATGATTGTGTAACCATCATAACAATAAATGTTTTATGTTTGTTTGTTCCAAAATTTATTTTTACTGTGTATTATAATTGTTTATTCTTGAGAATTTATGGCTCACTCACACACAATTTTGATACCTAGATTTGGCCCTCCAGCTGAACAGTTTGCCCGCCCCTGTACTAAGAAGTCCACTGTCATATTATGGCCTCATACATGTTAATAGTATGTTAATTATATTGTTACGATACACAAGTGAAGAGCATTGTTTAATTAAGTTCATTGAGCACAGGGAGTAGCTTGGACGTTGGGATGGAGAGCAGTGTTGAGACTGAACAAAATCAATAAACTCTCTTGATAAAGAAAAGCTCTGTGTCTTGGGGCAGAATCATGCGTGCCCACTGGCATTGGGCGTGTTTGGTGGTGTGAGTGGACAAAAATCAGTTTTCCAACGTCGTGAAACCAGCTTGCAATTGTCCACTCCGCCCGCCGATGGCAGGCCATATTCCCCACCTTCGCACATTGAGAACCTCATATCACTATCCAGCCCGCCAGACTCAAACCCCCCCGCTGGATTGTCCACCCATGTCGGTGGGAAAACACAATGGTGTAGAACACGTCTTGATAAGTGTGATGTGCAGAAGTCAGGACTTACCCGTCAGGGCCTTGCTCACATCGTGGACATCCAAGGAGCAGAAGATGCTGGAGCCTGACACCAACGTCCATGGCATGCTGGGTGGATTCTCATGGACACGGCTCTGCTGCGAAGCAGCTCACGGAAGTTGGAATATCACTGTTGATGCTCACAATGGATGATGGTCAAAGGGGTAGGAGAGAAAGGTCTAGGATCAGTTGGGAGAGGAAGAGATGTCGGGGGGGTGAGTTTGGGAGGGGGGAGTGAAGCTGTCGGGGGAGTGAGGTTGGGAGGGGGGAGTGAAGCTGTTGGGGGGCGAGGTTGGGAGGGGGAAATGAAGGTGTTAGGGGGTGAAGTTGGGAAGGGTGGAATGAATGTGTTAGGGGGTGAGGTTGAAAGTGGGAGAAGGGAGTACTGGGGGAGGAGGGAATAATTGATGAGAAAATGGCAAATGGGGGGTTAAGTGTAACAGGGGTGGAAGGTGTGAGGGAAGGAGTGTGGGGAGTGGAAGGAGTGTGGAGGGGGGAGGAAGGAGTGCAAAGAGGGGAAGGAGTCCAGGAAGAGGAAGGAGTGTGGAGACGGAATGGAGGCCAGGGGGAGAAATGAGTGGAGAGAGGGGAGGAAGTCTGGCGGGAGGAAAGAACGCGCAAAGGGAAGGGAGAAAGGGTGGAGAAAGATGTAAGAGTGGAGGAAGGAGTCAGGAAGGGGGAAAGAATAAAGCTAGAGGAAGAAGTAAGGGTGTCTGAGGAAGTCAGGAAGAGGGAAGGAGTAAGGCTGGAGGAAGAAGTGAGGCTGGAGGAAGAGGTAAGGCTGATGGAAGGAGTTGGGAGGGGGGAAGGACTAAGGGTAGTAGGAGAAGTAAGGGTGGAGGAATGAGTCTGGAAGGGGGAGGGACTAAGCGAGTTGGAGGCCAGGGTGGGGACGATGAGAGAAATCTAAGGGTGGGTAAGGGGTTCCGGGGTTAAAGGGGTTCTGGGGGGGAATGGGGTGTGAAGGGTGAAAGGGGGGAAGGGGTGCGAAGTGGGGGAGGGGTGAAAAAGGGGGAAAGGGTCCAGAGGGGGGATGTGCAGGTGAACGTGCAAGGGAGAAGTCTGATAGGTCCATGTCTGCCTCCTGGGGAGCGAGCTGAGGGTGCGTGTGGTAAGAAGGAAGGGTGAGAATAACTGAGGGCAGAGTGAAGCAGTACGGCCGGAGGGTGAGGGTTCGACGGTAGCGATAGAAGGGACGATGAGGGTGGATGGTGGGGACCCAGAGGCAGACACAGACCCTGGGGTGGGAAGGGGGAGGTTGGGGAGGTGAATGTGGATGGAGGAGGAATTTTTGGGAAGGAAGAGAATGTGTATGTTCACCTGGACATTCCCGAAGGAAAAGGGTTGTGGCTGGTCGGTCACAGAGGGGAGGTGGAAGTTGGTGTCGGTGGGGGTCAACTGTGATGGAAGAAAGGAAATGGGTGACTGGGGGAGGGGAAAAGATGGGGGAGCTGACGAAAAAGTGAATCCAGAACATGCTGTTCAAATTGAAAGTGAAACGACAGTTGTGGTGGGCTAGATCAGGTGCTGCATGGGAGTGTGATCGCTGTGTGGGCGGAGATGCAGGTCAGTTCAGATGGACAACTGAAAGTGAACCAAGCAAGCAGCACTGAAAGTGCTCAAGACATTGAGGCAAGTGTGGTACGTGAAGGATCCACGAGCTGTGACAGTGCTTGCACAAGGCTCCGAATGGCCATGCCACACACGCTTTTCCCTCCGGAATCACTCGTGGGCCGGCTGCTCCCTCTGCGGTGACAGAGGACAAGGTTGAGGGGTCACAGGCAAAGGAGGCTCGGAGGGAGAGGGCAGCCCCTGAGATCTTCAGTAGATGATCCAGAGGTGTCCAGCTGCCGCTCCTTCTTCCTTCGGGTGCCCGAGGGCCCCTACCTGACTCCTTGAGGGGAAGGAGAACCTGGAGGGATGTCAAGGTGCCCTGTTTCCCTCTCACGTTGCCACTGCAGGAACTCACTCATGGCTCCCATGATGGAGTGCAGGTCTGCACACATTTCTGCATTCTGCTGGACCAGGGTCTCCATGATGTCTGCCATCCTCCCCATGGAGACCTCCATAAGCGCATATGTGGGCACCACTGCATCAGAGAGCAGGCGGACACACTCCTCCAACTCGCTTGTCACTCTGTTGAAGGCTTTCAACAGCTCTGCATAATGCTGAGTCTCCAGGATGAGTTGGAAGGCCAAATCCATAGGTTCATCCCCTGACTCAGACCTCAAAGGCGCCCGCTCCCCAGCAGTCGACCGAGTGCCGGGGAGCTCAGCTGAACCTGCCCCCTCCTGGTATGGACATGTGTCCATGCGGTGGCCATCAGATTGTGAACTTGAGCCTGCTCTAGATCTAGGTCCCACCGAAGTGTGTGTCCCTGCGCTGGTGGAGGGTGTGGGTAAGTGCTGGTGGCAGGTCTTCCAGGCTACTTATTTCCAGCTCTTCAATGGAGATGAGGACCTGGATGGAGCTGAGGGATTGGCTGGCTGAGGGTGTCGGTCACTTGGCAGAGCTCCCTGTGAAACAAAGTGCAGATAATTAGTGCATGACAAAGTCATAGCAGAGTCAAAAGCAGGAGAGAGAGCACTCACAGTTGCGTTGAGAGAGGGATGATGTGGTGCAGGATCATCAGGTGGATGTTCACCACCGACCTCATCGTCACCACAGGCAGGGTCCACATCCTTATCAGTCAGCGCGATGGCACACTCCTCAAAGTGAGTGAGGAACCTAATGTGAGCCACTCCACCCCCCCAGGTTGGGACCTCTACCTGCTGATGTGAGCAGGCTTCACCTGCAAGAAAATGGATGGAGAAAATGTGATCAGGACACATGGCACTGCTTGGGCTGTTTGTGTGGTGAGCGGAGCCATGGACAGGATGAGAACGCGAGCTCCAGAGGGTATGAGCCTGATGGAGATGTGAGGGTGTGTGAGTTAGTGCTGTTGTCCCTTGAGGTGTGAGATCCCTGTGCACGTGTGATGGGTTTGTGAGTGTGAGAGTTGAGAGTGATGAGAAGAGTGACTTACCCTGGCGGAACGGATGAGACCGTTCATTCTGTAGCGGCACTGGGGGGCTGTCCTCTTTTGCAGGACATTGGCGCTGATCGCCGTTGCCACCAGCTGCTACCTGGGTTGGTGATGCCACTGCCCGTCCTGTGGCCAGAGCGGGGGAAGAGCAGGCCTCCACCAACATCCAAAAGGCATTCCAGTGACGTGTCCTTAAACCTGGGGCCTGCAGTCTTTTTGCCTTTCGGGGCCATTTCTTCTTTGCAGCAGTCATGGGCTGGAAGCACTGAGAAGTGGGCATGCAGCCTCACTTAAATATGGCACCCGGTGTGCTGAAATGGCGAGGTGATGGTGTGGCAGGCGAATGAGAGCCTGCCTGCCATGGAAACAGTGTGTTTCCGGGAATGCATAATTAATGCAGCTGGCCAGAGGGTAAAATGTTGTTTTACCCTCCCGCTCCCGCACTTAATGCAAATCTGGGATGCTTCTGCCCTTGGTTTCAGCTTCACCAACCAGCTTGGAGAATATTAACAATACACACCTGTTATTCCCAATTATGAAGGCTAATATAAAGCAGATAATTATCAGGATGTAGGCATGCACTGAAATTATTTATCATTATGTCAGCACCTATGAAACGATTTGTTCAGTTAGGTGAGTTCATATATAACAGTTATTTACTGGGAAATAGTAAGCTAGCTGATAGGTTTGATATCTACAAGGTGTTTGTTGTTCACAAAGTGATACCAGCCTTCTAAAGCACATATGGGACATACTCTTTGCTTACAGAATAGCTTCATCAGTCACACACAAACCGCTTAAAAGATGAAAGAAGCAGCTAATCCCTGACTCCGTCATAGGCACCTAAATCACTTTTAATTCCTTTTTAATATGGCAGTGACACTTCAAATCCAAAGTCTTTGTATAATGACAGTATTGTGCCGTTTCAGATCAACTGCTTTTGATCTTTTTGTTGTCAATGGTGTCCATGGAGATGGAAGGTTTATTTTCATCTACTTAATAACCATTTAATTTCCTACACTTTCTCTTTCACAGCTGCCTGTTCTGTATCTCAAGTAGAAGTCCAATATGCTCCCTGGTCCATACATTGTCTGGATAAAGTGTTTCTATAGTAAACCAGTATATCTTGTTGCACAATCTGTTACCATAACAACAGTCAATACTTATCTTATCAACACTAAACAGACACGATGAAATACCGAATATTTTCTGAACCTGAAGATCCGGGTGTGTGTTTGTGTGTACACTGGCTCTAGAAACATGCAGGGAAATAATATGGCAAGACCAGCTTTGAACTCACCTAACTTAAATTTATATTCAATTAAGCAAAAATAGTTGCTGAGGGACAATATATCCTTGGGCATAAATAAATGAGTCCATGATGTACTAAAGATTTGCAAAGCCTATCGGATGTAACAAGAGATGGAACTGAAGATTAAACCTCACAGGAAGATTGAAAAGGGAGGGCTGATGTCACCCCAAACTGTTTTTCAGCTTATCTATCCCCTTTCCTGACAGGAGTTATCCAGCCCTAATGGGTCTGCACCAATGAGTGTGTTCTAATTACACTAAATGGTCAAAGGCAGAAGGTCTTTTTTGGGTGTGAAGTTTGCTATTCGTGACGTACCCATGTCCATTCAGATGGAGTTGAATAGCAGGTAAATTTACCTCACCCACCTCATCTACATGATTGCTATCATCTTCGTAACCATGCTGGCTGCCTCTGAGGTCTGTATGGGAGCCGAGTAGCTTTGCTCCTAAACCAGCCCGTTCCTCTTAAAGGAAGCCTGTCTCTCTTAAAGGGGAAGCTGCGCTGGAGAATATTGCTGCAATTTAAATGATGGTGCATTGAACACCAGAGCAGGAACGGAGTTCTAGGGTAATGGATGTGGCACTAGAGGCATTAGTGGTGGAGATGGGCTGGAGGAGAGATGCCATGGATCCGCGGGGAGCCAGGAGGCCCTTAAGGACAGCCCACAGAAGGGATTGGGAGCAGGTGGCCAATGAGGTCAGCTCCTGGAGCCAGGATCCAAGGCCCTGGCCACATGAAGTCTAATGACCTCAGGAGGGTCAAGCTCATTGACATCTCCTGTCCACCACATGACCAACTTCTCACACTGCTCAATGCATCCTGCCCAAATCACTCACTCAGCAGCACTCCCTGGCACTCAGGACTCACAGCTAACATGCAGGTACTCTATCGCACTCTCACACACCTACCTATGCTGCCAGCCTCAAATCCACTTCTTACTGCCTACATGTATCTCCACCATTTAGTTATGGCAGACGCATCACCCAAACAAAGTGGTACACAATCACTGACATTCTGCCCTCTCTCTTGCATGTCAGGTGCCTGACCCTTTAAATAATGCAAGAACAGAGTCTACCTTGCAGTGGACTGTCTGTTGTTTGAAGGGTGATCTATGAACTTGTTGCCAGGGCTGTTAAACAGCAGGGAGCAGTGCAGAACCAGCAGGAGACAGGGATGTCTGCATGTCCCGAATCCTACCTAGAGATGGTTCTCAATATCCTGGGACCAGTTGCGACCGATCTGCGGTACCCAGCATTGCTGAGAACTAAGGTGATGGCATCTTCCTGCTTTATTCCCCCCTCAACTCCCAGCTCACCCTCATCCTGCTATCCGGCATGATGACTAAACTGCTGATGACGGGACCATGGACCTCTTGCTTCACACCCCACCCCCTTTACCCACACCAACATTCCTCTTCTGAGTTACTGCTTTCAGACCCCCAAGAACTCATGTCTGTCCAGTCACAGCAAGCCAAGGAGGAAGAGAGAGAGCAATAGCACTGATCAAAAGATCCCATGGCACCTACAAAATGGGCTAAATGCTGCCTACTGGGTAGTAAATTTTTCTATGTCTCTCTATCATTTGATCTGACACTCGCAGTCACCAGCTCAGCTACTAGCTCTGCAAGCATCTTGAGATTAACATAGAGTTGGGATGAGTCATGTGGGCACAAGTGAGCTGCAGCCAGGCCAGGAGCAAAGGATAACAAAAACAGAATTACCTGGAAAAACTCAGCAGGTCTGGCAGCATCGGCGGAGAAGAAAAGAGTTGACGTTTCGAGTCCTCATGACCCTTCAGCAAAGGATGGTTCATTCGCCATCTCACTGGAGTGCAAAGTGGCACATGGGCTCTGCTGCAGAGGACTCAGATAAGAACCTTGTTGGGATGACATACAAAAGAACACTGATGGACATGCACACTGAGATGCTGCAGGCATTGGTTGGCCTGCCACACAGCCTCCTGTCACTGTTAAGGAAAATGGAGGATTCCAGCTCTATATGGCAGAGGGCAGAGCTTCCCCATGCCACAGCATCAGCTCCATCCCCCTTCATGTTGCAGAGCCAGAGACACTGCCACTACTGGCCACAAACTTGTAACCTTTATGTGGACAGGTCACCAAACCTCTGGCTCACTGGTAAGGATGCAGCAACACTCACTACAACATCTCTAAAAGCACTTTAGAATACTTCTAGATTCTGTCCAACAGGAAAAGTTCTTAATAATCACCTTGCCTGCAATATGGGTGCCTGCCCCTTTAAATAATGCAAGAACAGAGTCTACCTTGCAGCGGACTGTCTGTTGTTTGAAGGGTGATCTATGAACTTGTTGCCAGGGCTGTTGTTTCCCAGATTAGGCATCCCCGGTGTTACATCAGCCAATTAGGTTGTCTGACGTCAGAATAAGGTCAATTTAAAGCTGTCTGGTGCACAATGGGGATGCCCTTACGTGCACTCTTCTCCTCGCAGAATACAGCACAGGAAGTAGCCAGTGGCATAAAGAATCCCTCAACAGCAGTGCCAGGCCTCCATACTGCCATCTGCACTGCGCTGTACAAGGGAATTTCTAGCCACTACACTGGAGATGCCTGTCGATCCCCTTGACTTGGTGCCAGATTTAAATTAACCTGAGGAAAGGGAAAGCAGGTGACAGACATTACCAGCTCTTTGCAGGCAGCTTTATTCAAGGTCAGCGATGAGCTACGTTGCTTAACCACTGACCTCGCCATTCAGGCCAATATTCTATTGGCACCATACATATCAGAGATAATTAAGCAAGGGACAGGATCAGTAAATAAAGCAAAATAAACACAAAGGAGATTAAACTGTTCAGATACTTTGCCTCATTTTTCACTGAAGTGGCTAAAAATGAAGAAATGCTATCAGCAGAAGGTGTCAAGAAGGATGTTACACAATTTAGAACACCAGCAGAATTATTAGCCTTTATGTCAGGTCTCCCTGTCAGAAATACAAGAACTGCTGCACTTGTACCTGAATGTTTTAGGTACAAATTTCCCTGGGGTTTCCTTTTCAATTATAGCCAGAGAATCGTCTGCATGGCTTCTTTTCCTGCCAAGTTTGTAAAATGTCTGCTTGAGCATGAGACAATGTCAACAGAAGGAGGGTGGTGTGGAATTATTGTGAGGGAACAGAACTAGTGCTGGAGGCACTGGTTCTTCCTAATGTTTAATTGGAGGAACCTGCAGCTTATCCAGTACAGGATGTCAGCCAAGTGAATCCTGAGTGCTAGGAAGTGTTGCTGGGTGTGTGATGGGGGCGTGGTACATTGAATAATGTGAGAGGTTGAAGGTACCGTGAGTATGAGATGTCATGTGAAGATGCATTCGCTGACCTTGACCTTCCGCATCAGTTCAAAAGTCCTCTTGTGGTACTGATGCCAAGTCCTCAGGTCCAGACCCCAAGAATTAACCTCACTGGCCACCTACCTTCATTCCACTTTCAGAGTAGTCCTTGAGGGTTTCCTGGTTCCCTGCGGAGCCAGAACATCTCTCCACCTGCCCACCTCTACACTTTTACCTCCAGCGCCACATCCATCACCTGGGAACCCTCTTTCTGCGCTGGTGTTTCATTTTCCAAGTTTTAAGTTGCAGCAACATTTCTCTTTAAGAGACTGTTTTTAAGAGCAGAGAACTGCCTGCACCTTAAGAAGGCAGCTGGCAGTTACAAACATGGTCATTGGATGGTGACAAAAAGTTTATTTGCTGCCCTTCTCCAGTAATAACCGTGTGGGCAGGTCACAAATTGTGATTCCCATGCTCATAAAATGGGGTAAGCCCACCTTTTGCCCAAGGAGTGGAAACATGGCACAGACAAAAGCATTATAAATATTAAACTGGTCCTTATCCCGACTGGCTATCCTATAAGTGCCCTTGCAGACTCTGGTGCTTCTATGAAATGCCACCCAAGTGACAGCAGCACACAAGGTGGATGGTTGCAGAGAACTTGAAGAGGGCAGTAAGATATCCTTTTGCATCACCTTTTAGAGGCTGTGAGGCCGTGATGGCTCCACCTCAGACTGCACCATCTGAAAGGGTAATGATGGAGAGCTGGGAGAGGGAGCAGGAATGCTGCTATTCAGAGAGAGGCCAGGGGGCTCCTGCTCCATGATTCCCGAGTCACTACCTCGAGGCCTCTGTTCAGCCAGACCAGTGATCTTCTGGAGGACAGATCTTTGGGAAGCTGAGGCACTCTGTAAGTCCCTTTCAACTGATGAGCCTGGAGCCACGATGACAGCTTTGGGAGTTCCATTGCAGCATTTTGACGTTCCATTGAAGCTGTTTGGTGCTTTATAGAAACCGCTATGACTGCAGTAGAAGCTGTGACCTGGGTCATCAGATATTGCATGTTGTTGGGCTCCACAGGTCACTGGATGGAATGGACCAGCTTCTCCAAAAGCTTACAGGCAGGCTGTACATTGCACCACGCTTGGTTTGCCAAATCATTCTTCTCAATTTTTGCCCTGAGAAGCCCTCATCTGGCTCCTCAATGGCAGAACTCACATGCGACCCTGGCACCCACCACTCCCTACCAGCCTTTAGTAAGGTGGCACCCTTTCAACTGGAATGGCTGCTGCCCATTAATGCCTAGTGTGAGCCAATGTGAGGATTGTGTTCCACTCTAGTCTCTAGGTTATATATTGTGCCAGTCTTTGAGCTGTGACAGTGGTAGAGTTTGATGCAGTTCCTTCTTCCTCTTCTTCCTCACTCATCTCCTCATGCTCTTCCTCTGGGGGTGAACAAGGTGGCTCTTCCTCCTCTTTCAGTTCTTCTGAGGGTGAGGAGAAACTTAGGTGCAGCACTGTAGGAAGATGTGTGTGATGAGATCATATGGAGCTTGTGAGTAAGGGTAAGATTGGAGGATTAGGGATCAGGACGAGTTGTAGATAAACTGGAGTGACCACATACATGATATGCCCCCTGCTCTCCCTGTCATCTTGGTGTCTGCCCCCACCACCACCCCCCACCACCCCCCACCCCACCCTCCTGATTTCCATAATCACTATCTTTTCGAATGGAGTGACCTCATAGATTCATACTTCCCTGTGCACCCCGACCATCCTCCACCATACCCCCCTCAACCATCCTCCACCTCCCACCACCAGCACCCCCAACCAACCCTCCCACCGCACCCCCCTCTCCCTCCCCACCATGTCAGGTTGTGCTGGTGCCAGTTATGTGTTATCTTGCCCTGGAACAGAAAGACTGACAATTGTGAATGTGTGTATTGGCAGGTTTGTTTGTGTGTCTGGGAGGGTGTGTGATGCCTCACCTAGTTGAAGAGCTGTGAGATGTATTTGAGTGTGAGTAGTGCCTGTGAAGTATGCAAAGTGTGAGTTGCTTGAATTTCACTGTACAGTCAGATGGTGGATGCAGTGTGTTGTGGATGCATTGCTGGTGATCGTGCAGTTATTGAGAAGTGTATTTGTGAGATAGGATCTTACCTTGACTACTTACATCAAGTCATTTTACTCCTTGTGGTGCTGGAGCTATGTGTTGGGGGAAGTACTCCTGGCTGTGTTCTCTTCGACGATCTCCTCCCCAATCCGTTGCATTAGTAATCTCTGTGGATTCCTTACCCCTGTGGGTACACTACTTCCCTCCTCTACCAGCAGGAACTCCAGTGCTGTCTTAGAGAACACGGGAGCCCTTTCCTTTGGTCCCTGAGTCATCCTGATACCTGCTGATGTCTGTCAGCCAGTAGACTTCACACTGTCAGTGGAAGTGTGTGCATGGAGGCTAGATGGGTTACTCCAGAAAAATTGCTGTTAATCAACACTTGAGTGCTAAATGTGCATATCTCTGTTTTAGCACCTTCAGGCATATTAATCATATCAATCAGCAATTAGCCCCAAAATTAAAAGCTAAAACCAACCTTTTAAACCGGTGCCTCTTATTACCACAACACTCACTTAGCTACTGTTTTCACCCTTTTCCCTTTAATGTTTTGAATATTAATTAATGTTCATCAGTCCAAAATTCAGAATCACTTAAAATCCTCAATGGCAGCTAGAATTGTTTTGAATAAATTAATTGAGCGACTTAGCTGATTTCAATTGCAGCTTTTGAATTAGTTGCTTTGTGTGAGATCTTTCCTAATCTACTGTTCAGGAAATCTGCATGGTTAAGCTCTATATTTGAGCCAATCAGTAAAGCATGACATTTGGCCAGATTTTTTAGGAATTATGAAGACTGTGTGGACCTATAAAAAATGGCGGGCAGGACCTAAATCTGGAAGTCCCACCCCATTTCGGACAGATCCCATTTTCACCAGTAGGGGAAAGGGGGCAGGGCATGACTCACACAGGAGGGAAACCCAAACTCGGTAGTCATAAATGCTTTTAAGGGTGGATAAGGTCTGTAGAACTGTCAGGCTGTGAAGTCTTTAAAATCCCCAGCTCTTTAAAACTTAAAAACACAGACTGCCTGTGTAAGTGAGAGTTGAAAAAAGATCTGTTTTGGCAGTTACAATGGCTGTTTGTTAACATTACGTCAAGGGCTATCATTGTGTCATTATTAATGCTTGGCTGCTTTTCAGAACCTATAATTATCTCTGTGGGGGAATCTTAAATTCATAGTTCAAAGAGATTACTAAAGGATTAGCTGTCTTTGATGTGAGGTCATGAATACAAATCTGTTTTTATAATGAATTAAGTACTTGAGGGGCTGTAAAAGTTTGAATGGGCTTTCATGAATTGGATGTTTTTAAAAATATAGTGAAGGTTGCAGTAGATATTTAGAACTTTATTTTATTTCACCTCAACATGGATCCTGAGTTCTGTTCATGGTGAATACTGGGTGAGTTGGCATGGAGAGTATAAAAGCAAAGGAAGGTGGGTGGGTTGTCATGAGTTGGCATTAAGTTGGCATTGGGGCTACAAGAGGCTATGGGGCTGGGTGGGGGGCATAGGTTGGCATGGAGGGTAGTAGGGTGCATGGGGGCTGGGTGTGGGCATGAATTGGCATGTAGGGAATGAGGGCCCATGGGGGTTGGTTGAGGAAACATGAGTTGACATGGATGCAGCATAGGGAGTGCATGGGGGTCGAGCGGGTGTGAGGGGTAAGAACCTAAAATATGAGCAAACAACTGGGATGCATTGCCAGCCCACATCAGCACTCAGTATCTCCTGTGGCTGCCTCCAATCTCCAATCTGCACTCGGTGGAGGGGACGGGGAGGCTACAGGCCCGACACTGTTTTGTACCTACACCCCGCACCCTGACCACACCTCCTCCCACCACCCCTCCCCAACCGCCACCCGAACTAAGATAACTAAGATCCTGCCATTCAGGGGAGTTTCTTCTGCAGTGAGCTGAAAATTTTCCCAACTTGAACTACCCACCTTAGAAGCGAAAATCTGGGCCTTCATTTTTTTCCTCTCATTGACAGACTTAGAACCATAGAACCATAGAACACTACAGCACAGAAAAACAGGCCATTCGGCCCTTCTAGTCTGTGCCGAAATATTATTCCGCTAGTCCCATTGACCTGCACCCAGTCCATAACCCTCCAGACTTCCCATCCATGTATCTATCCAATTTATTCTTAAAAACTTAAGAGTGAGCCCGCATTTACCACCTCAGATGGCAGCTCATTCCACACTCCCACCACTCTCTGAGTGAAGAAGTTCCCCCTAATGTTCCCCCTAAACCTTTCCCCTTTCACCCTAAAACCATGTCCTCTCGTGTTTATCTCTCCTAATCTAAGTGGAAAGAGCTTACTCGCATTTACCCCTCATAATTTTGTAAACTTCTATCAAATCTCCCCTCACTCTCCTACGCTCCAAGGAATAAAGTCCTAACCTGTTTAATCTTTCCCCGTAACTCAACTCCTGAAGACCCGGCAACATCCTAGTAAATCTTCTCTGCACTCTTACAATCTTACTGATATCCTTCCTGTAGTTAGGTGACCAGAACTGCACACAATACTCCAAAGTTGGCCTCACCAATGTCTTATACAACCTCACCATAACATCCCAACTCCTATACTCAATACTTTGATTTATGAAGGCCAGTATGCCAAAAGCTTTCTTTACAACCCTGTCTACCTGTCACACCACTTTCAGGGAATTATGTATCTGAACTCCCAGATCCCTTTGTTCCTCCGCACTCCTCAGTGCCCTACCATTTACTGTGTATGTCCTACCTTGATTTGTCCTTCCAAAATGCAACACCTCATACTTTTCTGCATTAAATTCCATCTGCCATTTTCTGGCCCATTTTGCCAGTTGGTCCAGATCCCTCTGCAAGCTTTGAAAGCCTTCCTCGCTGTCCACAAAGCCTCCAATCTTAGTGTCAACAGCAAACTTGCTGATCCAATTTACCACATTATCATCCAGATCATTGATATAGACAACAAACAACGATGGTCCCAGCACAGATCCCTGAGGCACACCACTAGTCACAGACCTCCAGTCTGAGAAGCAATCATCCACTACCACTCTCTGTCTTCTCCCACACAGCCAATTTTGATTCCAGTTTACAACCTCTCCATGGATACCAAGTGTCTGAACCTTCTGAACTAACCTCCCATGTGGGACCTTGTCAAAGGCCTTACTAAAGTCCATGTAGACAACATCCACAGCCTTTCCTTCATCTACTTTCTTGGTAACCTCCTCGAAAAACTCTACGAGGTTCGTTAAACACGACCTACCACGCACAAAGCCATGTTGACTATCCTTAATCAGCCCTTGGCTGTCCAAATAATTGTATATCCGATCTCTCAGAACACCTTCCAATAATTTACCTACCACTGACATCAGGCTCACTGGCCTGTAATTACCTGGTTTACTTTTGGAGCCTTTTTTAAACAACGGAACAACATGAGCTACCCTCCAATCCTCCGGCACCTCACCCGTGGCTAAGGACATTTTAAATATTTCTGCCAGGGCCCCTGCAATTTCTACACTAGTCTCCCTCAAGGTCCGAGGGAATAACATGTCAGGCCCGGGGGATTTATCTACCTTTATTCGCTGTAAGGCAGCAAGCACCTCCTCCTCTTTAATCTCTATATGTTCCATGACACTACTGCTTGTTTCCCTTCCTTCCTTATACACTATGCCAGTTTCCTGAGTAAATACCAATGCAAAAAAACTGTTTAAGATCTCCCCCATCTCGTTAGGCTCCACACATAGACGACCACTCTGATCTTCAAGGGGACCAATTGTGCCCCTTACTATCCTTTTACTCTTAATATACTTGTAGAAACCCTTCGGGTTTACCTTCCCATTATCTGCCAAAGCAACCTCATGTCTTCTTTTTGCCTTCCTGATTTCCTTCTTTAGTATTTTCTTACATTTTCTGTACTCTACAAGTACCTCATTTGTTCCTTGTTGCTTATACCTGCTATACACCTCTCTCTTCTTCTTAACCAGATCGCCAATATCCCTTGAAAGCCAAGGTTCCCTATGCCTGTTAACTTTGCCTTTAATCCTGACAGGAACATGCAAACTCTGCACTCTCAAAATTTCGCCTTTGAATGCCTTCCTTACTGAACACATCCTTGCCAGAAAGCAACTTATCTCAATCCACTCTTCCTAGATCCTTTCTCATTTCCACAAAATTGGCCTTTCTCCAATTTAGAATCTCAACTCGAGGACCAGACCTATCCTTATCCATAATTAACTTGAAACTAATGACATTGTGGTCACTGGACCCAAAATGTTCGCCTACACATACTTCTGTCACCTGACCTGTCTGGTTCCCTAATAGGAGATCAAGTATTGCATCCTCTCTCATTGGTACCTCTATATATTGATTTAGAAAACTTTCCTGAACACATTTGACAAACTCCAAGCCTTCCAGCCCTTTTACAGTATGGGAGTCCCATTCAATATGTGGAAAGTTAAAATCTCCTACTATCACAACTTTCTGTTTCTTACATCGGTCTGCTATCTATCTACAGATTTGCTCCTCCAATTCTCTCTGACCATTGGGCGGTCTATAATACAACCCTATTAGTGTGATCACACCTTTCCCGGTCCTCAGCTCCACCCATATGGCTTCTGTAGACGAGCCCTCCGGGCTGTCCTGTCTACGCACAGCTGTGATATTTTCCCTGACTAGTAATGCCACTCCGCCCCCTTTCATCCCTCCCCCTCTATCACGTCTGAAACAACGGAACCCCGGAACATTGAGCTGCCAGTCCTGCCCCTCCTGCAACCAAGTCTCACTAATAGCAATAATGTCGTAATCCCACGTGCCAATCCACGCCCTAAGCTCATCTGCCTTTCCGACAATACTCCTTGAATTGAAATAGATACACCTGAGAACACTTCTATCACATACAAACCTTTGATTTCTGTCTATACATGCATTCCTCGCTTGACCTTTATCCTCCTCCACCTCACTATCTGCTCTAACACTCTGGTTCCCCTCCCCCTGCAAATCTAGTTTAAACCCCCCGGAGCAGCACTAGCAAACCTACCCGCAAGGATGTTAGTCCCCCTCCAGTTCAGGTGCAAACCGTCCCGTCGGAACAGGTCCCAATTGAAACAGAGCCCAATTGTCCAAAAACATAAAGCCCTCCCTCCTGCACCATCTCCTTAGCCACGTATTTAGCTGCATTATCTTCCTATTTCTAGCCTCACTAGCACGTGGCACGGGTAGCACTCCTGATATCGCAACCCTGGAGGTCCTGTCCTTCAACTTTGCACCTAACTCCCTAAACTCTCTTTGCAGGACCTCCTCCTTCCTATCCACGTCATTGGTCCCTACATGGACCATGACATCTGGCTGCTCACCCTCCCTCCTGAGAATACTGAGAACTCGATCCAAGATATCGCGGACCCTGGCATCAGGGAGGCAACAGACCATCCGGGATTCTCGATCTCTCCCACAGAACCTCTTATCTGTCCCCCTAACTATCGAATCCCTTATCACTACTGCTCTCCTCTTTTCCCTCCCTCCTTTCTGAGCTGAGGGTCCAGTCTCGGTACCAGAGACGCGACCACTACAACTTGTCCCTGGTAGGTCATCCCCACCAACAGTATCCAAAACGGTATACCTATTGTTGATGAGAACGGCCACAGGGGTGCTCTGCTCTTTCTGTCTATTCCCCTTCCCTCTCCTGACAGTCACCCAGCTACCTGCCTCCTGACTTTTAGGGGTGACTGACTCCCTGAAACTCCTGTCTGCTACTGCCTCTGCCTCCCGAATGATCCGAAGTTCATCCAGCTCCAGCTCCAGTTCCCTAACTCGGTTTGTCAGGAGCTGTAGCTGGATGCATCTTTTGCAGGTGTAGTCATCAGGGACAATTGTGCTGTCCCAGACTTCCCACATGCTGCATTCGGAGCACTCGACTGCCCTAACTGCTGCCTCCATTACCTACTCCCAATTTAATTAAAGGAACTTACCCGGCCTTACCTCGCTGGGAGCAAGCTCGTCCTCAGCCTCTGCTCACCGAAGCCTCTCGAGCCAAAGCCTCAAAGCTCCACTCCTTCACTGGGCCACTCACACACTGGCCGCTCACTTACTGTGACATCCTGTACGTTTCACGTATGTTGTGCCATACCCATGCACAAAGTTCTTAAAACACGCGGTTAATTCACGGCACATCATCTTCCAAATTGCAGAGCCTATTTGGAAGTGCCCAGCTTTAGAATGTTGGACATGGATGATTGTAAACCAACACAAACTGTAAGGTATTCAATAATGCCCTTGTGTAGTTTTAAAGTCACAAATTTTACCTTATCTTTCAAGTTGGACAGAACTTTTGTTGATGTAAACATGCGGTGATCTGAATGGTTGACCTGATGCTAGGCATTTTGTGAATTGACACCAGGAGGGAATTTGTATGGTGGTCTCCTAGACATCTGCCTTAATTTGAATGGAGGAGCAAAACAGGACTAATTAAAACCATTTTTTTGGCCCTATTTATTCCTTATGTAAACCTATTTGAGTCAAATTCATATTCATTGGCTGGAACTTCCTAATAATGCCAGGGGTTAAGATGGCATTACTTTAATGGAAAGGAAACTACAAGATGGGTTGTAAATGGCAGCCGATCCAGTGCTGTCCAACTTACACCCCTGCTGTGGTTGAAAATTCGGCCATTCCACTCTGATCCTCTCAGATCTGGGCCACTTATATTCCATTTTGTTGTGTGTCAACTTACAGATCTTCTTATAATGGGATTAAGTTTGTCCTAAATTTTTAGATTTGCTGAAACAGTTAATTCCCTCTCAAATCTCTAGTTTCCTTCTGTATATATTATTGCATGTCTATGGCTCTCAAAGCAGGTCAATAACACACTCAATCCAAGTCACTGCATTTTGTTCCAGACATGTTTATGAATACAAGGCATCAGTAGTCTATGTCCGAGGCAAGTGAAAACAGTGAATGTATTGTAGCAACATACTGCAAAACACACAGCCTGAGCTCCCTCCAGAAATGAGTGGAAGAATTCCAGGTAAATTAGAGAACCTCAGGTTTCCTGTGGGACTGTGAGATGGTATTATATTACTGCAGTATGAAAGCATTCTTTCAAATCCCTGAAGAACAGTGTTAAACATTTACAAGTATTCTTCATGCTCCTGCGACGTCTGGTAATAAGAACATTTCTCAGACAGTTACTGTCTGCATCTTGCTGCTATGGGCAGTGACCTCAATATTGGCCACATTACCTTCAATAAATATTTTTACTCCTTGTCCTGATGTGGCCCAACTTCTTTCTCCCCTCCTCCCCATATCTGTTGCATGATCTCTCAACATCAATCTAGCTATTAAAGCATCATAACATGAAGGGAAAATTAAAGGGAATAAACACTTGCTCATTACTTTCCTATCTCTGTATGATTGTTTTTGCCTGTTGTTAGTCATAACACAATCTCTTGCATAAGTTTGTTCCTCAAACTACTGCTAAGACAGATGGCATCATGACATACAATATTTGGTGATGCCAGCAATCATGTCAGTCATGTTTTGTTAGGGCCCAGTAATTGTAACCAAATCCTGACCCTATTTTGTGTTAAAAGTATTCTACAATTTCAATTATTGTCTCCTGTTCACTCAAGCTTCCCGGACATACCAGTAATGTAGGCACAGTCTGTTCTCAATTTTCTAACCATTAATTTTAATCTTCTCTACAATTCTGGCATGGGTATTAGCATTAAACATTTGATGTTAATTTGTTGATGATCAAAATTGAGTTCATGGCAGGCGCTCCATTTTATTCCGAGGCTGATCATCGACATTGTCTGTCGCCTGTAAAGCTGACTGCTAAAAATTGACCCTGGGCTAAGGAGAGGCAGGTCAGCTAGTGTTCTTACACCTGGTCACTAACAAGGTTGGAAAGTGCCCTTGTTTATACAGCGGATGAGAACACAATTAAGGAATGTCACCCAACACATTCATCCACAGTCCACCTGTAATTGTAGATCAAAGAATTCGAGCTTAGGATTGTCTAGTGTGTCTTGAAACAAAACTTGAATAATTTTTGCTCACCTGTTAATAACCAGTCCTGATATAAAGGCTGGAGTATTTTGCTGAGGCAGTGGCCCCTCCCCTCAGCTGAAAGGTCAGGGACGAACCCGTCTCCGCGGGGCTAGAAGGTGATGGTTTGACTGTTTTGTGACCCAAGTCATGGCTTCTGCCCCCATCTGGGAGGATGTCCCACCTCTGACAGCTGCCAGTCAATCAGATGGCCGGCAGCTTTCCAGCCCCAGCAGTGTCACTGGGAAAAATGATCACTCCTGGGATTGCAGCCAATCCCCCGTAAGGAGCAGCATGGATGCTGGATTCAAAGGTGAGTCGAGATGGCTCCCGGGTCAGTCAGACTGGCCTTGTGTGGGGGTTTGGGGGCCACAATTAGGAGGCCGCTGGGTTGGGAACAAGCAGGGGTGGCAATCATCAGACAGATCCCGGCCCAAACCCACAGCCAGGCTGCCCCACATGGAGTGGGTGTAATATATTACAAGATCTGAGCATTTTATTATATTGCCCTCTCTGCTGCCCTCTCTGTTGGGGGCGAGTAAATAAAGTTAGTTCAACAATGGCTGCCTGCAGTTGAGCATGTGTTAATCCTACACAATGCAATACACAACAGTGAGAATCCTCCATCCCCAGCCCCCTGCCACTGGTAAGATACCAGCAGCAGCAAGAGGAAGCCATTGGTTGGCCACTTAAGGGCTACATTTGGCCCAAGGGAGGGCAGGCCACATGACACATACTCTGCGACTGGTACAATTCTGGCAGAGACAAGGTAGGAGACAGTCACGCCAGCCCTGCCATGCCACCTGTTTTACACCCCCCACCTCACAGCCAGCTGCTTCGGGGGGTGGGGATGGTTGGCTAGGGAACAGGAAGGGTCATAACATTTTGGTGACCATTACAGTCAAATCACGTAGAAACACCAATAATTTGTTTTGGCAGGACTTTAAGTAGCTTTTACTTGTATTATGGCAATGCACAAAAATGAAGGAAAATAGCAATTTAAATGAAGAGAAGTTAAAATATTAATTACATTTACTATAAACTGCACAAGCAGCCAAAATGACTTCCCTACAGATTGTTAAAGTGACATATCACCTTTGAGAATGGAATATATTTTAATGTTTGCCCTCTTGACATTCCTGTTTGTAAAATAAGCTCCTACAAGTTCATTCACAAATAACAATAGTCCTGAAGACCCTGTTTAGTGGAGATAAAAAATTAAAGTAACAGAGCATCCATGTAGCTGTGTCCTCCACTTATTTCCCTTCTGTTCAGCAACAGATCTATCATTACAGTTTAGACATAGATATGCATTTTCTCAGTCCTTTCAACATAATAATGCTGCATTCAGAACAAGTGGGGATCTTACAATCATCTAAAATTTTCATCCCATCTTTTGACACGTACATATGACATCATTCCAATATTTGCACACTTACCACTGTTACAGTTATGAGGTTTATAAGACTATTATGCTTTGGAACTGTGTCTTTTATTTAAGATAAAATGAAGGGGGTCATGTGGCCTGTTCTGGAGTCTGCCTGTTAGTAAGTCTGGGTGGTTTGATTGTTAGAGATCAAAGGAAGGCTTAGAGTGTTTTACTGGGAAGAAGGTGCAAGGAATTTGTGCTTGGAGACAATGGCAGCAGTCTGTGTGCTAACAGTGAAGAATGTGAGTCTCCAATCCCCAGAGAAGTGTTGAGAATTTCCGGTTATAAGGAGTTGTGCTTTAAACTGTCCATTTTGTTCTAAAATCCTTGAGAGTTGAGCTCTCAAGGATAGCTAATTAGAATTTTCACCTAGATATAAGGCCCACGCAATTCATGTTGCCATGGGCAAGGATGCAGAGGAAACCAGGAAATCAGGTTACAGGCTTTCCTAGAACATCACTGAATATCACAGACAGTACACTTGAGTCTTCCTCAATCTGGGAGAGAGGGAGCAGCTAGAGGCCAAAAAAGTCTCTCATGTTCGCTGCTCAGGAATATGGATGGAAGCTCAAGCTTGGATTGAAAAGATCAAATTCGTGGGGAAAGACATGGCTGGAAAAGTCACCTACCTTGGGTTAGAGGGGGAGTCTCTGAGAACAGAAAACCTCACTGTATAAGACAATCCTAAGATTGCAAGTTACAGGCTATGGAAAGATAAGAATAGGAATAAACCCTCAGGAGCTGAGAATCACTTTGGATTGATTCTGGGAAAATTGAATGTCTGTGTGAAAGACAGTGTAAAGTATACCTGTGAAGTGTGTTTTTTCAGGTGGGCTAAGAATAAGGAGGGGGGTATTCCATTTTGTGGTTTAAAGTGTAGGTTGCTTACAAAGGTATGGTTTAGCTGATAGTGTTTTTTTTAACCATCTTTTACAGTAACTGTCTTCTTGAAACATGAAATCTTGATGTGTCATTATTTCCTCATTAACTGGAAGTTTGATTTTTTTTAAGCAATCAGCTTCTACAACACCACCACTAGGCATGAGAGGCCCCTATGCATCCCTTGGCATTCAATGTGAGGCCGTCAGTGACAGACAAACTGAAAAGGTCCAAGTAACCCTATCTGAATTGATCAGAAAGCAATCCCTGCTAATGACAATTTGAATTTAAACAGCATGTGAAGCAGAAAAATGTTCCAAGGTGCTTCACAGAAACATAATCCAACAAAAATAAACATCTAACCAAAAAGGGAAACTTTTTGGAGGGATGACTAAAGGTTTGATCAAAGATATGAGTTTTCAGAAGGATCTGAAAGGAGGAGAGTGGGTCAGATCTAAAGAGGGAATTCAAGATTGATTGCAATCACAAAAGTAGGAAGACAGAGTTGGCTAAAGTTGACTGTCAAAATAGGTTAAGAGGTAATATGTCAGACAAGCAGTGGCAGACATTTAAGGAGATATTCCATAACTCTGAACAATTACATTAAGAAAGAAAGACTCTATGAGAAGGATGAACCATCCGTAGCTAACTATGGACATTAAGGATGAAAAGAAAAGATGTGCAATGCTGCGAAGATTAGTGGTAGACCAGAAGATTGGGAACATTTTAGAAACCAGAGAATGGTGACTGAAAAAATAACAAAGAGGATGAAATTAGAATATGTGAGTAAACTAGCAAAGAAATATATAAATAAATAGTAAGTATTTCTACAAGCATATATAAAGGAAGAGATGAGTTAAAGCGAGGATGGGACTCAGGAATTAATAATGGGAAATGAGAGAGATCTAGAACAAATATTTTGCATCTGTCTTCACAGTAGAAGATACTAATCGAATCCCAAGAATGAAAATTAGTGGTCAAATGTAAGTGAAGGACTTTAAACAATCATTATCGCTAGAGAGAAAGTGATAATTAGGAAAACTAATGGGACTAAAATCTAACAAGTGCCCTGGACCTAATGGTCTGCATCTTAGACTCTTAAAAGAAGTGGCTACAGAGGTAGTGGATGAAATGGCTGTAATCTTCCAAAATTCCCTAGATTCTGTGAGGGTCTCAGCGGATTGGAAAACTGCAAATGTAATGTCCTATTCAAGAAAGGAGGGAGACAGAAAGCAGGAAACTAAAGTTAGCCCAACATCTGTCATTGGGAAATGCTGGAATCCATTACTAAGGAAGTAGTAGCAGGACAGTAGAAATGAAATAGAAAGCTTGTTTGACAAATTTATTAGAGTTCTTTGAGGATGTACTAAGCAGGGTAGATAAAGAGGAACCAGTAGATGTAGTATATTTGGATTTCCAAAAGGTACTCAATAAGGTGCCACATAAAAGGTTATAATACAAAATAAGAACTCATAGTGTTGGGTGGCATAATAGCATGGATAGAAGATTGGCTAACTAACAGGAAACAGAAAGTTGGGATGAATGGGTCATTTTCAGGTGGGGCTCAATGTTGGGACCTTAACTATTTATAATCTATATTGATGAATAAAGCGACAGAGTGAATTGTAGTCAAATTTGCTGTTGATACAAAGAAAGTTAGGAAAGCAAGCTGTGAGGAGGACACACAAATATTCATCTAATTGGTTTCCCTTTGCAGTGAGATCAGACGAAGTATAATGTTGGAAACTGTGAGGTTAACCACTTTGGCAGAAAGAATAGAAAAGGAATGTTATTTAAACGGAGAGAGACTATAGAATGCTGCAATTACAGAGGGATCTGGATATCCTCGTACATGTTTCATAAAAAGTTAGCATGCCAGCAATTATTAGGAAGGCAAATGGAATGTTGGCATTTTTTTGCAAGGGGGATAGAGTATCAAAGTAGGGAAGTCTTGCTATAACTGTACAGGATGTTGAGACAACAACTAGAGTACTGTGCACATTTTGGTCTCCATATCTACAGAGAGATACAATTGAATTGGAGGCAGTTCAGAGAAAGTTCACTAGATTGATTCTCGAAATGAAGTGTTTGTCTTATGAGGAAAATTTGAGCAGGTTTCGCCTATACTCATTGGGATTTAGAAGGAAAAGTGGTGATCTTACTGAAACATAAATTCTGAGGGGGACTTGACAGGGGAGATGCTGAGAGAATGTTTTCCCTCCTGAGGGAATAACTATGAGCCACAGTTTTAGAATAAGGGGTCTCCCATTTAAGATGGAGATGAGGAGGAATTTCTCTCAGTGGGTTGTGAATCTTTTGAACTCTCTACCCCAGAGAGGAGTAGAGAACAGGTCATTGAATATATTCAAGGTTGAGTTAGAGAGATTTTTGGTCTATAAGGGATTCAAGGGCTATGATGGACAGGCAGGAAAGTGAGGTCGAGGGCATGATCAGATCAGCTGTAATCTTATTGAATGATGGAACATGCTTGAGGGGTCGAATGGCCTACTCCTGCTTCTACAGTATTTCTTATGTTCTTATGGCCTTTCTTCATAGTGCATCACAGTTTCTTCATTTAAACATCTTCAAGTCAGCACTATTACAATGTGGTTCAGTTCTGTGGTGAACTTACTGAAGCTGGTGTCCTCATTACGTGCTTAAAAGCACAGGCATTTGCCTGATGCATGCATACATCTCAACCATGAACATTTGATCAAGGATGGAGCAAGCGGGTAGGTGGATGTTCCACCCCACCCCATCCCAAATCCACTCCCAAAAGATCACCAAAGGGAAATTAGGGGCTGAATTTCTACCTTGGCATGCAGGTGTGCGTCCAGCCCGCACGAGCGTGGAATAGCGCGCGATAATGTCAGGCGAGCGACCCGACATCATCGCACGCTCCCGCGATATTTCGGCGGCGGGCGCGCGCAGGAGTCAGCAGCACGTCCACCGACATTTAAGAGGGCTGGTAAGTCCGTTAATAAATTATTTAAACTGAATTCTTCCCTGCCCGTTCAACCTTATGGTTGGCGGGTGGGTGAAAAGATCAAGCGGCCTTTGGATTTTTGAGGAAACCTCATCCACGGGCGGGATGTTAATTACATACGAATTAATGTGAATTAAAAAGTGACTCTGTCACATGAGGGGACATGTTTTCCATTTTTTATTTTTCATGTGAAAAATCTTCAGCTCCTTGAGGCAGCTCTGTGCCTTCAGGGAGCTTTCTGTGAGCGCACTCGTGCGCATGTGCTGACTTCCGCGCTCGCCCTCTTCCCCACCCACCCCTCCCCCCCCGCCACCCCACTGCCACCCAGGCAGTGCTGAGCATTTCAGCACACGATTCACGCTGGATGGCCGTTCATTGGCCAGCCAGCGTGAAGTCGTAGTCGGAGCCAAATCGCAGGTGGTGGACCGTTGCATGGTTGCTCCTGGGCCCGCCCACTGCACCCGCCCAACGAGGGGGAAAATCTTCCCCCTAGGATTGGCCATATTTATAAAAGAGAGACAATTAGCTTAATATTTGCACTTGTTTTTCAAACATGATACTTATTCCACCCCTTAAGATATCAGGGTGGCAATCCACTTCTGTCATAACTCAGGAGAAAGAAATGGCTGTGTAACTTTAAAATTAGAGATTGGCGACTACAGTGAGGTAAAGATAGGACAGCAGCTCCTTCCAGTGTTCAATATTGGAACTATTCAGAGGCATTAAGTTATGATGTATATTTAGATAAAGAGTCTAGAAGTGTACAAAACAAAACAAGCAATACATAATCCAGCAATGTAAGATGTTGATGACATACCTAAAGCCAAATGTGTTACAGCCTTGCAACATGCTCCACACTATTTTTTTTTATTTTTAATGAATCTTTCTTTATAATCAAGTGCTAATGCCCTGTAAACTCGCAACTGTTTAATCTCGCTCCAGTCAGTGATGTCCTGAGCATTCAGCACATTACAGAAACCCACAAGGAGCAAAACAGGATGTCTCAGAAACTGTGTAATTTAAAAACAATCTTCGGTTAAAGACCTCTATTATTCTTACCAACAGGAGAAGAGCAGTTATTACTCACAGAGTTAGAACTATAAAGTTGTGAGAAGAACCACAGTTGACATGAAATTGTCTGCAGTTTGTTAGTTCGTAGTTTCGGGATATTGTTTACAATATTATGATATACAGCACTTAACATATTGATGTAGCATTATTCTGTCTCTTACTTACAGTTAATAGTTATTTCCAGGCTGAAGGGAAAATGGTACAATTATCTATCACAACAATATAAGCAAAAATACTTAACATATATAAAGAATTATCTATCAGAAATGAACAATGAGAAAGGTATGATTCAAAAATATGTTTGAGTTCATAGTTTATTAAATTCTTACGTTTCACTTTTGTGTCAGGTGGTATCGTATAAATCCTTCAATTCAGTTATAACTTTAGCATTCTTCCCATTAAAGAATAAAATTGCCCCAGGAAAGCTCGATAATATGTCCTTCTACTGGGAAGTTATGTGACGGAGGGCCAGGGAGGGGGGGGGGGGGGGGGAGGGGGGGGGCGAGAATATTTTAAACATTTGTATATAGTTTCAGTAGTCAGATAACGTTTGACCAACATTTGTGTCCTATATTATCTGGAGTCTGTAATTCTAAACAATCTTGAATCTACAATCAGAGTTAGTCTGTATCTATCGCCCAGCATCCACAGCTTAGAAAGAAAGGATTTGCGTTAATACAGTGCCTTCCAAATACCTAGGAGCATTTCACAGCTAATACACTTTTGAAGTGAGTCACTTAATTTTGCACAGAATTTCAGCAACCCATTTTAAGTACAGCAAGACCCCATAAATGCAACGAAGCCAATGGTGCCTCAGCAATTCTAGTAATGTATTAGAGAACAGATTGCTGAGCTGCTATGAGACCCTGCAAGTCTTTTGAACACTGTTATCTGCAGCTATAATGACCGCAGTCTGAGCTTATAAGGTAGCAAGCTGAGCTTGCATGAGAGCAGTCTGACCTTGCACGGCTTCAGCCTGAGCTTCCACTGCAGCACTCAGACATTGGGCGGCTTCCGCTTGTGCTGCAATGGAAGCTGAGACATCAGCCATCAGACACTGCATCATGATTGAGTTGGCTGGAAAGAATAGGCTCCAAACTTTGCACAAAGACCTGGAGCCGGAATTGTCCCAGATTTGCACCAAGTGTGGTAGCGGGCGGGAAAAATAATGTTTTACCAGCCGGCCACGATAGTGGCTTTTCACACCGTTTCAATGGTGGGTGGGCTCTCGTTCGCCCGCCACGCCATCACCTCGCTGCTTCCTTACGTCGGCCGCCATCTTTAAAGTACAGCCACGTGCACATCACTCAGTGCTTCCAGCAGAGGACTGCTGCAAAGAAGACATAGCCCCAGACAAGAAGATAGCACCCTCTCGGTTTAGTGATGCATCCCCCGAGTGCCTTTTGGACTCCATGGAGGCCTGCTGTGATGTCCTCTACCTCTATTCTGGCCACAGGAGGGGCAGCAACATTGCCAATCCAGCTTGGGAGGCAGTGGTGGTCAGTGCCAACGCCCTGCAAAAGAGGACAGCCACCCAGTGCCAAAAGAGGATGACTGATCTCCTCTGTTCCGCCAGGGTAAGTCACTCTTCTCATCACACTCAACTCACCCACTCACAAACCCATCACACATCCACATGGCCTTCACTCACTGCCAGTTCAAGGGACATGGCCATTCATTCTCTCACACACACCTTCATTGCCCTCATCCCATCCATGGCACCACTCACCATCCATACATGCCATGTACAGTTATCACCTGGGCTGGCAGGCATCCAGCTTACACTCTCTCCATCTGTGTTCATGCAGGACAAGCTGGCACACAAGAGGGAGCGGTCACAGACTGGTGGAGGACTGCCTGAAATCAAGGTCCCACGGACTTTGAAAATAGAGTCATCCAGGTGGCCGGCAAGGACAAGGACCATCCCTGTGCTGACGGTGAGGATCCAGCAGTGCAACATCCATCAGACAACCATGCTGTGAGTCAGTTCCCCTGTTCCGCAGTCCCCTGCCATCCACTAATTATCTCTCCTTGCTCTCGCAGACACATCTGGGAAGCAGCTGATGGGGTTCACGAGCCAGGTCCTCGACTCAAGCCCCGAAGATATCTCGGCAGGGACTTCTCGGGCTTTCAGCACTAGGAGGACTGCTGGAGGTCAGAAATCTGCTGAGTCCGAGTAAAATAAGGAGCCTCTGGACTTGGTCATACCTCAGTTGCTGGAGCTGCAAAGGCAAGGTCAGGAACATCAGGAAGGGATGTCCGCTGCATTCCTCAGATTGCAAGGCATGGTGGAGGAGTCCATCCGCCTTCAGGCTGAGGTGATAGCGCTGGCATGCCAATGCACTGAAGTCAACTGTTGGACCTAGTGCTAGGGGCTAAAGGATCTCGGATGCACGCTTGTTTCAGGGTGACCAAGTTTCTACAGAGGCAGAGAACATCCAGAGATCGTTGTTAGAATAAAAACATGCTGTTTATTTACAAACTAAACTCAGCAGCTACACTTGTGTGCTCACAACATAAAACTCTGTCTTCACTCATCAGTGACTACCTCAAGACTCCGTCACATAGAGGTAGCCCGTGCTACTCTGCTATTGGATATTAAGGTCATGTGACCTTACATTACAATACTTGTCTTAAAAGTATGTTACATATCAGATTACTGCATCCCTCCCCCTTTACTGAAAAACACAGTTTACAATTTTTCAATATATCAAGTTATTTACACAGATCAATTATTTACAAAGTCAGTCTCTCTGGGGGTTTCCTTATGCATGTAAAATGTCTCAGCTCTACAGCTTCTGAAGTTTGCTTTGGAATCTCCCTTCCTGTAGTCATCTGAGCATCAGGTTCTTCAGCAGGTACCTGTAAATTTGTTTCTTCAACTCTTTCAAGTTCAGTCGGCCCTTCAAATACACTTGTACTTGGTTGAGTTCTTTCAACAGGAAATGATGATTCAGTCTCAAACACCGGTGGAATCACTTCTGGATATTTGGTTTCTTCAATTCATACGTTTTCACATGTCTTCTTATTACTCGATGATGATTGCACGATGCTCAGCACCATTCGCAACTCCTCATTGAAGCAGTCCATGTACAAGTGCAGCAAGACCTGGACAATATCCAGGCTTGGGCTAACAAGTGGCAAGTAACATTTGTGCCACACAAGTGTCAGGCAATGACCATCTCCAACAAGAGAGAATCTAACCATCGCCCCTTGACGTTCAATGGCATTACCATCACTGAATCCCCCAATATCAACATCCTGGGGTTACCATTGACCATAAACAGAACTGGACTAGCCATACAAATACTGTGGCTACAAGAGCGGGTTAGAGGCTAGGAATAGTGCAACAAGTAACTCACCTCCTGACTCCCCAAAGCCTGTCCACCATCTACAAGGCACAAGTCAGGAGTGTGATGGAACACTCCCCACTTGCCTAGATGAGTGCAGCTCCCACAACAAGAAGCTTGACACCATCCAGGACAAAGCTTGATTGGCACCCCATCCACAAACATTCCCTCCCTCCATGACCGACGCACAGTAGCAGCAGTGTGCACCTACTAGAAGATGCACTGCAGAAATTCACCAAGACTCCTTAGACAGCACCTTCCAGACCCATGATCACGACCATCTAGAAGGACTAGAGAAGCAGATAGATGGCAACACTTCCACCTGGAGGTTCCCCTCCAAGTAAGTCACCATCCTGACTTGGAAATATATTGCCGTTCCTTCACTGTCACTGGGTCAAAATCCTGGTACTCCTTCCTAACAGCACTGTGGATGTTCCTACACCACATGGACTGCAGCGGTTCAAGAAGTCAGCTCACCACCACCTTCTCAAGCACCACAAGGGATGAGTAATAAATGCTGGCCTAGCCAGCGAAGCCCACATCCTGTTATTGAGTTAAAAAAAAACCCCGCACGTGCTTGTGCACTACCTTCAACTGGAGCGCTGCCCTTGCCCCACCCCCCAACTCGCCTCAATCACGCTGCATCATTGCCCCCCAGCCCCAACTCGCCTCAATCACACTGCAGCCCTTGCCCCGGCACTGTACTGTCAGCCACCGGGAAAATGCGACTTGCCTGTGCCCTCGCCTGAATGCACAATGCCTCAACCTTGAAGTCCAACAGGCAACCCTCGCAAGTGCACACAACATTATTGTGCACTCACCTCCAAGTTCCCCTTGGAGTGCAGCTCACCAGGAGAATGCCTTTTATAAAAACAAAAAGCTACTGCGGATGCTGGAAATCCAAAACAAAAACAGAATTACCTGGAAAAACTCAGCTGGTCTGGCAGCATCGGTGGAGAAGAAAAGAGCTGACATTTTGGGTCCACATGACCCTTCAACAGAACTGAAGTATAGTTAGGAGAGGGGTGAAATATAAGCTGGTTTAAGGTGGGGGGGGCGGGGGGAGAGAGAAGTTGAGGGTGGGGTGGTTGTGGGGACAAGCAAGCAGTGATAGATCCTATCGTCGTTGGTAGGTTAAGGCATTTAAAGATATATTCACTGACCCTCACTACGCGTGTGAAAACATTGAACCACTTGCAACACTGCATCCAGGTTCTTGGGGCTAAACAGCTAGCATTGACCAATCTGATCGCAATGCCTTCACAAAATTTGTCTGGAGGGACCCCTGGTCCCCTGTAGGTAGATGACCTCCCTCCAGCACCAGTGATTCCAGTGTAACATCAGAAAATCTTCCAGCTATTTTGTGCCATTCTTGGGTCCCAGGGCAGAATCAGATATGGAAGAATTTTTAGCACCTGCTGCAGCCAGAATGCGCCTTTCCGTTAAAAGGTGTAGGCTGGCATTAAGTAGTGCATGTTAGCTTTAACTTGTGTTTGCCTCTTACGATTTTATACCACCTGCTCAGGCATGCAGCCATTGAACAACATGCTTGCCACTGCCTGCACGCTCCAATCATTTAAATTAGGCAGCACAAAGATGGCGTGCTGACTTCATCAGATACAACAGAGGTAGGGTAATCCCACTTGCTGACCCCCGCACTCAGTTCACAGCCAGGGTGTCTCAGGAACCTTGTAATAAAAAAAAATCTTCCATTCAAGCTCTGTTACCATCAAGGGGAACAATATGTTAGCATTTAATCTGGACTGACAGTTCAGAACTGAATTGTTGGGAGTGCTGTCTCTTGGAGAAGATTTTACATCAAGGCTCCATTCAGGTGGATATAAAACCATCCAATGAGACTATTATTTGTGGGATCACATCGTGTGTAAATCGGCTTTTTATTTGCGTACATTACAACAGTGACTACATTTCAAAAGTAATTCATTGGTTCTGAAGCGTCATGAATATTTGAACAGTGTTGAATAAAAACAAGCTCTTTCCTTTAATGAACAGCACTTCCCTCACACTGATAGGTGGCCCCGTGACTGAAGTAAGCAAGAAACGCAAATAGTAATGAATAGAATGCCTCTGAGAAATAGATGAGACTATCATACAACAGTTGTGGAGACAATTATTCATGCATTTGATTTACCAGGCATGAGGAAGTTGTTAACCATCCGTATGGTGGAGAGGAGACACTTCACTAAATCGTTTTTGTTTTGTTTAAGTAATCAGCACACTCCTTTCAATTTCAATTCGAGTTCAATGAGGGCTTTTTTTTTACCTTTGACAAGAAGCTTATGAGTTGAAACCCTGGGGAGATTAGAGGTACCTTACACTGAGCACCACACTTACTGTGTTATAAACAGACACAGCGGGCAGAATTTTCCCATGCTCCCTGTGGTGGGTTTAATGGTGGGCAATACGGTGGGAGCTCCAAAAATTGATTTCACGCCAGTGTAAAAGGACGGTGGGATCTTCCGCTCCCACTCGTCATGTCAGGTCACAATTCCCACCAGAGGCCAGCATGAAACCAGTTTGCATCTTGCTAATGGGATGCAGATGAAGGCCTAACCAGAATCAATCCCCCACGTTCGATCGTCCACAAGGCCAGCAGGAAATCACGCTAGCCCAGAACACGTCAGGACCAACATGGTGCGTATATGTCAGCACTTGGACAGCTCACGTAGGTGAAGAGAAGATGGAGGCCTCCAGCAACCAGACCCTGGAAAACCACGTGCACCACGTGGATCTTCTCTGTACAGCAGCATCCAGGAGGTGGACCAACTTCTCCCAGGGTTCGGATCATCCAGCAGGACCTCTCCCGGGGTTTGGGTCTTCCAGCAGGACCTCTGCCGGGGTTTGGGTCTTCCAGCAGGACTTCTCCCAGGGTGCAGATCTTCCAGCAGGAACTCTCCCAGGGTGCAGATCTTCTAGCAGTGCCTTCTCCCAGGGTGCAGATCTTCCAGCAGGATTTCCCCCAGGCCTCGGATCTTCCAGCAGGACTTCTCCCAGGGTTCCGGCCTTCAACCAAAGACCTCTTCTAGGGTTTGGGTCTTCAAGCTGCAGGTGGAAGGCTGCAAGAGGTACTGTTGGGCAACGAGGGTCTGTGGAGTGGGGGTGTGGTGAAAGACAGGGAGGAGAGGAATGAAGAGGTGGGGCAAGTTTGCAGGCCTAGAGGGAGGCGCTGGAGGATGGGGCGCTAGGGGAAAGAGAGATTCAATGGGGGTTTGGGGATTTTGCAATGGGTGAGCTTGTATGGAGGGTGGGAAGGGCCATGTTGTGTGTAAGAGTTGAAGAGGTGTGAAGGGGCGTGAGGGTGTGTAGAGATGTGAAGGTGAATGGGGAGTTTTAGAGGTGTAAAGGGGCTCATAGGGAGGGATCGGTGGAGTCATTGGTGGACTCCTGGGGGACAAACGGACGGTAACCATGGTAGGAGGAGATGGTGAGGGTTAAAAGGGGCAATGGGAGCCGGTAGGGTGGAAAGAGTGAGTGTGCAACAATGTCGTGTGATGGGGTGTCAAGGGTTGTTGGTGGGAATGCGGAAACTAACTCATATATGGGGAGTTGGAAGGATGAGGTCAGGCAAGTCAGTGGTTTATGGGGTGGGGTGGGATTTTTGGGAAGGAAAGGATCCTCTACATTAACTTGGATGGGACAGAAGGCGATGGGGGAGGGTTGAAGAATGACAGTGAGGAGGCCGAACGTGATTCTGGGGTGGGGTGGTGTCAATGGTTATGAGGGAAGGGGAAAAGGTGTTACAGTACAAGTAGAATGTTACTACCATGATGGCTGGTCACAACTATGCAGAGCCTTGCGGTGGAGATCTCGATATGCTGCATGGGAATTGGGTCATCGGGTGTGGGCTGGAATGGATGTCATCTCAACTGGGCAACTGAAGGGGAACCCCAGCATGTAGTTTTCACAATGCTAGGACCCTGGGACAGATGAGCGTGTGAAGGGCAGAGGCTTAGCGTGCACGGAAGAGATCTGGCACATGCCTTGTCAGGGCCCAGCAAATAGCTTTCCCTCCCTGCACACACATAATGCTGGGAGATGGGACATCTCCAGGAAGATGAAGGGGGGCTGGAAGGGCTGCGCAAAGGCTTAAGGTCTATTGCAAATACCCCACATTAGACATGATTAAAGTGCAAGTGAAGCATATTTACAAAAGTGCCATTACATTAACAATCATAGTGCACCTGTGCAACCACATGTGAAATCAAAAATTAGTCGTTTGGTAGTACAGAACTTGAGTATTGCTGAAAAAAGGCATTTTGTCAAAGCTTTACGTCTTGCACTCATCAGGACAATCGCAAGAACACCAATGTTAGAGGAAGCAACAACTTTATACTGTATGAGAAGAGAGTGCTGATTGGTTGGCAAGTGGATTCTCATTGGTAGAGGCGTTGCCATGGGGAATGCACCAGTTAATGGTGATTTACAGTTAACTGCCAAGCATTGTTTGAAATTTAAACCAGGACCAGCTTGACTCTTATTGGTCAGCACAATTTGTCAAATTTCCTACATGACAACAACTGCATTTCAAAAATACTTCAAGCACTTTGGAACATCATTTTTTTATTTGTTTATGGGATATGGGTGTCACTGACAAGGCCAGCACTTATTGGCCATCTCTAATTGCCTTAAGAAGGTGATGGTGAGCCTCCTTCTTGAATTTCTGCAGTCCGTGTGATATAAAAACTCCCACATTGCAGTCGGGAGGGAGTTCTAGGATTTTAGCCCAGTGACGATGAAGAAAAGGCAACATAGTTCCAAGTTGGGATGGTGCATGACTTAGAGAGGAACTTGCAGGCGGTGGTGTTCCCATGTATCTGCTTCCCTTGTCCTTCTGGTACTGAGGGTACTTTGCAAACATGACTTCTTCTTCTTTAGAAAATTTGATGATTCCCTGAAGAGGAAATTAAATATTGGACAAAGGTGTTCTGTCTGAGTGATAGCTATCACCCTCTAATGCTCAGCTACTTGGTGTACTTGCAAATGCCTGAATGTAGGCTACTTGACCATACTTACAACAGCAAGTGTGAGTCCAGGCAGAGTGAAAATAAAACAAAGAGAATAAGGTATTACTAGAAAAGTGGCATTTAAAAGCAGTTTGTCAGGTGACACTGGAACCAGATAGCAGAAAAGTAGAATGGCTGCATTATTTTCCCCAGCTAATTCAATCATGGTTTCTGTATTTCATTCATACGTTCGCATTTTTTTCTGCAGTATTATAACAATTTTTGGTTTAGTGTTTTTCATTTCCAAGTCACTGTAAAAAGATTGTCTGAGCAAAAATATGAAGGTAACATGGAAAATGAAATCTAGGTCAATGCTATTTACGTCAATGAATGCCAATGCGCAACCTAGATAAAGATCCCAGTTGGTTAAAGGGTTAAAAACGGGTCACGTAATTCCCTTCTGACACTGAAAAGCGCCAAACTTGTGAAAACATCTCAGCAATCTATTAACTATAGCGCACAATGTTGCAAAATTAAAATTATCTGATAATGTCATGTTCTTATCATTGTGATCCCACTTTGCTGTATTTACAGAGCTTAATTAATTTTTTTAAGCACACAAAACAATTTTTAATTAATCATTGCAGACTGAAGCATAATTCTGCAAAATCTTGTATCAGAATTTAAAATAAACAATTTTTGTGAGAACAAACAGGAGTTAAATATTCATCAAAAGTGAGAGATTTATATTCATTTTAAAATTAGTAATGTAATTAATCCTAATTTCCCCCGACTGTGGACAGCTGAGAAACACTTAATGAATCAAGAAGGAGTGTTATTAGGGAGAAATACTTATTATCCTATGAAGACATACAAAGGATTTTACTCTGAACAGGTGCAACTATGTAGCCTCCATACAACTGCAACATTTTATTTTTTGATTTTAAAATAATTATTTCATTTACACAATACGAACCTGATTGAAGAGGTATCCTAGACTGAAGAAAAATAACTGGAATGTGCTGTTCACATAAATCCAGCTGCTTGAACATAAAAACAGAGGGGTTAAAGCTGGTTATGGCCCAGTTTGGATGTGCAACCCGACAGCACGCACTAAACTGGGAGACCCAAGGCTCTGCTGAAATTGTGCCTTGAGCCTCATTGTAGTAATTTGGGCAAGCTGTTCGCACATTGTTATAGTTTTCATTTAAGATAAGTTATGAGGGGTTGTGGTGTTGGACAATGGGAGGACTGATCACAGACAGCAGTGGTCCTCAGGAATGTTGTGGAGTTGGATCAAGATTAAATTTTGGTAGCATTTGCTGCTTAGGCCCCAATGACTGCAGAAGAACTCTTGGTACTGAAGGCCAGGAGCCTGCTCTGCTCATTGCTCACCAATTTAGTGCAGGTGTAGGGAAACAGACATTGGACCCTTAATTTACTTATGTATGAGGCCTAATGTTTCAAGAGGGCATCATGTGCATGTGGGCAATTGTATGTGCCAATATGCCAGTACCCATATTCCTGGCACTGATCAGGTGAACAGTTCCTGTGTTGCACCTCAAGGTCTAATTTCTATCTCAAAGGTCTCATTCATTCCCACAGAGGCTCTTCAGATTGGCCACTGAATAAAAAACTGTCACAGGGCTTCCAAGACTTGGTTGGGGCATTTCAATCTGTGATGACTCCAACCAGCAACACATTCAATGAGCCTGTGCCCTGCACAAGTGGTAACAGATGTTAATGTACTTCATGGTAGGGATAGCATGCCTATCTATCTAACTATGGCAGCGATTGTTTGACAACAAAGACTTCAAAAAGTCAGCAAAAGTCCGAATGTATAGAGGGTATGAGGGGTTATGGGGTGGGTGGGGGCATAGGTTGGCATGGAGGGTATGAGGGATTATGGGGTGAGAGGGCATGAGGTGGCAAGGATGATGCATGGGGAGTGTGTGGGACGGTGAGGGGGATGAGGGCTGGAGGGATGCTTCATGTTCTAATCTTCAATTTTAAACTTTGGGCACTGTGCCGGATCCCTGAGGCAGGCCCTCTGTGCTACCTGCCTCTGCACCCGGCATCCTCCTCAGTTCTTCCCAGGTCACCCATCCGGCTTTTAGTCCAGCTCCCCCCCCCCCCACCCCCCCGCCGGACTGAAAATCTGACACCCCGGCAGCCGGCAGCCATTTTTAAAGGTTGGTTTTGTGGAGCCGGGAATTCTCCTGCCTCTGAGCACCTGACCTAGAAGTGAAAATCTGGACCTCCATCAGCAATGCCTCCACCACATCCTCCAGATTCAATCGGAGGACTATCGAACAAACACTATTGTTCTTCTTGAAGCTGGCTCCACAAGTATTCAGGCAAGAGTCCTGCAAAACAAGTTTCAATGGTCAGGACACCATGTCTGATGGCTGAAAACCATCTCCCTGGCCAGTTCCTGTTTCCTCAACTCTCAAATGGCGAATGATCCAAGGGAGGCCAAAGAAGATGCTTCATAGACACGCTGAAGCTCTCCTTGAAGCACAGCAGCATTGACATTAATGACAGGGAAGAGCTTCCAATCGTTCTAAATGGTGACAACTTGTCCACCAAGCTGCTAATCACAATGTCTTAGTGATGAGGTAGAGTGGCAGCAGAGAAGGTAAGGAAAGGAAGCAAATCCTGTACACCGGATCCCACTACCCCCCGGTTCATCCTGTGCCATGTGCACAAAGATTTGCGAGTCGAGAATCGGCCTTTTCAGTCACATGAAGACCCATGGCAGAAACTCGTGACCCTGAGTATAAATCATCCTCGAATTGAGGGGAAGCTCCCGCCACTGCCTCCCGACTAGGCCTATTTCTTTAAGACCTGCCAGACCTTGAAGGAAATCCTGGTAACAATGAATAAGAATGGCAAATGCTGGTGGTTCCATCATGCAATTTCACTGAGATGAAACAAAGGAAAAAAATCCAGTCATTCGTCTTTTGTTCACTTGATTGATACTGGCTGATCAACTATCCTGACATTTATTTTTCATAAACCTCTAATATCTCGAAATTTAAACAATACAATGTCATTAATTATCTACTATTCTGTCATCCGTATCTGAAGGGACAGCTGGTGGTATAATTAAGGGTAAAAGAGAGTCTCTTCCTTAGATTTTTGGTGCCTGTCAAACATTATAATTATAAATGTGTTTGCAAATGTTTTAACTCTCTCTGTTCACAGTGCTCACTCATATATTCTCGATGGTCATACTATCTCTAAATTTTACTTCTTGGAGACCTCTGGAGGTGCTCTCTGCCATTCTCAAACTATCAACTCAACCCAACCAAACTGACACAAAACTGGGAACTTTGAATTTTTCTAATAAGAAATCACTGAGCCTGATCTCCTTTCCCCTAAAGTTCACAGAACGACAGTTCAACCTCTTTTTGAAGACTCGTTTACTAGTCTTGTGATCACTTTTACTTGGGTTGCAATTAAAAACCTTGGCAATATTTTCCTTGTCAATGGAAAATAAAAACTGACAGGGTGAACAATCAGCTGTTGATTCAACGCAGATTCATGCTGTTGGCATACACCAATTATTTTAAAGTCCATTAGATTTAACAAAGTCAAAAGGACATGCATTTATCTAACACCTTCGCACATCTTCAGGATATCCCAAAGCGCTTTGAGACAATTAATTCCTTTATTTTCAAATATATTCACTGCTGTTATGAAGGCAGATATCACAGTCAATTTTCACACAGCAGGGTTTCACCAACAGCAGTAAGTGAATTGACCAATGTACCATTTTTTGGATAAAAGCAAAATACTGCGGATGTTGGCAATCTGAAATTAAAAACAGAAAATGCTGGAAAAACTCAGCAGGTCTGGCAGCATCCGTGAAGAGAGTTAATGTTTTGAGTCCAATATGACTCTAATTGTTTCATGTTTCTCTCTCCATGGATGCTGCCAGACCTGCTGAGTTTTTCCGGCATTTTCTATCTTTTTTGTAGGTGTTAGTTAAGAAAGAAATGTTGCGCAAGACACCTGGAAGCCTGTTACTTTTTCAGATAATGTCTTGCGACCTTATACATCTACCTGGAAGGGCAACTGCTGAGCATCAGTTTATTAGCTTTTTTTTAAAAAATTTAGGCTAAAATTTAAGGGTAATTTTTTCCTGAATGCTTTAAGTGCTAAAAAAGGACTCCAAGGTGAACAAGATGAAGGGTGGGATTTTCCGGCCCCTCCCGTCAGCGGCATTTTCCGGCCCATGCCAAAGGCACTGGACTTTTGAAGGGCTCGCCGCATTTTACAGCCCCGCCCTCGCTGCGTTGGTGTTTTAAAATTCCGCCCAAGGTCTTAAGCTGAATGATAATTTAGCCTGTGTTCAGCAGAAGCAGAAGAAGCCATTGTGATAAAGGAGTTGAAGCTTGTGCTAGGAATGGCTGCCCAGAGGATTGTTCAGCAGCTGACTGGTATTTAAATTGCCTCCTAGCGCTCACTACGCAGGCTGCACAGCATTTTAGCGGCTAGCACTTGAATTAGTGCCCTCACCGAACAGCAACCAGCTTATTGGGAGTAAACAAGTCATTGCGAAGGATTTTGAATGTGACTTTAAGGCATACAATATCCTCTTATACTGTTCATTTGCTGCTGGAAGTTTAAAGAGGACTTCTGATATACAACAGTAGACTTCCTCAGACACAGTCAAGACTTCAGCAGCACTCTTATCAACATTTATTTTCAAAATTTTCTTAAAAAGAGTAGGTGCTGTGTTACTCCATGCTATTGGACACCTTATAGGAATCACCAAGAAAAAGGGACTCCATTGATCATCGCATCTTGCTAAGGGTCCCTCTTGATCCGCAGGATGAACTTGAGGAAGAAATGAAGCCAAGTGGAGCAGCAGCAGTTGCTGAGAAGGAAGGGACTTGAGGGGCAGGATGGCGAGGTGGAATCCCTCCCCACTGTGGATGCAGGATATCCCTGTTCCTCTGGACCTCCTCCACCAGGACCTCCAGAGCCGCATTCAAGAACCTGTATTCCCCCTCAATCAATCCCTGATCCATCCTGAAACATGCCATTGAGTGTCAGCCAGTAGAATCCACACCTTCAGTGGAAACAGGCGCAAAGACACCACAAATATTTCCCCTTAAAAATAGAGTCCAGTCGGTGCTTGAGTGCTAAAGCTGCTGGTGTCAGCTTTAACAAGCCAAAATTATGGTCAACAATTAGGAGCAGAACTAGGTGCCAGAAACAGACTTTCACACATGTGTGCCTTATTAGCATAGCACCCATTTAGCGCCTGTTTTCACCCTTTCGCCGTGTGTAAATATGTTAAAAACATAATAGGTTAATATTCATTTAGGCCCGTTTTCAAGCCTGAAATAGGCAGTGAGACCCAAGCCCACGTTAGAAGCTGGAGACCCAAGTTGCAAGAATGACACCAAATTCAGCCTCAGGCCTTTTCACCAAGTTTCCCACAATCTGCAGGCTGCAACTGGGAAACTAACAGCATCTTGTTGACCAATTTGGGCCGGATGTCAGCTTGGTGCAGGGAGGAGTATGTGAGGGGTGCAAACATAGACCAGCAATGGACCTTAGTAGTGCTGTGAAGCCAGGCAGAGCTCTCATTCTCCTTTTGGCTCTAACTAAAGGCAATTTTCAATGACTACACTTACCTATCAGCAGCAGCCTCTGGCAGTCCCTTTACCGCCTCAGGTTCATAGCGGAACAGGCATGGTTTCTGTTCTGCTCAACACTAACAAGTTTCTGGGAAAGGTCCTTAAACAGACGTTAGACCCCTCATTAACATATTGAATGTGACTACTGTGCCTGACCCATTATGGAGCTAGATGTGCTTCAGGTGCCCCTGGAGCACAGAACATAGCCCAGCAAACTTTTGTTCTCTATTTCTCACCCAAAAACTGGGTGCAAAGAAATCCGATTTCTCCCCCAATATTTTTCTTGCTTTCAAACTTAAAAGCCTTCTGGGCGTGGGATAAAACACCAAAAAAATTTCCCTGGGCTCAAATGTGTTTATTTTGATGATATTCACAATCCCCTGCAACATCCCGACACAAGCCTATTCTGAAATTCCTTCCGTCATATGATCTCAGTCACATTATACAGATTCAGGGTGGGACTGAAATGAAATCAAATTACAGAGCATAAAAAATTACTTTCCTACGTTTCCATAGATCATATTTCCTCGCTGTGCCAACCCACAATAACTGGGTTGATCAATTATATGTGGGCCACCCCAGAGGCTTTAGCAAAGATGTAAATTCCATTGGGCCCTGTTTACCAGCTTACCGATCAAAGCCTCATTATACCTTGACACTTTAGAGCTGTCATTGATTGAATAATAGACGTAGTTTTAGTGACCTACTTGGATTCTATTTCTCCCTTACAACAAGGAACGTTGCTAAACTAAACATTTAAAGAATGAAACTTAATATATCTCTGTATAGATGAAGCTCCTTTGTAACAATATCGACAATTAAAGGAAGACAACAAATTATCTCTCTTTGACTCTATTCTTTGTTGAATGTACCTTTATAGAAGTTATAAAGGCATAAACCGGCTTGGTTTTTATGCACCTATCTGGCAGGTTGATTGCCCAGAAATATTGTGCACGGACTGATACTATAGATCATTAATAGCAGAAATATTCACATATATTTTTTTAAATTACAAAGATGTGTTCTAATTGGCTCAGTGAATCTGGTCACCAGTTTTATATCGCTCCATTGACTTCAATGGAAGCAAAGGTCAGGAGAGATGTAGGATGGGCTGCCATTTTGTTCTAGTGAGGAATATTGAGTGTATGGAATAAATGGAGGACGCTTGCTGAGTGGTGACACTGCCTGTAACATACCCTCAGCAATCCTTTCCAGTTTTCCAGCTGACAAGAGCAAATCTGTGAACTGCTTTTTGTGACTACAGCCCTGCTTTTCTTATTCCAGTCCCACTGGATGGAGCTGACCTACTGTCCATCCATTGTTGTGGTCTGCAAGCATAAGATGATAGGAAGAACCTGTGCTCACCTCCCTCCTGGGGCTAGATCCTTTTAAATGAGCTTGCAAGGCTATAACCTATATGAGCCAAACATTCAGCTGTTGTTCACACACCATTCTTGATAACCCTGCATTTTGTCCTTCCTTTGTTTCAAAATGAGTTTTTCAAAAGCAGGTTGTTATACATTGTTGCATTATCCGAAAATAGCTAGGAACTACCTAGCTCAGAGCTAATGTGCTATGTGCAAGTGTTCCAGGGGGCAATATTTCACGGCTGCATGAGAGACGAATGTGAAGTGGAACAGAACCAGTTTAATCCAGTCCTTCTTGTACAGGACAGCATGGCAAAATTAAACATAAAGAGTTTCTGATCTTTCCAAGCTTAAAGTGTGATTATAAACATCATTTGAGAACCAAAAGACAAGAACACATAGCAGGTTAAATTTTTTTAAAAAAGCTTTTGTCCTTGGATGTGTCTGACAAAGTAAGAATGATTGATAGTCTTTCCACAGCACTGCAGTCATGGGCAAGGTTTTTGGGTGGGCCCAGGGGCTGCTGGGAAACGGTCTGTCACCCATGGTCGGCCCCTGCCTATGATTTCACGCTGGCTGGCCGATTAATGGCTAGCTAGCGTGAAAGGTGCGCTAAAAGCGCTGCCGGAGTGGGGGCGGGAAGAGAGCAAGCGCAGAAGTCTGCACATTCACCGGGGGGGTTGCGGGGAGCGCGCACTGAAAGCTCCCTGAAGGCCAGGAGCTACCTCAGGGAGCTCAACAGTTTTAAAATCAAAAATTTAAAGTTAGTCCTGACATGGGACTAACTCACAACAGCATAAGTAGAATAAAAACTCTGTCCAAAAATTTATATATTTTTTTATTTAATTGTGGAAACCTCATCCCGCCCCTGGATGAGGTTTGCTAAAAAAATCAAAAGGCCGCCTGGCCGATTTGCCCACCCGCCAACCGTAAGGTTGGATGGGCAGCAAAAAATAGCTTTTAATTCATTGATTAAGGGCCGCCCACCCACCGAAATATCGCACGAGTGTGCGATGACATCGGGACGCTCGCCCAACGCCATCGCGCACTATTTTACACTCGATCAGGTCGGGCACGTGCCTGCTCTGGGATGTAGAATCCTGCCTGCCCCATGTTTTCTCAGTATTAGAAGTCACGGGGAGGGAGCTGCTGTCAAAGTAAGCCTGGTAAGGTGCTGTACCACAACCTAGAGAGTGATTTACTGCAGCTAGTGATCCGGTGATGGACTTGGGTGGGTATTGAATCTAATAGCAGGGGCATTGATTAACACTGTTCTGTCATGGAGAGCGACAAACTTCTAGGCCACAAAACTGGATTATGTAAGTAGTGCAACTGAAACCCTAAAGGGCTTAAATGGTGTGGGTCATGTTTCTGGCCCATTTTGGCATTGCCCAGGTGATGCCTCCTGCTGGGAAGTGTACTGTAGGTGTACTGTGTATACACTGCAAGTCTCAGGAGAGGCTCTCTCATGATGTCAATCAGCCATTCCAGCTAATCTGAGCATCCTTCAGAAACCTGGGCCGGGATTTCCTGGCACTGTCGCGGGCGGGACACATTGCGGACAAGGCAGCGCCCCAATCAGAAACCTACTGACTTGTGGCGGGACCGGAAGATCGCCGTGGCGGGCGGGAATGGAAAATCCCGCCGCTGGACTGCGCAGGTCCACTAGACACCTGTGATAATCACTCTCGGCTGAGTGTGCATTCAGCAGCATGAAGATCCCTTGCCTTCTACTCGAGCATCATTTAAGGAACCAGGTATCCATCAAAAAATCAAGATGTGGTGCTTTTGACTTACTTCTGCTTTAGAGAAGATAGTGGAAGTACTATGGCTTGTTACTGATAGACTGTTGTTGGGCTGCTGCACACATTTATGGAGGTCAGAAGATTTGGTAATCCAACTTTACACCAGGGACACGGGCTATAGTTGCAGGGCCTCTGGGTCTGCAACATAACAAGCAGACAGCGGCAGCTCTGCAGAGAGGGAGGAGGAGCAGGCTCTCCACAGAAGGCCTCATCTCCAAGGGTTTTCCTCCTGCTTTCGCCTAACCCAGGAGCAGTGTCTGTGAGATGGCGCATGTTCCACAAGGAGGTGGTGACAAAGCTGTGCCACTTTCTTCAGCACAGCCTGTAGCCTTGCACTATGGTGAGAAGAGCATTGCCAGCAGCTGTGAAGGTCACAGTAGCAATGATGCTCGAATGTGTCTGGATTTTTCCAGACGGGAGCAGACGACATCTCCCAGTACTCCGTCCATTGATGCGACAGAGGCAGTCTCTGCCAGGAGAAGAAAATGTGTTGTGTTCATCCTCAGCAGGGGGAAGCAGGGTGAAAGAGCACGTGGCTTTGCCAGGATAGACGGATTTGGGAGTCCCAATAGTGCAGATATCCATTGACTGCACACAATGGCACTGGAAGTCCTACAAGCCATTGGGGGGAGGTATGCTGCAAGGGCTAACACTCCATTAATGTGCAGTTGGTGTGTGACTATACACAGTTGATCAGGCCAGTGAATGCCCGTGATCCTGGCAGCAACCGGGATGTCTTCATTCCGAGGCAGCCTGCTATTTCCCCTGTCTTCATGGGTCCAAGAAAATCACAGGGTGATTGTTTATAGACAAGGGATACCCCCTCTACTCATGGTTCATGCTTCCCCTCCATCACCCGACCACACAATAACAAGAGCCATGGAGCCACATTGGAGGAACATGGGGGAACATTGCGGTGCAAACCATTGAACCAATGCTTCTGATGCCTTAACAACTAAAGGGGGGCCCTCCAGTACATAATGGAGCAGGTGTCCAGTTCGTGGTGGTGTGTTCCGTCCTCTGCAACATTGGAATAATGTGGGCTCAGCCATGGTCACTACAACCTGGTGGCCACCTCAGGAGAAGGAGGAGAATGAATCAGGGAGGATGTATCCTGGACCCTTTATATGGGACCAACTTTCTGAGATCCCCTGCTCAGGCTCTGGCGCCTATAGGACAACTTTGCTTACTGAATTATTTACCCCTGTGCATTCCCTTGGTGCCTGTCTTATGGGTACCTTTGCCTGTCCTGAAAGGGGAGGGTCGGTGCAAGGGGGGTGATGTTGTGGGGAGTCATAAAGTGAGAGATCAATGATCACGCTATTCACAGCTTCAAGCCAGATAGCAGAATAAGGGTGAGATGTGAGTTGAGAAGAGGCATAACACAGTAACCTACTGTCATCCTGAATCATCACAGTGGCACTGGATGCTACATACCCTGTCACAGCCAGCTCCAAGATGCACCACACCATCTCCTCCACAAGGTTTAGGAGATAAAGTTGTGGCTGTCCCCCATCATTCCAACTTTGTTCCCTTATATTGCAGGCCACCTGGTCTTGGAAGAGAGAGGGTAGAAGAATGTCAGTGATTGTGTTGTCCTGTGCTTGGATGATGTGGTTACCATAGCTGAATAGCTGAAGGTATTTGGAGGTAGCGAGAGGTGGGTGTGAGGCTGGCATCATTAGAAGGCATGTGAGGGTGAGGTGGAGTATCTAAATATTCAGCGTGGGTCCTAAGTGCTAGGAAGGGAGAGTGATGGGAGAGTGGTGCATTGAGCAGCGTGAGAGGCTGATGGTCCAATATGGTATGAAATGTCCTGTCTGGCCTTGACCACCTGCGTGAGATCACAAAACTTCTTCCAGCACTGTTGGCAAGTCCTCGGAGTCAGACTTCAAGGGCTGAATTTTATGGAGTACTGCAATGTCCCCCAGGCTAAAAGGTCAGGGGAGCAGGGAGTATGCCCATGATCCCAGCAGCTGCCCTGCAGCAATTTAATGCTGAGAACAGTGTTAATTTAACCCTGAGAACTACGTTAATTTAATGCAGAGAACAGTTAATGTTTTAAGGTGAGACTTCTGTCCCTTTCTTGATAGGAAGTCCTGCCTTAGAGGGCTGCTGACCAATTGGACGGCCAGCAGCTCTGTATTCCCAGCTTGGAGCGGTGGTCACTGTTGGGATAACAGGCAGTCCCCAATGCTGAGGTAAGTCCAGGGTTGGGAGTCGAGTTCACGATAAGGGGAGTGAGAGGGGTGGAGGCTGGGTTCAAGTGGCCAGGAGGGAAGGTTTAAGGGCGTGAAGACCAAGGTGGGGAGGAGCCGCCAAAGGCCCAGGCAGCCTGTAAAGGAAGCTCTCCCCCCTTGCCTAACACCAGCTCATGCAGTTAAGGCTGCCGGGCCTCCCACATGGCAAGGGCCTCCCCCATAAATACCAACATCAGCAGGATGAGGCCCTTAAGTGGCCATTAATTGGTTGCTTAAAGGCCTCAGTAGGCCTGAGGGTGGAAAGGCTACCCAACACCTCCCTTGGCCAGTAAAATATTAGACATCAGGGATGGGTGTGTGGGCAGCGGGAAGGACACCAGCTGGATTTTATGTCAAACCCGCTTGCGGGGCCGTGTAAAACCCAGCCTCAGAAGTTGACCTCCCTTACTACCTGCTCCGACTCCTTGTGTTTGTTATGAGGGTCTTGTGGCCCCACCCCACTTTGTGAAAATATGAAGTTCTTCCTCCCATTCACCTCCATGACTAAGGTCTCCAGCACTGCTTTTCTAAACCATGCCTGGCCTTTCTCTGCCCTGAGTGCTCCACTTCCTTTCTCTCCAATTGCTGCAGCAACATTCAGCATCAGCTTCTTTTCCTTCAGTGCAGCTTCCCTTAAAGGTCAGACTGCCTTTAAGAGCTGACAGCAAAGCTAGAAAATGTGCTGGTCTCACATGCTGTTAGGCTCCCTGTTGAGCGTGCATCCAGGTAGCAGTGCGGGTCACACTGGGCTACACACTGAAATCATGCAAATAAGAGGCAGCATGAAATTTGTGTGCTGCCACTTCAACAGGAACATACACAGGAAGATCATGAATTGTGACCGCTCCAGCCCCCCAACTGCCTGAAAATGGGTGCCAATAAATTTTTAATACCTTAACTTTTGTTTCAGATGTACCCATCCAGGAAGGTGGTAATGACTTGAGCCTTGTAGATGGTGGAGGCTTTGAGAGGCCAGGAGTTATGTCACATTTTATTACAATAGGCAATTTCTGCCTTGATATTGTAGCTAAGGTTGTTCTAGTTAAGCTTCTAGTTAATGGTAACCTGCTAAGATGTTAATAGGAGATATGCATGATGCCAATATTGTTATAGATGGCTGAAAGTGGAGATGACTGGGCTTCGTCTTTATCAGAATAGCCATTACCTGGTACCTATGTGGCACCAATATTATCAGTCACTTGTCAACACAAGCCTGGAAATTTTCCATGGTTGCACTATAGGCTAGCATGTACACTTTCATTATCATGGAATGGAACTAAATCTAGAAATTTTCAGTAAGCATCTCCATTCATGACCTTATGTTGATAAAGCAGCTAAAGCTGGTTGTCCTGAGGAACTCCTGTGGTGGTATCTGAGATGCAATGATGTAATGCAATGTAGCAATAGCCACGACTATCCTCCTTTTGTCAGCTATGACTCCAGCATGTTTCCAGTGTCTTCGATATTAATTGTTTCCAGACTATAATGGAAATTGAAGTTTGACCTTCTTATTTCTTCATTGCAGATACACAAGGAGACAATGAGAAAGCAGATAGATATAATTAAAGAAAGAACTAAAAAAAGACGGTATCCACAAGAAACCTGACGTACAAATAAACACATACATATTTTATCCATGACTAGAACTGGATGTATAATATACACAGCAATACAACCTGTAAAACAGCGAAGAATGATTAATAGATATGCATGTAACATTCAACATTCTTCTAAATGAGCAGAGCTATTTAAATACAGATTGTTTTCTAAATAATCTTCTTCTTGAGTTCTCTGCCCAAGTCAGGTTCAACCCATAGCACCATGACCCCACCCGCAATGAGTAGAACAAGGAGGCAGGTCCTGAATCCACTCCAGCTAGAACAGGGATCAATCCTTATGCTGTTGGCACCAATCTGATCCACGCAGGCCGTCCAGCCAACTGGCTCCCCAAGGAGCCCAAATTGCTGTAGCAACATACTTTAACATGCATGTTGTAGCCTGGAGTTAAAGATAGTGATGGGAGAGGCTCCAATTTCTTCCCATCACATGGCTGACCAGGAATCTCTCCTGCTCTTACCACTTGTCATTGGTGTTTATTGAAAGGATTTATAAGCTGATACGTAATCTCTTTGGCTGCATTATGAGCATCCATTCCTTGGCCATCAAGTCCTGGAGTGGGATTTGAAGCTTCTGGCTCAGGGGCAGGGACTCTACCCACTGCAACAAAAGACACCCTACTAAAGCAAATATCACACATAAAATGGGTGTGACATATATATCAAGATTTATGGTAAATAAAACATATCCAAATAAGAACTACTGAATAAGATGTTTACTTCAAAGAAGTTTGAATAACTCAAAGCTCATGAGGGTCTGTGGTTTGATAGTTTTGTGAGATAGTCACCCCACTTGCAATCAAGCAGTTTGGAAAAGGATTTTACTGAAATGCCTCCTCGGCTAAACTTGTCTTGTCTACCCTATTATTTCCAAATTAGCTACATATGGCTGAGGTAAAGTGAAAATACCATGACTGTCTTTATACCACACACTACATGGAAATGATCCTGACTAATGGATATTCCTCCTTCAGCTCTTTCAACATCACCCACTGTGAAATTGGAACCTGTGGGGCATTACGAGCTTTCTTCTATGCTTTTGTTTCATTTTGTTTCTTTGTATGCTATATGCATATATAAATTTGGCAAACTTTAATCATAAAATCATAAAGGGCATCAGTGCATTTATACACACCTGTCTCCCTAGGGTGGATTTTCAACTTGCTGCACCAAGTGTAAAATTGGAGTTGCAGATCAATGGTTGTTGAAAGGAAAATCATGTTTAACCAATTTATTGGAGTTTTTTGAAGGAGTAACAGGTGCAGTGGATAAAGGAGAGCCTATAGATGTACCGTACTTGGATTTCCAGAGAGCATTTGATAAAGTGCCACATCAAAGATTATTACAGAAAATAAAAGCCCATGGTGTCGTGGGTAACATATTAGCATGGATAGAAGATTGGCTGGCTGGCAGAAAGCAGAGAGTATGCATAATTGGGTCTTTTTCTTATTGGCAAGATGTGATGAGTGATGTCCCACAGGGGTCTGTGTTGGGGCCTCAACTTTTTACGATTTACATCAATGGACTTAGATGACAGGAGTGAAGACATGGTAGTTAAATTTGCAGATGACACAAACATAGGTAGGAACATATGTTGTGAAGAGGACATGAGGAGGTTGCAGATAGACATAGATAAGTTGAGTGAGTGGGCAAAGATCTGGCAAATGGGGTTTAATGAGGGAAATTGAAATTGTTCACTTTGGCAGGAAGAACAAAAAAGCAGAGTATTACTTAAATGGAGAATGGCTGCATAACTCTGAGGTGCAGAGGGATCTAGTTGTTCTAGTACATGAGTCACAAAAAGTTAGTATGCAGGTACAGCAAGTAATTAAGAAGGTTAATGGAATGCTATCCTTTATTACGAGAGGGATTGAACATAAAAGTAAGGATGTTATGCTTCAGTTATACAGGGTATTGGTTAATCCGCACCTCGAATGCTGTTTGCAGTTTTGGTCTCCTTATTTAAGGAAGGATGTAAATGCATTGTAGGTGGTACAAAGGAGGTTTACTAGATTGATACCTGAAATGAGTAGGTTGTCTTAAGTGGAAAGATTGGACAGACTGGGCTTGTTTCCACTGGAGTTTAGAAGAGTGAGGAATGGTTTAATTGAGGTATACAAGATATCACAAGGTGGACATTGAAAGGATGTTTCCTCTTGTGAGTGAATTCAGAAGTAGGTGGCACTGTTTTAAAATTAGGGGTCGCCCTTTTAGGACAGAGATGAGGAGAATTTTTTTCTCTCAGAGGGTTGTGCGACTTTGGAATTCTCTGCCTCAGAAGGTGGTGGAGGCGGGGTCACTGAATATTTTAAGGCAGAGGTAGATAGATTCTTGTTAGGCAAGGGAATCAAAGATTATCGGGGTTAGATGGGAATGTGGAAATCGAAACACAAGATTGGCCATGATCTTATTGAATGGCAGAGCAGGCTCAAGGGGCCGAATAGTCTACTCCTGTTCCTATTTTTTAGGTTCATATGTTCTTATCTGCAAAGGTGGTTTTTGGCCCAGGCTGCAAGTTGAAAATGTGTGTATATGTTTACACTCCTGTGCTCATGCATCTGTACTCATATATCGCTTTGTTCTTTTGCCAATCCAATTTTTCCACTCCAGGTCTTTCTCCAGGTCATTGACTCCCAGTCAGAAGTTGCTTCCATCTTGGAACCCGTTCACAGCCTTCAATTCCCATAGCATTTCATGTCACAACACATTATTCAAACTCATGAACACCTGCTGGATCATCAGGTTTGCTACAAATTTGAAGCAGAAAATGGCTTTCAAAGGCTACCTTCTGTCAAACTACCTGATGTGATCCATATTAATGACATAGACATTCAGCATGCCGAATACCACATACGGTTCCCTATAATGACACATTCATTTTCTGGTTGTAATCATTGAGCTTAACAATACAACCAATAAAGACAGAAATAGACCTTTTGGGACCTCATGACAATCCCAAAGCACTTCACAGCCAATGAATTTCATTTGAAAGCTAGTCACTGTTATAATGCAGGGAAGCACAGTAGTCAATCTGTGTGCAGCAAAGTCCCAAAGAAAGCAACAAGATAAATTCAAAGCCCCTTTTTTTTCTGATATAACCAGGAATACCAGAAGAATTCCCCTGCTCTTCCTCAATTTTTTTTTAATAATCATTCATGGAATGCTGGCTAGGCAAGTATTTATTGCCCAGCCCTAACTGCCCTTGCTCAGAGGGCATTTAAGAGTCAACCAGATTGCTGTGGGTCTGGAGTCACATGTAGACCAGACCAGACCAGGTAAGGACAACAGATCTCCTTCCCAAAAGGGCATTAGTGAACCAGATGGGTTTTTACAAAAATCGACAATGGTTTCATTAGACTTTCACTTCCAGATTTTTTTTTTTTATATTGAATTCAAATTCCAGCATCTGCCATGGTGGGATTCAAACTCAGGTCCCCAGAGCATTACCCTGGGTCTCTGGATTACCAGTCCAGCAACAACACCACTAAGCCATTGCCTCCCTCTGCATAGTACAATGGGATTCTCATTAGAGAACAGACAATACTATTCAATGCATTGGGGTGCCACCCAAGATTATCTGCTCAAGTACTGGTTTTGGGGCTCGAACACACAACCTTCTGACTCAGAGACTACCTTTGAGCCAAGACTGACACTATGGCACCAATTGCAACCCAGGGTGGGAGTCATTCATGCCAAGTCGGGTGGCAAACTCTCATGAATTCAGCAGAATGAGACCCAGAAGGTTTTAATTTTCAGGCCCTCAGTGGCCTGCCCAAAACCACAAGCAGCTGACAAGCAGGACCACAGTCTAGGGAGGTAGGAGGCTGTCACTGGGGACTGAAGTTTTGCAACAGAAAACAGATCCAAAGTTTATCCAAAGTATTATTTACACAATATTTGGTGGTCAACTCATTATCATAATTACGCACAGACTCAGGCGCAGATGTGGTCACATGTAGGCAGAACATTGGTGATGGGAGATAAGAAAGACTTGAAAGACTTGCATTCATATAGAGCCTTTCACAATTATCAGATGTCTCAAAACACTTTACAGCCAATGAAGTACTTTTCGAAATGTGGTCACTGTTGTATGGAGGAAACATGGCAGCTAATTTGCTCTCAGCAAACTCCTATAAACAGCATTGTTTAACCTGCTCACTGATGCTCAGTTTGGGTTCCGCCAGGGCCACTCAACTCCTGACCTCATTACATGGCAATAGAGCTGAACTCAAGAAGTGAGGTGAGAGCAACTGCCCTTGGCATCAGTTAGCATTTGACTGAGTGTAGCACCAAGGAGCCCTAGCAAAACTGGAGTCAATGGGAATCAGGGAGAAAACTCTCCACTGGTTGGAGTCATACCTAGCACAAAGGATAATGGTTGCATTGCTGGAGGTCAATCATCTCAAACCCAGGATGTCACTGCAGGAGTTCCTCAGGGTAGTGTCCTAGGCCCAACCATCTTCAGCTGCTTCATCAATGACCTTCCTTCCAACATAAGGTCAGAAGTGGGGATGTTCGCTGATGATTGCACAATGTCCAGCACCATTCGTAACTCCTCAGATACTGAAGCAGTCCGTTTCCATATACAGCCTAGACAACATTCAGGCTTGGGCTGAAAAATGGCAAGTAACATTTGCGCCATGAGTGCCAGGCAATGACCATCTCCAACTTGAGACAATGCAGCCATCTCCCCTTGACGTTCAATGGCACACCATCGCTGAATCCCTCACTATCAACATTCTGGGGTTACCATTGACCAGAAACTGACCTGAACCAGCCATATAAATTCTATAGCTACAAGAGCAGGACAGAGGCTGGGAATTCTGTGACAAGTAACTCACCTCCTGACTCCCCAAAGCCTGCCCACCATCTATAAGGTACAAGTCAGGAGAGTGAGGGAATACTTTATGCTCACCTGGATGAGTACAGCTCCAACAACACTCAAGAAGCCTGAAATCATCCAGAACAAAAGCAGCCCACCTGATTGGTTTCCTTTCGACCTCCACTCCCGCCAATGCTGATGCACAGTGGCAGCAGTGTGTACCATCTACAAGATGCACTGCAGCAACTCACCAAGGCTCCTTTGACAGCACCTTCCAACCCATGATCTCGACCAACTGGAAGGACAGCAGGTGCATGGGAACACCACCACCTGCAAGTTCCTCTCCAAGGTGCACACCATCCTGACTTGGAACTATATCGCCATTCCTTCACTGTCGTTGGTCAAAATCCTGGAACATAGGATCCTTCCCTATGCTGTCAGCTCTGTTTCTCTCTCAATAGATGTTGTCAGACCTGCTGAGGTTTTACAGGATTTTCTGTTTCTCTTTCAGATTTCCAGCATCTGCAATATTTTGCTTTTATCCTAGCACTGTGGGTGTGCCTACACTACATGGACTGCAGCAGTTCAAGAAGGTGGCTCACCACCACCTTCTCAAGGGCAATTAAGGATGGGAAATTAAAATGTTGGCCTAGCCAGTGAAACTGATGTCCCATGAATTAATTTTTGAAAGTGTGATAATGACCAGGCAATCTGTTTTTTGTGATGTTGATTGAGGGATAAATATTGGCCAGGCCACCAGGAATTACTCCCCAGCTCTTCTTCGAAATAGTGTCACAGGATCTTTTACATCCCCCCGAGCAGGCAGATACGGGCCTCAGTTTAATGTCTCATCCTCTGTGAGTCCCTTCAATTCTGCACTGGAGTGTCAGCCTTGATTTTTGTGCTCGAGCCCTAAAGCGGGACTTGAACTCAGAATCTTGCGATACAGAGACAAGTGTGCTACAAACCTAGACATGGAGAGGAACATTTTACAGTAGGTGCAATTTAAAGGATATGGCAGAAAAGGGGATAAATATCCTTTGCTCTTCGGAAAGGTTGAAATGCTTGGTGGCCTTTGCTAAGAGGGGTGAAAGTGGAAAGGATTAAATGATGGGGAAAGGCGAAATGAAAGAAAATCCATAATGTGCCAGCACTAACCTTCAGGGAATCGGTGGAACAGCCAAACACCTGAGCTCCTGTTTGAAGGCTGTTGAAGTGGAAATTGTGCTGATACATTCCAAAATTAGATGAACCTGTGCAGTAAATCCATGCTAATGTGTCAAGATCCCCACCAGGCTAACTCATACCTACAGCTAGTTCTTACAAATGACCAGGATGGAATTCATAATCATGCAGAATATGAATGATTTGCATGAACGTCCGACCACATATCTACGCCACCACTAAGATCACCTACTTCCAGCTCTGTAACCATCGCCCGATACCACCCTGCCTCAGCCCATCTGCGGCTGAAACCCTCATTCATGGTTATGTTACCCCTACACGCTAATATTTCAATGCTCTTCTCTCACTTTCCACCCTCCATAAACTTAAAAGTTCATCCAAAACTCTGCTGTCTGCATTCTAATTCATACTAAATCCTGTTCACTTATCAACTGACCTACACTGGCTCATGGACCAGGAACACTACAGTTTTAAAATTCTCAACCCCATTTTCAAATCCACCCATTGCCTCTCTCTCTGTAACCTCCTCCAGTCCTATAACCCTCCGAGATCTGGGCACACTGCCATTTCTGGCTCCTAGCACCTCCTTGATTTTAATCGCCCCAGCGTTGGCAGCCGTGCTTTCAGCTACCAAGGCCCCAAGCCTGGAATTCTCTCCCTAAATCTCTCTCTGTCTCTCACCTTCTTTAAGACGCTCCTTAAAACCAAACTCTTTGACCAAGCTTTTGGTCATCTGCCCTAATATCTCAATGGGCTAAATCTTCCAGTCTCCGGATCATCAGAGACTGGACGTATGACCGAGGATGTGCGTCGGGACTCTGTGGTCCCTGACACGTGGACCGCCATGAGAATTACTCAGGAAGTTTCAAGTTCCAATGGGCAATTCTCCTGCACGAATATCCCAGCGCGAATGTGATTCGGAGACTTCAGACAGTGCTTACACGGGTAGTTACCCAGGAAATGTTAGACAGATTACAACCTAGTCTAGCATCTGGGTAACTACACAACTAACCGCCCAATCACTGCCCTGACCCTGACCACCCCTCCTTGCATGCCGACTACCCCAACATCCTGACTAACTCCCAACCCAACCCCACTACACCCTCAGACCCAACCTGACTACCCCCTGACCCAACTACACCCCAAATACCCGACTAACTCCCCCCCACCCAACTACCCGGCTAGCCCCTCCATCCGACGAACCCCAACCCAGCCAGCACCCAACCAGCCCCCGACCAGCCCCAGCTGCCCTCCCAAACTGACCTGATTGGCCTAGAAGCCTGACATGACTACTCACTCACCTACCTGCCATCTCACCCACCTGCCATCTCACCCACCTGCCATCTCACCCACCTACACCTCAGCCACCCAACCCAGCTCATCCACCTGCGACCTCACCCATCCTATCTACTTGCCACCTCACCCACTCCTGCCCTATCCACCTACCACTTCACCCACCTGCCACCCCATCCACCTATCACCCAACTCACCTACCACCTCACCCACCTACCACTTCATCCACCCATTTACCACCTCACATACCTACCACCCTACCCCTGCCACCCTACCCACCTGCCACCTCCCCTACCTGCGACCTCATCCACCCACCACCCTACCCACCTATCACCCCACCCACCTGCCATCTCACCCACCCTACCACATCGCCCACTTACCACCCAACCCATCTGCCACCTGACCCCTCTTATCCACCTATCCCCTACCCTCTTACCTACTTCACCCACCTACCCATTCACTCATTCAGCAATCCATTCATCAATTCACGAACATTCATTCACTAACTTTCAAACTGGACCTTTAAACTTACGGTAAAGTGGCTAGTGCTGTCAAAAGGGGGCATGTCCTGTCTTCCCCCAACTTCTACTCCACTCTGACAGAGTTCCCAGCTGAGGGATGCTGCATTTCACATTTTGAAAAGCCAGGCTCAGAAGATCCTTGAAGAAATGTGGAGCATCGTCAGGTCAGGGGAATTTGCAAGCAAAGGAGCAATCCTTGGATCATTGCCGTTGCTCAGAAGATCCGGGCCACTAAGTTGCTCGGTGCCAAATTTTGTTTGATAATGCTCTTGTGAAGAGCTTTGGGACGTTTTACTCTGTCAAAGGCACTATATAAATGGAAGTTGTTGTTGTTGTTGTTGTTGCTGAGTGATCATTTCTTCAACGTTGCTAATGACCTTCCACTAAAGTTACAGCAGAAGATCAAAGAACCCCTGTGGGAATTCTGGGTGAGCAAGAGAACTCAGAGCCAAAACATAAATTGAATAAAAAGCCAAGCAAATCACAAAAGCAAAGGCAGACCTTATTATTCAAGATAAAACTGAATGCTGTGATAGGAGAATTCATGTACAAGTGAATTTTAAATGGCCAACTAGCCTTTTCTCATCTTTGACTTCTCTTATTTTTTAACAGGAAATCACTCACAGAGACATTTACATGCTTTCTGTAATCAGTCTGAGTCATCCAACCAATAGGCTTTCACCTGTCAGCCACAGAGCTGCTAAAAACATCTTCAGTTCTTTGAATGCATTAACTTGTGAAAGAAATGTCATAAATAATGCAAAGTACTTTCATAAATTTCTTGACATTTGTGGAAAATAATTTAAATTTCTTTTTTATTTAAGAAGATTCAAGTTTCCTTAGGGGTTAACCTGCTGTCACTTTCATGGAAGATGAGCAGAATAGCCAGTTACAACATATCTCCAGCGTTTGTTTGAAAAGAGATTGGAACAACCCCCATGGAAAATCTGTACCTGAGTCTTCTGTTCACAATTTAGTAGCTGGATGACAGGTTGTTTATTTATTACGTTATTTATTCATAGCATTTTTTATCTCCTTCCCCTCTGTCTTCATCATCACACACCACACTCCAAATCTTCATTTAATCTTGAGGAGTGCAAATTCATCACTATCTCATGACCTCTACTCATCATAGATGGCACTGTTGGCATTGGTCTGTTAGACAACCAAGAGATCAGTTCCTACATTCACTGCACTCCAGTGTGGTACTGAGGAAGCACTTCACTATCGGAGGTTCTACCTTTAAGATAGGAAGTTAAACCATGGTCCTGCCTCCCCTCTCATTGGACATTGTGATTTTGAAGAACAGAATGGCAACTATCGCCGATGTCCTGGCCAACATTTATCCCTCAACCTACACCACTATAATAAATTATCTGGTCAATTTCTCATTGCTGTTTGTGCGCAAATAGGCTGAGTGCCTTACATTATGATAGTGAATACACTTTAAGTGTACTTCATTGGCTATAAATCTCTTTGGGATGCCCCCGTAAAATGTCACATATGTAAGCCAGCCTTTCCTCCTTTCCTCCCTTCTTCCTTCCTTCCATCCGTCCTTCCTTCCTTCCTTTCCACCCTCTCACCCTCTCACTCTCTCTCCCTCCGACTCTCCCTCCCTCCTTCCATCTCATCCTCTCTCCCCTCTGACAGTTCTGCATCACACAGTGCTACTGTTCCACTTAAGAGTCACATTTTAAAGCAAACAATTGGTAAGTTTTTTTTCAAAGCCTTCAAAATCTCTGATTAAATTGTTTTGAATAGGAACTAAATAATTCGTTTAAAAAAAGGGAATAAAGTGATTTTTTTCCTTCAGCTTCCATTCCCTCACTGCACCTTTACTCAGGTTATTTGCCTCACATCAACTTTATACCATCTTGTCATTACTGAAAGCATTAAGAGTGAAATAAGAACTTTACCTTGAGGTCCGCTGCATGCCAGGACTTAATGAATTTCTTTCAAAGTAAACTCCAAAGAGGCTGTTTTTTTTTGAAAGCATGTTGTTTTTAGAATACAAGATTAACTGGTTGAGTACTTTCCCAATGTAGCATTGACGGGATCTTACAGCCTTAAGGTCATAGAGTTGAATCTTGCTGGTGGTTTGACATTAACCTGATGGAAACATGCATTCAGCCAAACAGCATAAATGTCAGAAGCTATGTAATACACAGTCTGCTCACCCATGGGGAAAGGGATCAGCATAGCAGGTAGGGTTTGTGCGAAAGCAAAACAAATGGAAAGTCCAACTGTGGTTTTCTGAGTTTATATATCATACAATTTTCCAATTATATCCTGGAACTATCTGATCTGTTCTTAGTAAGGTCCTTTGCTGTGCAAGGCCTTCCTATTCAGTCAAGCACTAAAGCCCTCTGGATAAGAATATACTATTGCAACCGAGAACTGAGCTGTAGCACTTTAGCTCTTTCACCATCATATGCTATAGCATTGCCCAGTGGACACCATGGAAGGGGGAATATCTGCATTATTCTTCATGGGAGGGGAATAATTGTACAGCCCTTCATTGCAGAGGTTGGGGTAGAACAGAGAGATAATCACACTGTCTTATGTAGGAGTAATTATGTTGTTCTCCATTGGAGACTAACAGATATTCTTTAATGGGGAGGAGGCAACCTCACTGTTCTTCATGGAGAGGAGATAAACTTTCTTTTCTCCATAGAGAAAACTTTTTTTTAATAGGGAAGGTATGTTGTTCTTTACAAGGGAAAAGGCAACACAACTATTCTTGAAATTTAGAATTTTATTCTTGATTACCTTGAAATGATGCTGTTGTGTGCAACAATTAAATGGGTTGGTCGGAAATCCCTCTGCTATTTTAGTGGCGGTGTTAACCCATTTGAAATGAGGGGGTGGGAATTGTGAGCAGCTCAATTTTGAAACAGGGGCTTCCACCCGACACTTCTTACACTCGAGCATAAAGAGGAAAACTTAGCTCTGCGTGTTTCTGCATAAATATTCTCAACCTATTATGATGCCAAGGACACATAAAATGTAAAGGAACTGAAACAATAAAAAAGTTCAAATCACAAAAACATCCTCCGCCCCTGTTTGAGCTCCTTCAGACATATAGGGCAGAATCTTGTGTTCTTGCAGGTGGCGAGCTTAGAGGTGGGAAGGGCATGTACTTAGGCAGGATGGTGGCGTACCCGAACCCTATCGCCTTCCCGTCTCCGCCTGAATTAAGTTCTGGGCGGTAAGGGCCATGGTCAACCTTCCCACCCCAATGCCTATTGAGGCCCTCAAGTGGCCAATTAATGAACACTAAGGGCCTCATCCTGCTGCCATTGGGATTAACCCAGCTGTAGGCGAGCTTGTCCCCATGCAGTGTGCATGACAGCTGCTACCATGTGGGCAGCTTGTCACGTCCAGAGGGTTTGGGGGTGGGGGGGTCCCTCGATCAAAGGCACTCGGTACCTAATCGAGGGACTCGACATCAGGCAGTGTGCCCGCTGGAAACCACCTTGCTGCCCTTTCTTCCGACCCTCCTGCTCCTCTCCCCCCTAACCCTGCCCCCGCAAAACCCCACTACATCCCCCACACCGCATCCCCGCCTCTCCAAATTACTTACCTTTGTCCTGGGTCATTCCATGATCCTGGGACTCAGGGGGTAATCTTCCAGTAGCAGCCATGCTGAGCACAAGAGCTGCCAGTCTCTCAATGCTGGCAACTCTCGCTAGACAGGACTTCTGCCCCCGCAGCTTTGATTCCAGGGGAAGGCCCACCTGATTGGTGCATGGTTTGAGGGGCCTTCCCGAAAAAGAGGCAGTGCGGGTCTCTCACTGGCTCTCTAGTCAGCAGGTGAGACCCCTGACACCACAATAAGATTCCATCCCTGGAGCATTCCTTCTTGCCTGCGCGCTCCAGGTAAATTAAGTGCACAGTACAATTCCTTAATTGTATTAAAATAGGACTATAGTTAAGCAATCATACACGTCCTTCACTGATTGGAAGTTCTACCCTTGTTGTCCCAGTTATGCGTTTTACCCTCCTGACTTCAAAACATCAACCCCACCCTCTCCATTGTATTATTGTATTATTATGACGATTTCATCATTTCAGTACAGCTTCTTTGGGATAGATTTCAACCCATTGACTAAGAGCAAGCAGAAATTTATTGCCAATTAGCAGAGTGGAACAATCTTGTGCTGTGGATTTGTGAGGACTAGAAACCGGATTGAAATTCTTTAACTCATTTCACCAGAACTCGTAAAACTGAAAGAAAAAGGGAATGGAATTTGTTTCCATCACTCTGAGCAGCATTTTAACACAAGTTTCAAATGTGAAACGTTATAACCTACATCCTTCTTGCTCTCTTTCACTTATTCATTTTTTTTTAATGTTCAAATTAGAGCTCTCGCTCACTGACTGGTTTGATATGTCACTCATCACATGGAGATTTTCCTGTTAATTCCCAGTGGAAGATAAAGTCAGAATTGGAGTAAATCATTTATGACATCCAGAAAATCTTGCACAGGCAGCAATTTTGCCTCTGACTGAATTTCTATTTCTATTTATTACAACATTACGATATCCCTTTCTTCTGGGCTGCACTTCATGATCTGCTGCACTTGTGAATAGCGGGCTCCAGCCACCAGTCCAAGGAGAAGCTGCTGCCACCAGGTCTGTTGGTGATAAACGTCACCATGTTGCAACCCCACATTCAATGGGAAAACTAAGGCTACTTTACTGGGACCCAGAAGAGTATGCTTTACCTATAAGGACACTTCAGATATAATGTTATAACCGACTTGCCTGAACTCTTATGGCTCACATTCCAGCTCCTGGCAGGTTTGGCCGAATGGAGAAATCACCACCGTTCCCCTGCACAGGCCTCCAAGTAAAACAGCAGGTTGAATCCCTATTTGTACATTTAAACAAGACCCGACCAACAAAAGAGCGTGCTAAGGACATGCCGGGAAGGTAGTGGGATCAGAGAGGGCCATGTGACTAACCTTATTTTGTCTGTGCCCCCACCCTCCACCCTTGCCTGCCCAGTTTCTGCCCTGTGCTGGGACAAGGAGTTAAAATCAGGGCCACGAGGTCAACGCAAACCAAATGTGTAACTGATGCTAAAGATAAATAGCTGCACTCCGTGCAAATGTACAACTACAATGATTGAGTTAAACAGAAATTTGTAGCATTGCAAATGTGAAGTGACTATTTTTTCAAATGCTATTTGTCAGCTGCCTTGTTACCAGTGACAAAGTGCAGTCATTTTGACAGTTGATGCATATGTTTTTATGTATATTTATGAGAGACCTAGTTTTATAAGCTTCTATCTACTGCTGGACTGTGAACACAAAAATATTTGCAACTGCTGCCATCTCGTAAAAGTGTGTAAATGGGTAAAGGCATTACTAGGAAGCAGCTGGTCAGAGTTGAGTAAGCTTTGCAAACTAATTACATTAATTCTGTCTGACAGATTCAGTCCATGCATTAGATATCAGCATGGCAGCTGTGACCGGACTGTTAGTTATCTCTGCAATAGCACTTCATTTTGCATAAAATAACTATCCATCATCTGTCATGCAACATGTAAATAAACAGCTTTTTACATTACTAAGGTCTCATCACTGACCTAATTTTTTCATTGAAATAAAAAAATCATTTTCCCCCAAATAGCCTTGTTTCTGAATGGAATCAGCCTAAGCTCCGAGCTCCAGGCGAGATGAAAAGAAAATAATCAATCTCATATCAGTGACTAGTGTAGAAAATTTCCTGGAGGTTTTTCCAGCTTGTACATCAGTAAAAAAAACACCCAAACACCTTTTTCCTCACCCCGTGCTCAAATGATAGAGTCCCGTGTCACAGGAGCTTCCACCTATTAAGATAAGTCATTTGTTCGGCCTCAACTGGAGTATTGTGTCCAATTCTGGGTGCCACATTTTGGGGAGGATGCCCAGTCCTTGGAGAGGGTGCAGAGGAGATTTACTAGAGCGGTGACTGGGGTACCAAGAAACTTCAGTTATGTGGAGAGATCAGAGAAGCTGGGATTATTCTCCTTGGAGCAGAGAAGGTTAAAAGGAGGTTTACTAGAGGTATTCAAAATTACAATGGGCTTTGATAGAATAGATAAGGGTAAAGTGTTTTCACTGGCAGAAGTATTAGTAGCAAGAGGTTACAGATTTAAGGTAATTGGCAAAAAAAAAGAACAGCGGGGAGATAAAGAGAAATTATTTGATGTTATGATTTGGAATGTGCTGCCTGAAAGGGCAATGGAAACAGGTTCAACAGTAACTTTCAAAATGGAATTGGTATATACCTGAAAGAGGAAAATTTGAAGGGCTAGGGGAAAGGTGCAGGGGAGTGGGACCAATTGGATAGCTCTGTCAAAGAGTTGTCACAGGCATGGTGTGCCGAATGTCCTCCCTCCATGTTGTATGATTCTACGATTGGGCCCCTTAGCAAAGTGGCTCCTCAGCAATCTAATCACTTTGCATGGTTGGGCAGTGACATCCCTATGTCAAATTGAGCTGTTTTTAAAAATCACCTTCTCATGAATCCAGCATGCTGAGGAAAACTGTAAGCAAGGTGCCTGGAAATCCCCTACAGCTCATTCAAAAGGCTGATATTGCTAGTGAGGCTTCCATTCCACCTTGCAAAATTCCCTCTCATTTCATCGTATTGTATCGTATGTTTATAATCAATGTCTACATAACAGTGGCAGAGGTCTTTTGCTGCCTTCAAGTCCAGGATTAGAATCACCTTATAGTTCCTTCATGTCTCTACTGTATACAAAATGAGACACAATACAGCTTCTTCAATCAAGGTATTCATACCAGTTCAATCAGCATAAGTAATGGTTTATGAGTGGGAACCATGTCTGGTTCTAAATAACTGGTTATTCTCATGCAATAAAGGCAGTAAAAAGCTGGATTTTCCATAGGCAGAGTCCCTACCGGCAGTGTGAGAGGGCAGGGGTTCTACTCGCTGCTGTCATTAGTGTTGGCCCATCACCATTTCTGGAGGCCACATGATTTACATATTTAAGGTGAACTTCCGGGCGTTGGAAAGAGTTGTCGTCGGGGGCTCGGCTGCTTGAAGAAAGGAAATAGTGCAATGCTGAAGGATGTAATGATCTGCAGTAGCTCAAACCACCCACAACACCAAACTTCATTTTACTAGCATCAATGCCATTTCCTTATGTGGAATAGTCATAGGTGGTGCTGCAGGGCTCTGAATCCTCCACCTTGCATAATCCAACGTTGAAGTTGTGCTTCAAGAGGTTTAAGTTGGAGGCAGCTCATTGTAACTGACAAAAGTGGAATGCAAAGGTTAACTGCTGCAGTTAGGAAGGAGATGGTTAGAGTGCTCCATGCATATTTTACTATTTGACATATGGGGCTAGGTTTTGACTTTGTGCGATAGTGTAAACCAAGTGACAATGAATCGGCACGCCATTTTACATCTCTCCTGATTTCTATTTCCGTTTAAATCCCTATTGCGTGACTTGTACAGCATCACAATGGAAGTTTATAGACGACAAATCATGGGAGAACATTCTCCCTGGTCTTATGCCAAAATCTCAGTGGAAGGTGAGGGGGAGCCCTGGAGAAACAATGTAACTTGCCATTTTTAATTATTTACACCATTTCCCTGGGGGATCCAATGAAGATGTGGTGGGGGAGTGGGAATTCCAGATGAAAATTTACAAGCATTGTTTTCTGGCTAGCTGAATACCCAAGCCACATTGCACTGGACATATCCTTAATCGAAAAGAGTAAAAAGACGAGATAAATCAATACCCCTTATGCAACATTAGGTTTGGGCATAAAAAAGCTGTAGATTGTGGGGGAAAAGGGAAGAATAAAGGAAATAAAAATTGCACTGTTTTAAAATCCTGGGGAAATGTAACTTAATGGGAAGAATTGTCCTCCCATCGGGGGGGTTGTGCAGGGGCAGGCGGGAGCGGGCGCGGACCCGATTGGCACCCCCGATCAGGTCTGCACTGCCATTTTACGTGGGCAGGCCAATTAAGGCCCACCCAGCGTGATGTGCCCCTGTAAGCGTTGAGCGCTCCCTGTGCAGGCGGGGAGGGGGTGGGGAGGGGTGGTTCCCTGAGTCGGGGCCTGCGCTCTTTCGCGCATGTGCATGAACGAGCGTGGAGATCTCCCTGCGGCACAGAGCTGCCTCAGGGAGATTAGATTCAGTTCCCAAAATTTTAATAAAGGGAAGAAAAAATTTTAAGACATGTCCCCTCATGTGACAATGTCACTTGAGCTGGGACATGTCAATGAATTTTTTTTTAAAATTTTATTCAGTTTATAAACACTTCATGAAACCTCATCCGCCCGTGGATGAGGTTCCATGAAAAATGTGAAGGCCGCCTGGGCTCTTCGCCTGCCCCCTGCCAACCTTAAAGTTGTATGAACAATTCAGTTTATTAGCTTAATTGATATTTAAATGGCCTTAATAGGGCTTTGACAGTTCGGCAGGCACGCAGTCAACTTGGCTGCGCACCCACCGAACTGAAAATCTAAATGACGCGCGGTGACGTCCGGACCCAATGTCACCACACATCATTTTACGCCCCGTCGAGCAGGCCCCGCCCCCGCTCGCCAAGCCGAAGATTCAGGCCAATGTAATTTTACGGGGGCAGGATGGCAGACTGGGGGGGGGGAGCAAAAAATTGTGTGCCATGGAGGTGACACCATACCCACCTGTCCCTGCCCACCTACCCCCTAGTATTTTCCCTATAGCAGAGGGGGCGTCGGGCAGCCCGCTCATCCATGGGCCAATTGATGCCCTTAAGTGGCCAACTAATGGCCAATTAAAGGCCTCCTCCTGCCACCACTTGATTTCCAGAACAGGGAATATCCAGTGTCCAGGTCGCCCAATAAAACCTGATAACCTGGCGTATGGGCCAGCGAGGGTTGGGGGGTGCCTTTTGTTTGGGCACCCAATGGAGGCTCCCCTCAAGGCTCCCCCCTCCCCTCCCCTCCAGCCTGGCCTTGGCAAGACCCCGGACTCACCTTGTTCCGAGATCCTGGCTACTCTTCTTCTTCACTGCAGTCCCGGCAGTGGCCACTGCTCCTGCTGGTGCTGCTGAGACAATAGGGCTGCTGCCCATTTGATTGGCCAACAGCTCTCGGAGGCAGGTCTTTCTCTTGGATGGGGGCGGAAGTCTTACCTCAAACCATTTGAAGACCCAAAGGCAGGTTCAGCCCTGACTTTTACTTTGGTGGGGGCCGCATAAAATTCAGCCTTTAGAGTAGGAAATGATGCGGTGAATGTTAATTTTAACTTGGCGAGGATGCACGGAGGAGGATGTGCATGAAGGGTGTTTATTTGGAGAGCATTTTTTAAACAACCAGATTTTGTTACATGGTTTATTAGACTGTACTCCATTGTTGCTGATTTGGAATATCACTCTTTTGTTTAATGTTACTTGACAAAACATCAAGCATCGGGTCTCCAGACCAACATTTTAATTTCCTATGGTTTTCTTTTATTGATATGTTCTATACTACTGCATGTTTTGCCAACTTCTATCAGAAACCTGAAATAATATGTTGATTATATCTTTTTACATGACAAAACACAAGCCTAAACGCAAAATAGCATCCAATGCTGCCCTGCCTGCTGCATGTAAAAAAATGCAGGTTGAATGATAGGGTTACTCTGGGCCTAATCATCCTGTCAGCACACTCACTACACAATGACAATAGCTCCTATTTATGTGCCCATTTAGCAAAGCAGTATTTGAGTTTATATAGAGGATAATGCATAATACCAGCATTGTCAGCTAGCAGGTTCTTTACAGGATTAAAAGTTTCTTTCTCTCTCAGCCTGCAGACTTGGCACTGCTCCATCATATTCAGTTAGTGTTGCTGTATAAACGCATTCAGCAAAGCACATACTTGCATTGGAATAGCTTGTCTAACAGAGTGACTGGTTCCGATGGGTAGACATTCAGCACTACAGCTGGGATTCTGCCTTTGCTGACTCCAGTGGACTCATTTGCTTCTTAGCATCATGTGGACTGAGCTAAATAAGCTGCAGCCTAAAATCTATGATGATGGTGGCTTCAGAGGAGGTCAGGTAAGATTGTCCACTTGGCACTTTTGGCTGAAAACACTTGAAAGCTGTTGTAGGGTGGCCGATTTGTGCTATTAATGATAGAGATGATCTGCAGAAACTTCTTGGGTGGAAACATTATGTTTATTTACAATATACTCAGCAGTAACTACATTTGTGCTTTCAACTCCAACTCTATTTCTACACTGACTGCTGAGGTAGCCCGCACTACTCTCCTATTGGTTACTCCAGATCATGTGATCTTGCCTAACAAGTATTATTCTAAAAGGTACATTACACACTAAATAAAACCATAATTACTACATTCCTCCCCCTTTAACTTGGCTATACATATTATATCTACAAGTACATATTTTTCAAGAATACATAATATTTACACAGGGTAAGGAATTTATAAGTTCAGTCTTTCAGGTGGTTTCCTGGTAAGTGTGGAACGTCGCATCTCCACAACTTCATATTTTTTGTCAGAAATCTCCATTCCTGGAATTGCCTGAACATTAGGTGCTTCAGTGGGCACTTGCAGTTCTGTGTCCCCAACTCTTACAGGAACATCAGACATGTCAGTCCTGGGCTGAGTATCCTCAACAGGAAACTCAGGCCCGGTCATAGTCACTGGTGGAACCATATCTTGATGATTTGTCTCTCTCTTCCTTAAATAGTCCACATGTTTATGAATGATCCACCATCCACCTCCACGTGGTAAGATAGAGGTCCAGTCACTGCACTTATTTCACCCGGTAACCATTTTGATCCTTCCCCGAAGTTTTTCACATACACAGCTCCCCCATGGTAAATTTCCTCTCGCGACTATACCAGTTGTGTCTAGTTTTCTGGTTTCCCTGACTCCTTTCCACCTTCCCCTCTAAATTCGGCATTATTCAGCTCAATCTCGTCCTGAGATGGCGTTTCATCAATAACTCCACAGGCGTGATACCTGTTGTTGTGTGAGGGGTAGTCCTGTAATGAAATAGAAAGCGTGCTAGCTTGGTTGCCAAGGAATCGCTAGTTAGCTTTCTCATGCCTGCCTTGAACGTTTGACCAGCCCTTTCGGCCAGTCCGTTGAGGGTCTACCTGGCCACTCCCATGGGTGGATTGGAGCTGGCACTGGCAACTTTTGCAGTTGCTGACTTGCAGTTGCAGGGCTTTACTAAACTCTCTATTTCGCGATCCACCCCAGGCCAGCAGAGATACTGCTATGGTCTTCTTTCGGCAAATTCCTGAATGGGTACTGTGTAGTTGAATTAAAAGTGGCTCCCTTCCCTTTGAAGGACCTATCACTCATGCTCCCCACAATAAGATGCCATCCTGACTGGTTATTTTGTGTCTTCTGTTGACGTACGGTTTTATTTAATCAGATACGGGCTCCTGTGACCAACCATGTAGCAATTGTCCTCGTACTTGAGATAGGACTGGGTCCCGACTTGTGCAGTCTCTGATCTGTTGAGCGCATACCAGTGAGGAATTTAAGAAATTTAACAGTAAAACAAGTTCCTGAGGAACTGGGATGTGCTCATCATATTCTTGTAAAGGCAAACGACAAAGTGCTTCGGCGTTTGCAATTTGGTTGCCAGGCCTATGTACAAAAGTGTATCTGTATGCTGCTAGAATTAAAGCCCATCGTTGTATTCTTGCTGAGGCTATGGGTGGTATAGCCCTGTCCTCACTAAACAATCCTAGCAATGGCTTGTGGTCTGAAATGATTGTAAAATGAGGACCATGTATGTACTGGTGAAATTGACACCAAAGATGATGGACAGACCTTCTTTCTCTATCGGTGAGTATCTCTTTTCTGCTGTGGTGAGTGTTCTTGATATGTAACCTATTCGCTGCTCTGTGCTGTCATCCATCCAATGAGAGAGCACTCCTCCCACGCCATAGGGAGGTGCATCACACGTCAGCACCAATTCTTTCACCTGGTCATAATGCACTAATTGATTGGATGAGTGCAACAATTATTTCACCTTTATGAAAGCTTCTTTCTGGGGTGCCTCCCAAGACAAACATTGGTTCTTTTTGAGTAGAGAATGCAGGGGCCAGCACTGTAGACAAATTGGGTAAGAACCGCCCGTAGTAGTTGATCATTCCTAGGAATGATTTGAGCTCTGAGGCGTTCTTTGGTGCAGGTGCGTCTCTTATGGCTCTCACTTTCTCTTCAACTGGGTGGAGGCCCTGTGAGTCTGCCCGGTGACCCAAATAGCTTACCTCCCTCACTTGGTACATGTACTTTTCTTTTTTAAAATGCACTCCAGCTTGCAAGAAACATTTTAAGACTTTTTCTAAGTCAGCCAAATGTTCTTTTTCAGTGAATCTTGTCACCAATACATGGTCTAAATACACTACAATCTGGGGCAGTCTGTGGAAGAATAAAATACATCTACAGGTCAACTAAGGGTTAAACAGTTAGCACCATAGTGGAATACTACAGCACAGTTCCCTCTCTCGTTAGCACCATAGTGGAATACTACAGCACAGTTCCCTCTTTTGTTCTAGCAGGCACACCTGCAGCTGCCAGCTAATTGAGCAGGAGGGGAGAAAGGGGAGTGTCATGGGCAGGCTTCCTGGAATCCTTGAGACGGGGCTGGGATGTCTGCCCCCAACACAAGGAGACAGGATCAAGCAATGGTCATCTGTTCTCTAGAGTGTACATCCCCTAGCACTAAAGATAAGGTCAAGCATGGTTATCGATTCTCTGTCTCACTTTTTATTACTACGTGAGCTTCCCCCAATATCCTGTATAGTCATAAACTTAGAATAGACCAATTGTGTGACAATGATTCTCAATGTAATTGATCATTGAAAGTTAGACAGTCTTATCACCTTCAAGCTCTTTGATATGTACAACCTCTACTATAAATATGTGTGTGCTCTGATGCTTCCTCAGAGTGTCAGCTAGCTACCTTGTATGCTACTGGGCTCTCCGTGATATCACGATTAATAAAGGCTTCCGAGACAAACCTCCTGGGTCTGAGTGTTCACTCCGATTTCCGCGACAAATTGGCGACGAAGGTGGGATCCGACTGATGCCCAGTAACCTCTTACGTTGGAGAGGTGATTGAAATCCTGGGCCGTCAGATCTCTAAAAAAGAACCCTCACGGAAAAAAGGGAGGAATACCTCTCCCAAGTTAGGGAGAGTGCGAACTGCATCCTAGCTGAAAAGGGGATTACAGTGAATCAGCGTCCCAGCTGAGAAGGGGACGGCGAGTGAAAGGGTAGCTACCGACCAAAGAGACTTAAGTGACCCAAAGAATCGGAGGACCTGTTCAGGAACTCTTAAACACCGGTGAGCGCATAGGGTAGGAAACGCGCCGCGCTGTTAATTGTGTTTTCTTTTCAGAAAAATGGGAGGTCGCAACAGCAGAGCGGGCTCTGCCACTCCCCCCGCTTCACAAAGTACTAAGAACAAACCGAAACCGGCGAAACCGGAGCTTAAATCAGGAACTTTGAAGATGGGCAAGAAAACGGAATGAAAAATGGATGGAGGTAAAAAAAAAAGTAGTAGTAGTATACCCAGGGGTTCGAGTCCCATGGAGGTGTAAAGTAAGTAATTTCTGTGTTTTCTTTTGTGTATATTATTAAGTAAAATGGGAAATATGACATCAAAGAAACTCTAGGTTCCCCCTTTGAAGGGAACGCCAAATGCTTATATGTATGTCCATTACGGTCCTGAAATTGTCCAATATGTTTCTGATTGGGTTAAATGGACTCAAAGTAAAGGAGAGAGTTTCCCACCAGCTGGAACTTTTAATCGGGACAGATTTGAGCGCTTATATGTTTTAAGGGAGGTAGATAGTCCGCTACTGAATTTTCTGTAACTTAAAAAAAAAAGAATGAATTGATCTAAGTTACAAGAGCTGTTTGTGCTGAAGAGAGAGAGAAAGGGTACCCCTAGGGGGTTAATGAGCAACTCACAAGCAGCAGCAGGGAAAATGTGAGCTTTCGTCAGTTTGAAGGTCCCTATAGGTGGAGCCTTCAAGATCCCTTTATTCCCCCACTGCTACTCAAAGATTTGTTTAGAGTTAAGTTCAATATTATAGGAGTATCAATACATACCTTTATCTATGTGTTTGTTTGTGTGCAATGAAGCATTTGTATGTGAGCTTTAATGTGTTTTCTTCCCTGAATTGTCTTGTGTGTGTGTAGTTGAGCACTTTAGAGTTGAAAGCCCCATATTAGATTAAAGGAAAAGTTTATTCAAATATTCCAAAGTTTTGAGTATAAGGTTTGAGTTGAGATTTCTGGCAAAAATCATAATTTGAAGGTAGTGTAAAGATAAAACAAGGCTTGCCTTTGTTTGAGATGAACCAACCCTTGTACCACCCCCTTGCAGACTAGTAGGGAATAACCCTCATCATCAGCTTCCAAGCTGATTGGGATTAATACATTCGAGTTAGTATTCTAAAATTCTGAGAAAAAGAAATTACTTGAAATTCAGAAAGATTCTAGGAAAACGAAAAGACGTAAACACAAGGTCTAGATGGTTCCAATGGATAAAAAGGGGTTTCTTAAGAAGAGATGAATTAAATATTAAAGGAAATCTGCTTTCCAAAAGCACTGGAATTTGAATTTGGGACAATCTTGAGATGTAAAATGCAGTATAATTTAACAGGTTACTTTTGAATCACTAGGATGCTATCTAAGATAAATAATGTGTCGATAAACATACGGAAATTATAACTTGGATACAAATCGTTACACATGAAAAAGAGGTTGTTTTAATTTTGATAGTGTAAATTACAATTCTTACTAAGTTCAAAAATTTGAGGTTTGGTTCTTGATAAAGTTTTCAAAAGGGAATTTTGATAAAGTTTTCAAAAGGCTTCCGAGACAAACCTCCTGGGTCTGAGTGTTCACTCCGATTTCCGCAACACAGTCCCCGCAATAAACTTTCCATTGTTCTCTGAAAGATGGCACAAGCGGGGGAGAGACCGAAAGACAATCATGTATATTGGTACAACCCTTTGTGGGTATTAATTGTGACAAATTCCTGGGAGGCATTATCCAACTCTAGGGGCAGAATTTTGCCGTCGGCGAGCAGGGGGCGGGGCCCGCTCGTCAATGCGTAAAATGACACGGGATGACATCGGGCGGAATTCCCGACATCACCCCCCCCCCATTTAAATTTTCAGGAAGGCGGGGGCACAGCCAAATCAGCTGTGCACCCGCCGAGCTGTCAATGGCCAATTGAGGCCATTGACAGGATCATTTAAACAATTAAAGGACCTGCCCGTCCAACCTTAAAGTTGGCGGACAGGCCAGGAGCCCCGGCGGGCAATAGATAAAACATGAAACCTCATCCACCGGCGGGATGAGATTTCATGCAGGGTTTTAAACAGTTTAATAAAGTTTTACTGTAATTTATGAACATGTCCCATCTCATGTGACATTGTCACATGAGGGGGACATGTTAGGGAATTTTTGTTTTCTATTTTTAATCTTTTTAAAAGTGTCAGTGATCTCCCTGAGGCAGCACTTAGCCTCAGGGAGATGTGCGCTCTTTCGTGTGCATGCATGAAAGAGCGCACTCTCGCTTTTGGGGAAATCCCCCCCCCCCCCGCCCGCACAAGAAGCGTATAGCGCTTCCCGCCGGGCGTCACGCTGGACAGGCCAATTAAGGCCCGCCCACATAAAATGGCGGTGGGGCCCACTTCTCCGGCAGGGATTGGCTCCCCGCCCGCCGGAGATTGAGTCGGGCCCACCCACCCGGTAGACAGAAAATTCTGCCCCCAGTTGTTAATAAGCATGATAAGCTTTGTGTACGTTGTCCCACCTGCCAGCTTGGCATACAGGTCTTCGATTTTTGGAATGGGGTACCTGTCTAGCTTAGCTAATTTAGTAACCGTCAGTTTGTAGTTTCCTCAAATTCAGATGCCTTGAGGTTTAAGGACAGGGACGATGGGTGCTGTCCATTCTGAGAACTGAACAGGTTGTAAAATGCCCAGTTTCTCTAGTTTGTTTAGTTCAATGTTGAATTTTTCTCGCAGGGCATATGGCACCGGTCTCGCCTTCATGAAGTGACGTGTTGCTTCTGGATCCACATGAATCTTGACCTGCAGGCCCTGGATTTTCCCCAGTTTGTCCTTAAAGATGGCGATGTACTTTCTAAGTAGCTCTGGTAGCCCACTTGCTCTCAACTGGAAAATTTCAGCCCATTCTGACTTAATCTCCTTTAACCAGTTTCACCCCAGGAGCCTTGGCCCTTCACCTGCTACCACCATCAAGGGTAGCTATGGCAATTGGCCTCCATAATGGACAGTTACTCTGCTTATGCCTTTTACTTGAATGTATTTAACCAATCTATGTTTTTAGCTTGGCATCTGTTTCTTCTAAACTTAATGTTCACCATTATTCAAATATCCGAAGGTGTGTTCCCCAACTACTGTAGGGGGAGTTCCCATGTCCACTTCCATTCTAACAGGTTTGCCATTTAATTTCACTGTGACAAATATTGGTTCTGTCTTTCCAACTATCAGATTAAGCAATGAGTAAATGTCTGAATTTGTTGTTTCAGGCTGTTCTACGTTGTAGATTTCATTGGGCTTCTTCTTCTGTTTACAAGCCTTCTTGAATCTTTCCTTGCATTACCTCATCATATGTCCATTTCTTTAACAATAGTAGCATTTGATTTTTTAAAACTGCCAATTGCTCAAAGACTGATTGTTTCCACCTCTACTAAAATTATTCTTCAATTTCGCTGCTAAATTATTTTTCTTCACTCTTCGGCTAGCGGGGGCTGTTTGCCGCTTCTTGGTGGAGTCTCGCTTTTTCGCGCCTCCTTCAACTGAGGCTTCCCATCCAATGTGGAGGACAGCACCATTTTGCGCACCCTGTACTCCTTTAGAATCACTTACTGCGCTTTCCATGGTCAGCGCTATCTCTAGCGCCTTCTTGAAATCCAAATTCACTTCGGACAATAATCTTTTCTGACTAGTGTGTTCATTCACACTACATACTAAACAATCTCTGAGCATGTCGTTCAGTGTCGTACCAAACTTACAATGTTCCGTTAGCTGCTTCAAATTTGCCACATAGCAATTGTCTTACCTGGGGCTCTATTTCGTGAATTAAACCTGAACCTCTGCATCGTGACTAAGAGCTTTGGTTGAAAGTGACCCTTCATGAGGTCCACCAATTCATCAAAATTCTTTGAACCTGGAGCACTTGCCTCTTCTCTTCCCCCATAATCTCGTTTGCTTGAAAAAAGAACATGAGGCGTTCTATGTATTGAGACCAATCGTCTGTAGCTTGTTCAAACAGGTCAATTCTCCCAAATTGCAGCATTTTGAGAGAGGATAACTTCTTCAATTCCAATGGAGCTTGCTACTTACAATCACTGGGTGAGGTACAGTGCTGATTTCTTTCTAACTTTATTTCTTCTATTCAATTCTGTTTTACCCTCATCGCCAGTTTGTTGCACAGTGGCCAAGTTGTGCTATTAATGATAGAGTTGATCTATAGACACTGCTTGGGTGGAAACATTAAGTTTATTTACAATATGCTCAGCAGCAACCACATTTATGCTTTCAACTCCAACTCTATCTCTACACTGACTGCTGAGGTGGCCTGCGCTCCTCTCCTATTGGTTACATAAATCATGCGATCTTGCTAACATGCATTATTCTTATAGGTACATTACACACAAAATAAAATTATAATTGCTACAAAAACATTTCAGTTTTGTCTCTTGCACTCACCTTCAAGGCCCTGGCACGGATGAATTTGGGAATGTTCTGGCAGCTTCCTCTTTCTATTAGTTGCCTGATTGTCCGCAACCATTCTCAACCAGATATTGTAGGTGACTAATCCATTGGATGTTGGGTCATTTACCTCTTGGTTAATGCCTCCAACGTTTGGTGTTTGGCATTCAGATAGCTTCATTAGGCTGGTGCCTCATTTTAACGTATGCCTGGTGCTGCTCCCAGCATGCCCTTCTACATTCCCCTACACTTAGAAAAATAGGCCTGATATTTCATGTAGCCTATTGTGTTCCCTACATAGTCCATTTATCCGCTTGTTTAATAGTTATTCTCAAATCTTGAATATCTCAATTCAGATCTATTTAGACTTAATACATTCTAGGATAAGTAATCCAGCAATGGATTTAATCAAAGGACATTGATATCTACCCTTATTCCACGTTCCACACCCAAAATAAAATAAAAATGGCTGCAAGAAATAGTCACAACATGAATAAATCAAAAGTTTATATCTGACTGCTTAGTAGATAAATCTGATGTTATACTAATCCATGTAGATTAAGCAGGTCTGAGGTTCGATCTTCATTCTGTGCTGTAGTTGATATTGGTTGGTGTGACATTAAGAGCACTCTAATTGACCTCAGTGTTATGGTGGGTGTTCCTAACATTCATAGCCTAATCCCAAAATTCAATATTTTAAGAATATTCAGTCAAAAAAATATTCATCTAGTTCAATTTAAGCTGCAATAAGAATGATTATATTCATATGTTTGTGATTTTTGTTCAGGCTCTGCAATGCCCAGCGGTGCAGGTTCAGAGTTCTTATGGGAAATAATCATCTCCCATCCAATTCACAGATCCAACATTGGATTTTTCTCCTGTATCCTGTCCAAAACAGGCAGGATAGCAGTGGAAAACAGAAAGATCCAGCGAAGTCCATCACCAACAACAAACTTAAGTTTGCTCCCATGGCCCTAACTACTGGATGCCAGTTTGCCATCCACTGCACACAAATGTCATTGGGGAGGCAAGGCACTGTTATTTTGGCCAAGCACAGGGACTAACAGGACAAGGATGACTGTAGTCCCTAAGGCAAATCATTGGATAGAAGGGAGGGTCCAGTGAGGGCCTCCAGTCCTTTAACACACGTATATTTTTAGGCCTCAGGCTTAGCTGATACTTTGGGCTCTTGCACTTTCTTTAAATAGCCTTACCTTTTCAGGTGCACCAGCACAATCCAAATTTTCCAGCTTTGCAGTTGCAAGCTTTCTCTTGGTAGTGAAGATCCCACCGGAGCCAAACTGACAAAAGGCATGCATTTATACAGTGCCTTTTATGACCACCGGACCTCTCAAAGTGCTTTACAATCAATCAAGCACGTTTGAAGTGTCACTTTTGCAAAATAGGAAACAATAGTAACCAACTTGTGCACAGCAAGTTCCTACTAACAGCAGTAAACCGGATAATTTGCCTTTGAGGTGTTGGTTGAGGGATAAAAAAATATTGGCCAGGGCGGAGGTAATAACTCTCCTGCTCTTCTTTGAAATCGTCCCATGGGATCTTTTACATCCGCCCAAGATGGCAGACTGGGCCTCAGTTGAACATCTCATCCAAAAGGCAGCACCTCCAGCAGTGTAGCAATCTTTCAGTACTGCACTAGAGTGTCAGCTTTGATTTTTGTGCTCAATTCCTGGAGTGGAGCTTTAACCCAGAAACTTGTAACTCAGAGGCAAGAATATTACCAGCTGAGCCACTGTAGGTGTAAAGGTCTCTTAGACAGGATCTCAGGTGGACATCTCACTTTGCTGCAATGCTGCCAAGAGAAAAATTGAATGTGCCAACAAAAAAGTGATACATTTTGTCAGGTCTGGCCTGAAATATTGCATACAGTGAATGTTCACTCAACAGCTGCCGTCGATTTAATTCAAATGATTCTATAAAGCATTAATATTAGGCTCAGAGCACCCTCAAGTGTTAGAAACATGTTTGTACTATCAATTCCAAAGTACAAATAATACGACAATTCTGAACAAATACCAGAACTCGCAATCCATGGGAATTTATATTTAGAAGACAATAACTAATAATTTGAACTATTCTCATTTAAATAATTTGGTTTTTTTTCCCAGTCCCTGTTATTTACAAGATTAGAGTTTCAAAGTGTAGCAAAAAGATCAGTGACAAACCTTTAAAATAAAAATGAATTAAATTGATACACATATTTTTTGGTTCACTTTCCCTCATTTATGTATATTTTTTTAGAATTCATTTGCAACTCTCCTCTTCCTTAGTTCCCTAGTAATTTTGATAGTTGTCTGAAAGGGAAACTTGCATTTATATTTACAAATTTGGGTCTGCTTTATTCTACTGCTGTCACAACTGAATTCACCTCATGCAACCTGAATAGCTTCTCTATGCCTGATAATGTAAAGAATACACCACCCGAGGCCACCTTAGTGGGTTGGCTTAAATCAAAACAGAAAGTGTTGGAAATACTCAGCAACTATGGCATCAGAAACAAAAGTTAACATTTCAGGCAGATGAATTTTCAAAGGGTTTTATTTCAGATCTCCATGATCAGCAGCATTTTGTTTTGATATCAGTGAGCTGGCTTACTTGACTTAAACAGCATGACTTCTAACTATCCGACAGCATTTCTATCCTCTTTTCCTCAGCACAACCCCTTGCAGCTTTCCCATTAACAAATCTTTGCAACCTTCCTGTGTCAATTAGCTCCTCTGCTGGTAACCCTGTCTGGCCCTTTTTATTTGCCTCTTCACAGACTGACAGGGTGAAAGGACTTTCCAACATAATGGGTGTTCCTTCGATTGTCCAGATAAGCTTACAAATTGCATCTTGTTCAGTATCACAAGAAGCAACTTCCATTTAGGCATGTTAACCACCTTTCTATTAGATGCCAATGTTTAAAAAAGCTTGTAGAAACATAATTTGCTTAAAGAAACTCTTATTTTCAAATTGTTTCGGGAGGAAAATGGTCAAAAATTCTGAAACATGACAACTGCCTTATGAGATCTTTCAGGAAGAGCTGCATGGAGTTTTGTATACAATGAATTATGCTGAAGTGCAGTCATGTTGTAATATAGGCAACATCCCAACCAAATTGCACACAGCAAGATCCACTGTTTGACTGGACTTTATTTTTATTTTTTCACAGAATGTGGGCATCGCTGGCTAGGGCAGCATTTATTGTCCATCCCTAGTTCCCCATGAGAAGGTGGTGGTGAGCTGCCTTCTTGGACTGCTGCAGCCCATGTAGTGTAGATACACCCACAGTGCTGTTAGGAGTTGCTGAGGATTGGAGTGCCTAAGCCCCAGGTGCAATATTCCATAACATAGATCATTTTGAACTGTTTCACCTACATCAAAATGTGTTCTGAGAATGTTGAAAAGGCAATAGTTACTATTTCACTTCTTGGTAAGCTTTATATGTGATCGATTTACCTTACTGATCACGGGTAAATGTAAACAGAAGGGATAAAAGTAAATAATGGAAAATTGATAGAATGGATCAAACAAAGAATAACTGAGGGGATAAAAGAAATTAAAGACGAACAATGAACATATAAGCCTCTGTGATCCATTATGTGCATTTGACTTTGCCAAACAATTACAGGCAGAGTGAACTACTTGGCTTCAGAACCAGTAAACCATTAGTTCCTGCTGTTCACAGAATACCGCCTTTGCTTTGTGTAAACACACCCTCGATTCCTGAAATCACTATTCTTCAGAGGCCTCGACTACCCTGTACCACACTCATTGGCAGTCAAACTCTCCTATATTTAAAGGTGGATGCATTGTGATGGGACTCTCTTGAGCTTCATCACCCCAACATATCTAAATATAAGACTGACTAAAGGAACAAAATCCAAAGAGCAGAGATTAAACTAGAACCACCATAACAGAAAAGGAACAAAAGGAAGCAAAGGATTGGAATGAGGATAGCAAAATGAAAATTCCAGCATAGGTTTTGAATACAGGGTCTGAAATTCCTGGGATTTGCCTCACCTTCGCAATGTGGTAGAATGGGAGCCCTTTCCTGCCCAAGCATTAACACAAAGAGCCTGTTCTTAATGCCAGGGATGGGGTGATTGGCATGAGTGCGATGGGCACATTGTGCCTGCAAGGGGGCCTCAGGGATGCCCACCCCAATTCGGCTTGTCAAATGTCAGAGCGGCCCAAAGCAGATGCCCTAAAGGAATCTTGAGGCTCATCCTGAGTTCAGTGGAGCTCCGAGGGGAGCCCTAACACTGAGAAATTCCTGGGGTCTTTCCTAAAGTGCCAGCTGTCCTCCAACCAGATCTCCTCTAGACATAATCACTTGACAGCGTAGTTGTTGGTGTTGGTGTTGGGGCGGGGGGGGGGGGGGGGGTGATGATGGGTGCAAGATCTGCCCACTGACCCCTACCTGAATTTACGGGACCCAACTTAAATCAGGTTGCAACACAAATTCTTGGATCTCCAGGTGGAAATCTGGAAAACACTAAAAAGATAGGTATGAAACAGCTACCCCATTCCTCTACTGGGTAATACAAATGTATCAATGTGTATCTATCTCAGTGTCAGATGGTCTTGTGGGTAGTGTCCCTGCCTCTGAGCCAGAAGCTCTGGGTTCAAGACCCACTCCAGGACTTGAAGGTGTGTTTGTGACATGGCCAAACAGGCTGTGTAACAACTTGTAATCTGTCCAACATGTGCCAATGGTAGGTGGTATGAGTGGGAGAGATTCCTGGTTGGCCATATGATGAAAAGAAATTGAAGCCTCGACTGCCCCTATCCACAGCTCCTGTGAAAGTGTATGGTGCCACAGCAACTCAAACTCCTCAGGAGGCTGGTTGGCTGAAGTGGATAATTATAGTTCCAACAGCATGGAGATTGATCCCTGTTCTGGCTGGGGTGGATTTGGGACCTGTCTGACCTATGGTGGTGGCTGTGGCACTATGGGTTGGACATGCCTTTGGCTAGGGGAAAAAGTCATTACATCTGAGTTTAGAAACCTTTCAATCTGAAAGTGAAAACCTCATTTTTTTTTGAGAGGGGAGTAAAAATCCCCACAAACCTCAAGAGTAATACCATGATTGCTAATTATGTATTTCCCTATTTCCTCACGCAGAATATTGGGCTGTGTTGCATATATAAGGCAGATCAATAGGACAGACTCACTGCTGTCTTTCTCCTTGCCCTGGAAGATAAACAGCTCCATCTACTGGTAAGGTGCTGTATTGCTAGTAGGTCTCCAATTGGCTGGAAGTTGTTTATTTTGCAAAAATATACTTTATTCATAAAATATCTTCAACAACATTCCAAGCCATTTCAAAATCACCATCACAAAGTACAATCAGGTTCAACTTTTACAACATGTATCACAAGGTGCATCAGTACAAACAATGAATATTATATTATATTATATTATATTACATTATATTATATATTATATTATGTTTCATTATATTTCACCTCTCTCCTAACTATGCTCCAGTTCTGTTGAAGGGTCATGTGGACCCGAAACGTCAGCTCTTTTCTTCTCCACCGATGCTGCCAGACATGCTGAGTTTTTCCAGGTAATTCTGTTTTGGTAATGAATATTATAATCATTTTCAGACATTCATTTTGAGCTGTACAGCCCGAGGGGCTCTACACAGTTCCCAGCCCCTCGGTGCACTGTGGCAGAAAGGTCTTAGGCAACGACCCTTCCCCATTGCACCTTTGCGGCAGCTGCCCCAAGCTTTAGTGCGTCCCTCAGCACATATTCCTGGACTTTGGAATGTGCCAGTCTGCAACACTCGGTCAGGGACAACTCTTTGCGCTGGAAGACCAACAAGTTTCGGGCAGACCAAAGAGCGTCTTTCACCGAGCTGATGATCCTCCAGCTGCAGTTGATGTTTGTCTCGGTGTGTGTCCCTGGGAACAGCCCGTAGAGCACAGAGTCCTGTGTCACAGAACTGCTCGGGATGAACCTCGACAGAAACCATTGTATCTCTCTCCAGACCTTCTTGTCCATTTGGCTGGAAATTGTTTCTTAAGCTACAGAACTGTAATACACAAACTCAGGAATTTACTTTCCTCTGTGCTTTACCTTTATTGCGCCAGTTAACATGTTTAAATTATCAACTATTATTTTGATTAGTTGCTAACCTGTTTAAAATAAATTCTCCTGTCTCCGTCTGTATTGGACCCACATTTGTCCAAGCCAATCTTTTCTTTTTCCCATACCTAAAGAAGCTTTTACAGACCGTTTTTATGTTTGTTGCTAGCTTGCATTCATATTCTCTTTTCCCTTTCTTTATCAGTTTCTTGGTCTTCCTTTGCTGGATTCTAAATTGCTCCCAATCCTCAAGCTGACCACTTTTTCTGGTAACCTTATAAGCCACTTCCTTTGATCTAATGCAGCCTTTGACTTCTTTTGTTAGCCATGATTGATTCACCTTTCCCATTGTGTGTTTGTGCCTTAGAAAAATGTAGTTCTGTTGTAGACTATGTAGTACTTCTTTAAATACCATTGCCTGTCTACCATAAATCTTTTAGTGTACTTTCCCAGTCCAATAGCCAACTTGCCATTCATACCTTCATAATTTCTTTAGTTCTGATGAAGTCATATGGACTCAAAACGTTAACTGTATTCCTCTCCGCAGATGCTGTCAGACCTGCTGAGTTTTTCCAGCTGTTTTTGTTTTTGTTTCAGATTTCCAGCATACGCAGTATTTTGCTTTTTCCTTCATAGTTTCCTTTGTTCAGATTAAAGATCCTAGTTTCAGAATGAACTGTATCACATTCAAACTTATTGTGAAATTCTATCATATTATGGTTACTATTTCCCAAAGGCTCCTTTACAGCAAGCTTATTAATTGGCCCTTTCTCGTTACATAATACTAAATCTAAAATAACCCAATCCCTGGTTGGTTCTTCAACGTATTGCTCCAGAAACTCAACGCGTACACACTCCAGGAATTCATCCTTCACAGCATTAGTACTGATTAGATTTACCCAGTCTATATGTAAATTGGAGTCGCCTATTATTACTGTATTACTCACGTTGTATGCATCTCTAATTTCCTGATTTATACCATGCCCAACATAACCACTACTGTTTGGTGGCCTGAAATCAACTCCCACCAATGTTTGCCGCTCCTGCTATTTCCTAGCTCCACCCAAACTGACTCTACACCTTGATCCTTCAATCTAAGATGCTCTCTATGAATGTACTGATCTTGTCCCACCTCCTTTTCCTTTTTGCCTATCCTTCCTAAATGATGAATATCCTCGGATATTGAATTCCCAATCTTGGTCAGCCTGTAGCCATTTCTTTGTAATGATAATTAAATCATATCCATTTACCTCTATTGGTGCCTTCAAATCATCAACCTTGTTGTGAATGCTGTGTGCATTTAATTCTGCCTTTTTAACATTATTCTGCATTCTGATCCTACTTGGTGCTTGCCTTTGTCTGTCCTCTAATCTTGCTTTTCTACTTCCTGTTACCAGTTTTGCTTCCCTCCAATCTGAGCTCCCTCTCGGGTTTGTATCCCCCTGCCAATCTAGTTTAAACCCTCTCCAGCAGTAGTAGCAAATCTCCCCGTGAGCATATTAGTCCCGGTCCTGCAAAGATGCAGCCCGTCCATCTTGTACACGTCCCACCTGCCCCACAACTGGTCCCTGTGCCTCCTACCAATACTGTCATGGATAGATGGAATGATGATGGGTAGGTTGGTAAGGCTGAGGTCTAGTACTGTATCTTTGGATGTAAAAGGTCTAGTAGGTTTTTCCCCTGTGTTGGCTCTCTCAGCACTTGCCAGCTTGGCAGCTATGTCCTTCAGGATATTGAAGTCCCCACCCAGAGTACATTCTGTGCCGTTGCTACTCTCAGTGCTTCTTCCAAGTGGTGTTCAACATGGAGGAGCACTCATTTGTCAGCTGTGGGAGGCCAGTGGGTGGTAATCAGCAGGTTTCCTTGCCCATATTTCACCTGATGCCGAAGGCTTCATGGGGTTCACAGTCAATGTTGAAGACTCCCAACTATATACCACTGTGCCATCAGCTCTGGTGGTCTGTCTGTTGAACAGGATGCACAGCGATGGTGATGAGGAAGTCTGGGATGTTGGCTGAAAGGTATGATTCTGGGAGTATTGACTATGTCAGGCTGTTGCTTGACCAGTCTGTGGGATAGCTCTCCCAATTTTGGCACAAGCCACCAGATATTAATGAGGGGGGCTTTGCAGGGTCAAATGAGCCTCTGTCATGTCCAATACTTAGATCGGTTCCAGTTGGTTCATCTGGTTTTATGCTGAGTGGTTTGCTAGGCCATTTCAGAGGATGGTTAAAAGTCAAGCACATTGTGGTGGGTGTATGGTCGCATTTAGGCCAGACCAGGTAAGGAAGACAGATTTTTCTTCCGAAAAGAACATTAGTGAACTAGATGTTTCTACACCAATGTATGGTCACCATTATTGACACTTGCTTTTCATTCTAGATTTATTTAATTGCCCCAGGTGGGATTTGAACTCCTCTCTCTAGAGATCATTAATCCATGCCTTCTGGGTTAATGGTCCAGTAACATAACCACCATACTACAATTACCAGTTGGCTTCCTGGTGTTTAATGAAATGGTTGACACTGTTGTTTAGGTTCAACCCCACGACTTCTACCATCTAGAAGGATAAGGGCAGCAGATGCATGGAAACACCACCACCTACCTGCAAGTTCGCCTCCATGCCACACACCATCCTAACTTGGAACTATATCATCATTCCTTCACTGTCGCTGGGTCAAAATCCTGGAACTCCCTCCCTAACAACACTGTGGGTGTACCTTCACCAAATGGATTGCAGCGCTTCAAGAAGGCAGTTCACCTCCACCTTCTCAAGGGCAATTAGGGATGGGCAATAAAATGGCTGGCCCAGCCGGGAAAGCCCACATCCCATGAAAGAATATTAAAAAAGGGTGCTTACTGAAATTACAGAATGTATGATTCATGTATTTACATGGCCACATTGTGAAATAATTAAGCCATAAGTTTTGAGATAAAAAGTAGAACAATAGAGACAGGACGAAAGCAAGTTTGCATCTGTTGCTTTTAAGGAAATACTTCCTTTCTGGGGTCTTGTTTACAATAACACTTGTCATGCCATCATTAATCAGCATTGACAGTATTTATGAAAAGCAGACTATAAAGAACCCAAACTTTCCTTAGGTTGCACAAAGCGATGGTTTTGAAAAGGAATGCCGCAGGTTGCCTGTCTATTTCTCTGTAGATCTCCTGGTTAAAAAAAGATTACATGTATATGGGCTTGTAAAAAACACAACAGATTTGTCATTGAAAGCCACATTTTGGTATTGAAATCAAACTGCTTACAATTGGCATGAACTGCCAGAATTCCTGTAACAGATCAACTCGTCCCAAGATAATTCAGGTTAACCATCCCTTCCATCTGCAGGTTATCGCAATTTGAACTGAGGGCTAAATGCTTTATTCCCATCGGCTTCATGTTGTTAACAAGTCTATTACGTGGCAATGTCATTGTACAGTTGTTTGTGCTGGATATCAATTTTTGCTTCATAAAGTTCCCGTGAAGGCATTATGTTGTTGCTGAAGCTACAGTTTTAATAAAATTTACATCCAAAAGATACAGTACTTGTATCCGGATCGAGGGATTTCCTTGTGAACATTTTGTTTTTGCAAATACTGGGAATAGAGGAAGCTGATAATTGTCTCCCCTTTAAGTGGCATCTCACGGGCTCTTTTGCCTTATAACTGGCGGTCTCCATGTGCAATAGAGATAAGCCCTATATGTCAGGAGACACAACTGGTGGACACACCAGAAAGCAACTTATTTTTCCTACTGAAATATTCTAACTAAAGAGGTTGAAACATCAAGTCCATTAATCTTGTAATAATAGAATGAATAAAATTGTATGATACTCACCTTGTTAAAGATAATCAATCAATCTAGTCTGACAAAAGCCAGTGACATATTTTATTAATATGAAACATCAATTATACTCGATTTTAGACAGAAATTCATTGGGTAAACGATATATTAAAGCTCTATGACTTTTAATAAATTTATCGTTGGAGGATCGCTGTTTAGCTAATAAAATTCCAGAGTGGTTGGAATTACAAGTTGCTTTTTGAGTTTGTATAAGGTGTAAACTCTCTTAATACCGGAGAATAATGGCAATTCAGCGGCAGGTGCTGTTAAAGGGACCACCCTGAATGGTTGTCCAGAGGTTGCTAGCTGACGCGACGTTGATCACCAATGATTATTTCCTCATAATTCTTTCAAATTGTCACAATTGGATGAGGGAGACCTCACAGCAGAAATGTTAAAACCTGGGCTGCAAGTCTGACGAGTTCATTGGCGTTTGAGCGGCGTTGCCAGGCACACCTTGGGTGCAGTTTGTTCGCGTGTGTTCAAGTGTTTCGCCAGCTACTTCCTGGGACCTGGCAAGGATGGTGGATCTCCAGCCCGCCATAGTGATCGACAATGGATCAGGCCTGGTCAAAGCTGGCATCTCAGGGGATAAGGAACCTCGCTCCATCTTCACCAACGTGATCGGCAAACCTCGGCAGAAAGCACTCATCATCGGGGCCGGTCAGAAGGACTTCTACATTGGCGAGGAAGCTCAGGCCAAGCGGGGGGTGCTGACCATCAAGTACCCGGTGGAGCACGGCATTGTCACCTCCTGGGATGACATGGACAAGATCTGGAGGTACGTGTATGACAACGATCTGAAAATCAAGTCCAACGAGAGGCCGGCGCTGCTGACCGAGGCTCCCCTCAACCCTCTGGCCAACAGGGAGAAGATGTGCCAGATCCTCTTCGAGGGCTTCGAGCTGCCGGCCATGTACGTGGCCATCCAGGCGGTGCTGGCCCTCTACGCCTCGGGGAGGACCACAGGGTGTGTGATGGACAGCGGAGACGGGGTGACTCACACCGTGCCCATCTACGAGGGCTACTGCCTGCCCCACGCCGTGCTGAGGCTGGAGCTGGGAGGCCGGGACCTCACCGAGTACCTGGTCAGGATCCTGACCGAGAGCGGGGTCTCCTTCGTCAGCACGGCGGAGAAGGAGATCGTCAGGGACATCAAGGAGAAGCTGTGCTACGTGGCCGTCGACCTGCAGAACGAGATGTGCAAGAAACCCTGCGACGTGGAGAAGGACTACAAGCTCCCCGACGGCCAGGTCATCAAGATCCAAAACCAGAGGTTCCGCTGCCCGGAGACCCTCTTCATCCCGGCCAACATCGGCATCGAGGCGCCCGGCATCGACAAGCTGTGCTTCAACGCCATCATGAAGTGTGACATCGATCTGAGGCGGGACCTCTACGCCAACGTGATCTTGGCGGGAGGCTCCAGTTTGTTCCCGGGCATGGACGAGCGGATGCTGAAGGAGATGACGAAGATGGTCCCCACCGGCACCCCGGTCAAAGTCTGCGCTCCTGCCGAGAGGAAATATTCCGTCTGGATGGGAGGCTCCATCCTCTCCTCCCTCTCTGCTTTCCAGCAGATGTGGATTTTAGCCTCTGAGTATAAGGAAGTCGGAGCTAACATTGTGCACAGAAAGTGTTTCTGAAAGCTTTTTTTTAAAAAAAAAACCCCCAAAACGACTGTATTTTGAAAAGAAAAAAAATACTGACAAAATAAAAAGTGTGGAATGAAAGTGAGAAACTGACGGTTTTATAATTTTTTGCAAAGAACATAAGGACACTAGGAGCAGGAGTAGGCAATTCAGCCCCTCGAACCTGCCCCCGCCATTCATTCAGATCAGGGCTGATCTCATTTCGGCCTCAACTCCAATTTCCCGCCCTCTCCCCATAACCTTTCAACCCGTTACTAATTAAAAATCTGTCTATCTCCTCCTTAAATTTATTCAGCGTCCCGGCATCCACTGCACTCTGAGGTAGTGAATTCCACAGATTCACGACCCTTTGAGAAAAGTAATTCCTCCTCATCTCTGATTTAAATCTACCACCCCTTAACCTAAAACTATGGCCTAGAATGCTCCACAAGGGGAAAGATCCGCTCCACGTCTACTTTGTCTATCCCCTTTAGCATCTTATATACCTCAATTAGATCTCCTCTCATCCTTCTAAACTCTAGCAAATATAGGCTTAAACTGCTCAATCTCTCCTCATAAGACAAGCCCCGCATCTCTGGAATCAATCTAGTGAACCTCCTCTGAACCGCCTCCAATGCAACTACATCCTTCCTCAAGTAGGCCTGGATCATTACAGGGGGCAGAGTATGTGGTTGGGTGGTGGAGGTGGGGGGAGGAGGGAGGGGTGCAGAGGTGGTGTGTGCTGATTTGGGAGGAGAGACCTGGAAGTCTGGGTTTCCCTATATACCCTTTGGGTGGGTCCCATCCAGGGGGTGCCTTGGGGGCGGTGTGTCTGATGCTGGAGAAGCTGGGGGCCAGAGGGATGAACTGTTGCCCCTCATTGGCCATAACTAGTGCTGTGAAGGCCCTTGCTCATTCCCCAGAGTTGTCCTCATCTCACTGCAACAGCCGTGGCCTGAAAAACCCACCTTCCCAGTTAAAGCCACAAAACAGGTTAACTCAGAGTCTCCCAACCTCATTAACATATTTAAAATGGCAACCTGCTTCCCGGGGGGTGAGTTGACTGCCTGCCCCTTGACCCGCTTTAGTAGAACCCAGGAAGTCCACAGGCTGGAGCCAGCTTACCAATGAGCTTGGAATATTCCCCTATTTAATACCATCACTCACCCCACCCCCACCACCACACACGTCTAATTCCTGCACTCACCCATGTTAAAACATCCCACAATGGCAACAGCACTATTTATATATCCAAGTTACTATAGTTTCAACACAATGGGTAGATCCCAAGGACAGGCAACAGAAATAGTCAAATTATTGATAAACATCTTAGACCTTCAATAAAGATGGTCATTTTTGTCTCCATACAATATTGCTGAATTAACTATTCTGTTCTGGGAGAAGTTCATAGTAGGTGTTGTTCTCTATTTCCCTTTGTGACTCAGTCTGAGTATCTAATCTGTCTCTAGTTTTCTTTAAAAAACTGAACCTGATTAGCTTCAAATGGTTGACCAAGAAAAGATGAGCCCCTGTTTAGAAAAATAGTATGTTGGGTATTTGTGGTTCCTTGTAGGGGAATAAATTGTCCTCACTGTGAAAATTGCATGTTCTCATTCATGTACTTTATTTAAATAAACCAGCAATTGGTTTGAAGCTATGCCTATCTTCATAGAATGCTTTCAGTCCATATTGCATTAAGAGAGATTCATGTTCTGGCATATGTGATATTTGAGTAGCTGGTCTATGGAGTAAGATCTCTTATGGTCATGTTATCGATGAACTAGGTAAGTAGTCCAGATCATAGGGCTGTGAAGTTCACTTACAAGAGTGACTGGAGACATTGAACTCAAGAGAAGACAGGTACCTGAAAACTTGAAGATTGTCACAACCACATACCCAAGACCTGACTTAATGAAAAAGCATTGACATGGTTGAAAGCAACAAGGTTAGTCTGTTATAGTCAAAGAGGACTTTACAGTTTGCCGTTATTATTATGACAATTCCAACTTTTAATTTACTTTCTGTGATAAAATCAGTATGCCTTAATAATTATGGTAAGAAGAGCTGTCATGTCATTTGGAGAAAAGATTTGGGCATTTGTTTAAAACAAAACTTTACAGCCCCATACAGAAACTGCTTGTACAGAGGATGAATTTATATGTTAATGGGCCACAGTAGCTGCTAGAAAGAAGAAAAACTTACATTTATATAGCACTTTTCACAAAGCACTTATGAACCAGTTTTCACTTGTATTCCCTAGAACAGTGCAGGGAATTTTCACACTAGTCAGACAAACAGCAATGTGCTTTTGGCTGGATAATCTGTTGAGGGATAAATATTAGATTACGCAATTGACATTACAACCGATAAATATTAGCTAGGAGAATCTCTCCTGTTTAAAATAGTGCCATCTTTGTCATCTACCTGAGAGGAAAGACTTGGTTTAATGTCTCATCTGTATGGCAGCGCATCTCACAATGCAACACTCCCTCAGTATTGCACTGAAGTTTCACTTAAAATTTTGTGTTCAAGTCTCTGGAAGAGGACTTGAAACCACAAGCTTTTGACAGGTAAGAGAGTGCTAGCCAGTGTTTACATAACTTACAACTAGAATGATTAGAGACAGTAGAGGAATCCTTATCTCAGATGCTGCTAGCAAACATTCACAGCTTAGGGTGCAGGAATGTCCCATTCTGCTGAGTTCTGCATGGAGAGTTTCAAAGGGGCATGGTGTAGTGATAGGTTTGTTGGCAACGCTTCTAGCCAATCCCCAGGTAGAATGATTTGGCAGGAATCAAGTCATCAACTTTGGCGAGGCAGAGAATAAAGGCTCACAGGTTGGAAGCCAGATGGTTGCTGCTGAACAGAAAACAAATAAAGCTTAGGAATAAACCTGAACCTAGAAATAAACCTAGAACCTTAGGAATAAATCTTAAGAACAGAGCTGATGAGACCAACATAAATTGTTTCCAGTTCTGGTGAAAGGTCATCAACCTGAAATATTAACTTTGCTACTCTCTCTCTGCAGGCACTGCCTAACTATCTGAGTATTTCCACCACTTTCTGTTTTCGTTTCAGATCCTCAGCATCTGCAGCATTTTGCTTCAGCGTACACCTTGGTCCAATTCAATGTTGACTGAATCAAATCCACCCTGCTGACTGATTATAGGGTGTATGCAGCTTATTATTTTTCTTGCTTATGAGGAGGGAATTGAAGCTGAATTGGAGTCAGTGAGGTTTGTTCCAATTGTGTACACTTACCACATGTAAAATAAAGCAGTTTGTGATACATACCTGGCCTCACTCAAGTTCATTATAGCAGGAATGGAGAAGTATATATCGGCATGTGCGAAAAACATGCAATTCAATTCTTCACTTGACCTAACAAGATGACTTCTAACCACTCCTCAGTATTTTTGATCTCTTAGGGCTAAAGCCTTAGGCCTTTAACCTATACAGCTCATTCTTTATAAATCCTACTGTACGCGCTTCCTGTCTGTTTTAAAAGGAGTCTCTGTTAGCACGTTGCCTAGCCTCTATTTTACATATGCTGGAAATCCAAAACGAAAACAAAAACAAAATTACCTGGAAAAACTCAGCAGGTCTGGCAGCATCGGCGGAGAAGAAAAGAGTTGACGTTTCGAGTCCTCACGACCCTTCAATACATATCTCTGTTCACAACAAGAGTAAGTATCAAAGACTTTCCAACAAAGTGATTTTGATCGTCAACATGCTAATAAATTGTTTATTTAGTGTTTGTAGGAAAATAACATCAAAGCTAACAAATTAGCATCTCAATCACAATAGTCCCAGCCTTTTCTTAAAATTTACTGAATACTTCATGCTTTTAAAGCCCCAACATTATAAGTAAATTTATCCAAATCCTTGTGGTGGAAAATTGTTTAAAAATATTTAGGATGGCTCAAAACAGTTCATATCCAATAAACTATTTTATGAAAGTGTATTCTCTTAATGCGTAGACATGCCGGCTGATTTGTCTTCATCAAGGTCAACCAAACAGCAAATGGCCAGCTAGACTCTTTCACTGGCATTGACTGAGTGAGTAATGTTTGGTAGAACACAAAGAGAACTCCCTATTGTTGGCCAAATCATGCCGGGCTGTTCATCTGAACAGGCAGATGGGTTTCCAATTTTAACATCTTATCCAACAGGGAGAATGTCCACTTTCTCAACATTGAAGTGTCAACCTAGTTTAAGTGCTTAAAATTTTTCCAAGCTGCCATACTGCTCTCCTGCCACTGACCTTCAACATCTTTATCCTTCTAATTCAATCTTCCTGCTCCTCTCATTTATTTCCTTTGTAAGCCGTCTTTGCATTATCGTGTTGGGCAACCTCAAATTGGGATAACTTTGGTCACCTTTCATGAGAAGAATCTTTCCAAAGTGACCGAAACATATAAATACAAAAGTTAATAACTGCTTTTCAAATCTATTCTTCCTTGAATTAGCTACTTGTGTTTCTCTCCCTCCTAATTTAGTAGCCATTAATAAACAAGCTTCTCGCGAGGTTTAAGTTCTTGTTCTTACCAGGGAAAGAGCTTCAGCAAGTGCCGTAGTATTGGAAAGGGATGAGCTTTAGCAAGCAAACAAAAGAACACAAGAAAAGTCAGGAATGAGAAAATATTATTTGACATATTGAAGGTTGCCTTTTGAGCATATTAATTCTCCCATCATGCTGCTAAATGTGGAATGGCTATTGGATAGCTTATTTAGATTTATTTTCCACTATTCTGCTTATATATCCAACAAACCTATTTTTAATTGTTTCATTATGCTGTCTGGGTTTTGAAAGCGGTAGCTAAGATTTTCTACTTTAATAAAAAGCTGGTGTAAAGTTGGTGCTTGGGTTTCCAGCCTGCCTTGTCTTGGCTACCATTAACCCCTGGCAAATTTTTACAGGATCTAAGGAGAGACTTGAGCTACTGAAATTACTTTCACTAGACCAGGGAAGACGCGGCAGAGATTTGATAGCACTTCGTAATACCATCAAAAATTTTAAAGATTATTTCATTTTTGAGGAATGATGTTGGATGAGGTGTCATCAACTTAAAATTGTCACTAAAAGGGTGATGAGAGAGGAATGGGTTGAGACAGAGGCCATTAAATCTTTTATGGAAATTGAATCAATATTTTAGATAGAATAAGATTCAGGATTATGGGGAGAGAGAGAGCATGACAGAAGGATTTGTTTTAAATAGCTTGAGCATAGGCCCAGCACAGGTAGGGTGGGCTGAATGGCCTTCTTCTGTGTTGTACGCCCTATATCATCTAGACAAAGAATGATGAATTTGTAACTTGCTTTCAGATACATTCTTACACTTAATAAATATACTGATCACTCTCAGCCATCTTTAATTCTACATATCACCATATGATATTACAAGCATGCATGTAGACTAATAACATATTGCATTGGCATGTAGTGTGCATGGCAAATAGCTGGGAAAGGATTCCATGACTAAGTGTGAAGTGAGAAAACTACTCGAACATTACTAACTCAAATGAGCACATACATACAGAATAAAAACTGAGCTTTTAATAAGATTGGGCTTTAGAATCACTATAATTTTTTTTAATGCATTGAGCCAGCTTCAAAACATTAACAAAATTGTCCATTTTCCCTTAGGTAACATAGTATGTTTTCAGGAAGTCAGTTTCCTTTTTATATTGAATAATACATAAACTGATGTTTATGTACAAAACATTCTAATCATCAATCCTCATCCATAAAAACTACAATTAAAGTTACAGTGAAAAAAACAAGAGAAAACATCAAATGAAAATGACTTCTTGCAAACATGATAAAAGAATACAAAAAACATTTGATATCTGAAGTGGGTAAGCATACCATGTTGTGTGGTCTAATTCAGTAAGACCTTGGCTTTGATGTTTGGTCTGTGCTACATTAGCAGATCTTCGTAATATGGGTGATACAGATTCCTTTGGTGCTCTTGGACTTGGGATTGAAATAAAATTAGCCTCAGTCCTGGAACTTTATTACTGTCCAGTGGCTCCTGTTAAAAATCTTTTGTGTCTGAATGGACCATGGTTGAGTGATCAGACATTTTCTGCATAAATGAGATGATCTCAAATGCACAAATTTTCTGATATGCACTACAAAACAAGAAAAGGTGACGTGGACATGCATAAATTGTAAACCCATTTTCCTCTACAATGGTGCTTAAATTCAAGGCACCGTTTTTGGAAAGAAAATATAGAAAAGTTGTAAAGTTCAAAGAAATTCAGCTCACAAAACTGATTAACAAACATTGCATAAAATAATAATTCAGCGCATGAATAAACATCCTAGTGTAGTAGATAAAGAAAGGTTATTTGTAATTCATTTCTCATCCCTGGATTATGTGAATGGACCCATCGCAGCTTCTAATTATATTTTCAATAATATTAATGTGGTTGACTTTATTATCTTGATGGTGGATTATTCCAAACATTTGTCACTTTGAGAAAATAAATTTTCTGACATCTGTTCTACATCTATTTTCATTCATTTTCACTTTAATCCTCTGGTCTGAGTTGACACACTTTGCAATAGTAATCCAGGTTTATTTTTTTAAATAATTTAATATATTATATTATATATTATAGACTTCGTTGAATTCCTCATTGAGCACCTTCTTTCTCGACTATCAGGCTTAAATCTCTTATTTTACTCAGACATTGTCCTCCTTATCTGATGTCATCACCCATCTCCTCAAAAAATCAAACCTTGATCCCTTTGTCCTTGCAAACGACTGCCCCATTTCCAATCTCCCTTTCCTCTCCAAAGTCCTTGAATATGTTGTTGCCTCCCAAATCCATGCTCCTCCTTCCCAGAACTCCATTTTTGAATCTGATCAACAGGTTTCCATCCTGCCACAGTACCAAAATTATTTTATTCAAAGTGACATATTAGTCCCTATGTGATCGTGACAAAGGTAAACTATCCCTCCTCGTCCTTCTCAACCTGTCTGCAATCTTTGATGTGGTTGACCACCCCATTTTTTTTCAACTCATCTCCACTGTCATCAGCTGGGCAGGACTGCACCAGTTCCATTCTTATCCATCTAATCACAGCCAGAGGGTCACTTGAAGTGGCTCCTCTTCCCACTCCAGCACAATTATCCCCGATGTCACCCAAGGATCTATTCTTGGTTCCGTCCTTTTTCTCATCTTCCCCTCAGCAACATCATCTGAAAAGGTAGTGTCAGTTTCTACATGTACGCTGGTGACAAACACCCAACTCTACCTCACTACCACCTTGCTCAACTCTTCCACTGTCTATAACTTGTCAGACTGTTTACTCAATATCTATGACTTCATACATAGAAATTTCCTCCAACTAAATTTTGGAAAGACCCGAAGCCATTGTCTTCAGTTGGCAATACAAACTCTATTCTCTAACCATCAACTCCAGCCCTCTCTCAAATTTGACCCTTACTTGAGCTTTCTACCACATATCTGTGCTATTACTAAGACCATCTATTTCAATTCCCGTAACACTGCACAAATCCACCCTGCCTCTGTTCATCGGTTGCTGAAATCCTCATTCATGCCTTTGTTACCTCTAGACTTTGCTATTCCAAAGCACTCTCAGGTGACCTCCCACGTTTTATCCTCTATAAACTTACGGTAATCTGAAGCTCTGCTCCCATATCCTAACTTGCACCAATTCCTGTTAACCCATCATCCGTGCTCACTGGCCTACATTGGCTCTTGGCTAAGCAACTCTTTGATTTTAAAATTGTTAGCTTTGATTTCCAATCCCTACATGGCCCTGCCCCTCCATATCTCTGTAACTCTCCTCCAGCCCTACAACTTTGCGAGGTATCTGTGTTGCTCCAGTTTTGGCCTCTTGAGCATCCTGGACTTAAATCACTCCGCCATTGACAGCTGTGACATCTGTATTCCATTTATTCGTTCATGGGCTGTGAGCTTCACTGGCAAGACCAGCAATTATTGTCCATTAAGATAAAAGCAAAATACTGCAGATGCTGGAAATCTGAAACAAAAACAGAAAATGCTGGAAAAGCTCAGCAGGTCTAGCAGCATCTGTGAAGAGAGAAACAGAGTTAATATTTTGAGTCCGTATGACCCTTCTTCAGAGCTGAAGAGAAGAGGAAATGTGATGAAATGTTTACTGTTTAAGCAGGGTGGGGCAGGTGGGGCTGGATAGAAGGCCAGTAATAGGTGGGGACAAGGGACAGATTGACAAAGATGTCATAAACTAAAGAACAAAGGGTGTGTTAATGGTAGTAGTTAGTGCTAAAAAAGGTGCTGATAGTGGCGTAAAGATAAGAAAGCAGAATGTGATAATAACAGAACAAGGGTAGCATTGTGTGAAAGAACAACATGCAACAAGTAACAGATGGACCTGTAGGAGATGGGGTTGATGGAGGGAACAGTGATGGGGGAAGAAAAGGATAGAAAATGGGGTAGAAGGGGAGATAAAAAAAGGGATAAAACCACCAATACATGAATAAATATAAAAATTAAAAATAAGTGGGTAAAAAATAAAAATGAATGTAGAAAAAAGGGATTAAAAATGGGCATTCAGGATGGAGCAGAGTTCATGGTCTGAAGTTGTTGAACTCAATGTTAAGTCCGGAAGGCTGTAAAGTGCCTGGTCGGAAGATGAGGTGCTGTTCCTCCAGTTTGCGTTGGGCTTCACTGGAACATTGCAGCAGGCCAAGGACGGACATGTGGGCATGAGAGCAGGGTGGTGTGTTGAAATGGCAAGTGACAGGAAGGTCTGGGTCATGCTTGTGGACAGACCGCAGGTGTTCCGCAAAGCAGTCACCCAGTCTGTGTTTGGTCTCCCCGGTGTACAGGAGACCACATTGGGAGCAGTGAATGTAGTAGACCAAATTGAAGGAGGTGCAAGTGAAGCACTGCTGAAAGGAGTGTATAGGACCTTTGACGGTAAGGAGGGAGGAGATAAAGGGGCAGGTGTTGCATGGGAAGGTGCCGTGGGGAGGGGGTGAGGTGTTAGGGGTGATGGAGGAGTGGACCAGGTTGTCACGAAGGGAACAGTCCCTACGGAATGCTGATGGGGGGGGGGCGGGGGTGAGGGGAAGACGTGTTTGTCGGTGGCATCATGCAGGAGTTGGCGGAAATGGCAGATGATGATCCTTTGAAAGCAGAGGCTGCTGGGGTGAAAAGTGAGGACAAGGGGGACGCTATCATGGTTCTGGGAAGGAGGGGAAGGTGTGAGCGCAGAGGAGCAGGAGATGGGTCGGACATGGCTAAGGGCCCTGTCAACCACAGAGGCTGGGAAACCTCGGTTTAGCAAGAAGGAAGACATGTCAGAAGCACCATTTTGGAAAGTGGCATCATCGGAACAGATGCGACAGAGGTGAAGGAACTGAGAGAATGGGATGGAGTCCTTACAAGAAGCAGGGTGTAAGGAGTTGTAATCGAGGTAGCTGTGGGAGTTGGTGGGCTTGTAATGAATATTGATGGACAATCTATCATCAGAAATTGAGACAGCGAGGTCAAGGGAGGGAAGAGAAGTGTCAGAGATGGACCATGTGAAAATGCTGGAGGGGTGGAGATTGGAAGCAAAATTAATAAATTTTTCCAGGTCCAGACGAGAGCATGAAGCAGCACCGAAATTGTCATTGACATACTGAAAAAAGAGTTGTGGGAGGGGGCCTGACTAGGACTGGAACAAGGAATGTTCCACAGACACCATAAAGAGACAGGCATAACTGGGGCCCATGCAGGTACCCATAGCCACACCTTCTATTTGGAAAAAGTGAGACAAGTTTAAGGAGAAATTGTTTAATGAGAGAACAAGTTCAGCCTGGTGGAGGACAGTAGTGGTGGATGGGGATTGTTTGGGCCTCTGTCCAAGGAAGAAGCAGAGAGCCCTCAGACCATTCTGGTGGGGGATGCAGGTGTAGAGGGATTGGACATCCATGGTGAAGAGGAGGCGGTTAGGGTCAGGGAAGTGGAAATTGTTGATATGGCATAGGGCACCAGAGGAATCACGGATGTAGGTGGGAAGAGACTGGACAAAGGGAGAGGGAACAGAGTTAAGATAGGAAGAAATGAGTTCCGTGGGGCAGGAACGGGCTCAAACAATCAGTCTACCGGGACAGTCCTGTTTGTGGATTTTGGGAAGGAGGTAGAAGCGGGCTGTCTGAGGTTGGGAGACTATGAGGTTGGAAGCTGTGGAGGGAAGATCTCCAGAGGAGATGAGGTCAGTAACAGTCCTGGAAATAATGGCTTGATGTTCGATAATGGAGTCATGGTCCACGGGGAGGTGGGAAGAAGTGTCTTAGAGTTGGCGCTCAGCCTCTACGAGATAGAAGTCAGTACACCAGACAACAACAGCACCACCCTTGTTGGCAGGTTTGATAACAACTCAGAGTTGGACCTAAGAGAACAGGGTGCAGCAAGTTCAGGAGACAGCTTAGAGTGGGTGACAGGGGCAGAGAAATTGAGAAGGCCGATGCCACGCCGACAGTTCTCAATGAAAAGATCAAGAGCAGGGAATAAGCCAGAGGGAGGGGTCCAGGTGGAGCGAGAATACTGGAGGCGGGCGAAAGGATCCATGGAACCGGGGGAGGACTCCTGCCCAAAGAAGTGAGCACGGAGATGAAGGCCGCGCAAGAAGAGTTCAGCGTTGTGCCGAGACGAAATTCATTAAGTGAGGACGTAAGGGTATGAAACTAGTCCTTTGCTGAGTACAGGACATTCAGCATCAGAAAGGGGGAGATCAGAGGGTATGGTGAATACACAGCAAGGGCTGGGATTAGAAGATAGGATCAGGTCAAAGGGACGGGAAGGGGTGGAGTGTCCTGGATGGGCGTTGGTATCAATAAGTTGTTGGAGCTTGTGTTCCTTAGCACCTGAGAAGAAGAGGAGAAGTTTATTGTTAAGCTGTCGGATGAGGCGAAGAATAAGATGAAACTGGGGACAAGGACAGCTTTGAGATAGGATGAGTTGGTGCTGCTGGAGGGAGAAGCCAAGTGTGTCAATATGGCGGCGAATGGCACTGAGTGTGGATCTCAGGATGCAGCGAGAACAGCAGTCCGAGGAGCGTTGTATGTCGTGGGGATACCTGTAATCCTGGGTGGGTTCAAAATGTGAGGGGTGGAATTTCAGTTAGAATCCACGTGAGGTAAGTCAGAGACGGAGACAGTCACTGAGGAAGGAAATATGGCTGTGAAAGCGAGTTTTTGTAAACGCCTTGTCAAACCAGGGGGGAAATGGAAAGCAATGAAGGTGAACAGGTCAAAAGAGACAAACAGAAATCCTGTTGGAGAGAAGAGCAGTATTTCTTCAAAGTAGGCATTTCTGGAAGAGAAGTGACAGTGAATTGTACAATAAGATAAAAGCAAAATACTGTGGATGCTGGAAATCTGAAACAAAAACAGAAAATGCTGGAAAAACTCAGCAGCATCTGTGGAGAAAGAAAAAGACTTAACGTTTCGAGTCTGTATGACCCTTCTTCAGAGCTGAAAAAAAGTGGAAATGTGATGAAATTTATACTGTCCAAGGGGGTTGGGGCAGGTGGAGCTGGATAGAAGGCCAGCGATAGGTGGGGACAAGGGAGGGATTGACAAGGATGTCATGAACTAAAGGGCAAAGGGTGTGTTAATTGTAGCAGTTAGTGCTAATAAAGGTGCTGATAGTGGCATAAAGGTAAGAAGGCAGAATGTGATAATAGCAGAACAAGGCTACGTCATATCAACAATTTCTAGTTCCCTGGCCCTAACCACCTCCTCTTCACCATGGATGTCCAATACCTCTACACCTCCATCCCTCACCAGGATGGTCTGAGGGGTCTCCGCTTCTTCCTTGAACAGAGGCCCGAACAATCACCATCTACCACCACTCTCCTCCACCAGTCTGAACTTGTTTTCTCACTGAACAATTTCTCCTTAAACTTGTCTCACTTCCTCCAAATAAAAGGTGCGGCTATGGGTACTCGCATTGGTCCCAGCTATGCCTGTCTCTTTATGGGGTATGTGGGACATTCCTTGTTCCACTCCTACTCAGGACCCCTCCCATAACTCTTTTTCCAGTACACCGATGACTGTTTCAGTACCGCTTCAAGCTCTCACTTGGACCTGAACAAATTTATCAATTTGCTTCCAATTTTCACCCCTCTATCACCTTCACATAGTCCATCTCCAACTTTTCCCTTTCCTTCCTTGACCTCTCTGTCTCCATTTCTGGTGATAGACTGTCCATCAATATTCATTACAAGCCTACCGATTCCCACAGCTACCTCAACTGCAGCTCCTCACACCCCGCTTCCTGTAAGGACTCCATCCCATTCTCTCAATTCCTTGCCCCATCACATCTATTCTGATGGTGCTACTTTCCAAAGTGGCGCTTCTGACATGTCTTCCTTCTTCCTTAACCAAGGTTTCCCACCACTGTGGTTGACAGGGCCCTCAGCCGTGTCCGATCCATCTCCCGCACCACTGCCCTCACACCTTCCCCTCCTTCCCAAGGGGGACAAGGGTCCCCCTTGTCCTCACTTTTCACCCCACAGCCTCCACATTCAAAGGATCATCCTCCGCCATTTCCGCCAACTACAGCATGATGCCACCACCAAACACATCTTCCTCTGTCAGCATTCCATAGGGGCTGTTTTCTCTGGGGCACCCTGCTCCACCCGTTCATCACCCCCAACACCTCATTCCCTTCCCACGGCACCTTCCTATGCAATTGCAGAAATTGCAACACCTGCCCCTTTACCTCCTCACTCCTCACCATCCAACGGCCCAAACACTCCTTTCAAGTGAAGCAGCACTTCACTTGCACCTCCTTCAATTTGGTCCACTGCATTTGTTGCTCCCAATGTGGTCTCCTTTACACTGGGGAGACCAAACACAGACTGTGTGACCGCTTTGCAGAACACCTCCAGTCTGACCGCAAGCATGTCCCAGACCTTCCTGTTGCTTGCCATTTCAACACCCCACCCTGCTCTCATGCCCATATGTCCGTCCTTGGCCTGCTGCAACGTTCCAGTGAAGCCTAACACAAACTGGAGGAACAGCACCTCCCCTTCCAATTAGGCACTTTACTGCCTTCTGGACTTAACATTGAGTTCAACAACTTCAGACCATGAACTCTCTCCTCCGACCTCACCCCCTATTTTTAATCCCCTTTTTTCTACATTCATTTTTATTTTTTACCCACTTATTTTTATTTTTATATTTATTCATGTATCTGTGCTTTTATCCCCTTTTTTTTATCTCCCTTCTATCCCATTCTCTATCCTTTTTTTTCCCGCCACTGCCCCACCCCCCACCCCATCTCCTACAGGGCTATCTGTTACTTGTTGCATGTTGTTCTTTCACACAATGCTACCCTTGTTCTGCTATAATCACATTATGCTTTCTTACCTTTATGCCACTATCAGCACTTTTTTCAACACTAACCATTACCATTAACACACCCTTTGTTCTTTAGTTCATGACATCTTTGTCAATCTCTCCCTTGTCCCCACCTATCGCTGGCCTTCTATCCAGCTCCACCTGCCCCACCCCACCTTAAACAGTAAAAATTTCATCACATTTCCTCTTCTCTCCAGCTCTGAAGAAAGGTCATATGGACTCAAAACATTAACTTAATTGTCCATTGTTGATTCCCCTTGCAGGCGGTGGTGAGCCATTTTCTTTAACAGCTGCAATACATGTACACCACAGTGCTGTTAGGGAGGGAGTTCCAGGATTGTGACCCAGTAACAACGAAGGAAAGGTGGGATATATTTCCAAGTCAGAGAGTGTGACTTGGAGAGAAACTTGCAGGTGGTAGTATTCCCATGTGCCTAATGCCCTTGTCCTTTCAGGTCATGCATTTTAAAAGTACTGTTGAAGAAATCTTTGGCGAGCTTCTGTAGATGGTACACATTGCAGTCACTCTGTGCTGGTGGTGGAGGGAATGAATATTCAAGATGGTGGATGGAATGTCAATCAAGCAAGCTGCTTTGTCCTGGATGGTGTCAAGCTTCTTGAGTGTTGTTGGAGTTGCACTCATCCATGTGCTCCTGTCAAATCCAAACTGAGCACTGGTGGCCAGGTCATTGGTGAGTAAGGGCCACTTGATAACACTGTGAAAATATCTTCCATTATCTTCTTGGTGATTGATGTAGATTTATGGGGTGCTCATTGGTTGGACAGGATTTGTCCTACTTTTTATGATCAATACACACCTGGGCATTTTTTTTACATTGTCAGGTAGATGCAAGTGTTTTAGCTTACTAGGATAGTTTAACTAGAGGTACAGTTAGTTCTGAAACATTATCTAAGATGCTGTCAGGGCCCATTGCCCTTTACTGCATCTAATGGGCTCAGCTGTTTCTCAATATCACATGGAGTGAATTAAACTGGCTGAAGGAAAATGGCATCTGTGATGCCGGGAAATTCATGAGGAGGTCAAGATGGATCAACCAATTGGCACTTCTTGGTGAAGGTTGTTGCAAACGCTTCAGCTTTATCTTTGGCACTCCAGTGCTGAGTTCTGCCATCATCGAGGCTGGGGATGTTCTTGGACACTCCTCTTCCCGTTGTTTAATTTTCCACCATCATTCATGACTGGATATGACAGGATGGCAGAGTTTTAACCCGATCCATTGGGGTGGGGTAGTTTGCTTTTGTCCAAAGCATGCCGTTTCCATTGTTTTGAATGCATGTAGTCCTGTGTTGTAGCTTCACCAGGTTAACACCTCATTTTTAGGCATGTCCAGTGCTGCTCTTGGCACGTTCTTCTACACTCCTTATTGAACCAGGGTTGATTCCTTAATTCTATGAAGAGTCATACGGACTCGAAACGTTAACTGTATTCCTCTAAGATGCTGTCAGACCTGCTGAGTTTTTCCAGCTATTTTTGTTTTTGTTTCAGATTTCCAGCATCCACAGTATTTTGCTTTTATCTTTATATTAAAATGATTGAGTCTGTCTGTAGAATGTACAGTTTCCCAATAAGAGACAGGGAAAGTATGATTCAAAATGACTAGGCTGCATATTTTTGATTGTATTGCTAAACTCTGGTTGTAATTGTGTTACCAAAGGTGTTACCAAGGAACAATTTAGACTCTAAATTATCTGAATGCTTTAAACTTTGTTAATGTAGTTCAGGATGTAGTTATTGATTGTGTATCAATAGTCTTTTGATGTAACTGTAAATAGTGTATCGATGGTCTATTGATGTAACTGTGAATGGTGTTTCGATGGTCTATTGATGTAACTGTAAATAGTGTATCGATGGTCTATTGATGTAACTGTAAATAGTGTTTTGATGGTCTATTGAAGTAACTGTGAATGGTGTTTCGATGGTCTATTGATGTAACTGTGAATGGTGTATCGATGGTCTATTGAAGTAACTGTGAACGATGTATCGATGGTCTATTGAAGTAACTATGGATGGTGTACCGATGGTCTATTGATGTAACTCTGAGTGGTGTATTGATGGTCTATTGATGTAACTGTGAATGATGTATCAATGGCCTGTTGAAGTAACTGTGAACGTTGTATCGATGGTCTATTGGTGTAACTGTGAATGGTGTATTGATCATATTGATTGTGTTATGAATCATGTGAGTGAATTGCTTTGACCAAATAAGGTAGGCGAAAGATACCAGAGCTAGAGAGGGATAAAAAAGTGATCTCCAAAAGGGTCCGGCACGCAGTTGTACAGGTTCACAGAAGAAAGAAGATAGAAGAGAGAAGAAAAGAAACAGAAGAAAGTGTTGTAGGGTGCTGGATACCGTTCGGCAGGTCTTAAAGCCGTCATTGTCTTAGTTAGGTTAACTGTATGTATTTATTACCTGCAAGAATTGTGTACATATATACAATAAAGGGTTCAAGTTAGGAGCTGTCTCCAGGCTTGCTTGTGCACATGACTCTGTCCAACACTAGACAGACTCCTAGGTGCAGGTCATGTGTTCTCTTACATCACTGTTTCAGTGGTACCGTACTCAGTCCCACATTAACCCTATACGTGCTAGACCCTTATACTAAAGAAAGAAGTCAGACCAGACCAGAACTAGTGCTGACCTGTGTCCAAGTTGCTCTGGAGATAGAGAGCGTATGACTCGTAACTATTGCCTGGTTGTTAAGTGTTGCTTTATTACTTAATAAATCCTTTTAATTTGTCTATTGTCCGCCAACTTTTTGTCTTGTCAAGAACCCAAGTAAAGGTTCAAGTAATTTACAGGAACCATAAAAATTGGCACTCCAGATGGGACCATCTTCCCAGCAAGTGGAAATAATGCTCGACATCTACCTCATCAAACTCTTTCATAATCTTAATGATCTCTATCAGGTCCCTCCTCAATCTTCTCTTCTCTGGAGAAAAGAACATCAGGCTGTTCAATAAAAACAAAATACTGTGGATGCTGGAAATCTGAAACAAAAACAGAAAATGCTGGAAAAGCTCAGCTGGTCCAGGCAGCATCTGTGGAGAGAGAAACTTTGAAGAAGAATCGTATTGGACTTAACAGTCCACCATAATTACGCTCCACCATAACGGCCTGGCGGAGAGAGAAACAGAGTTAATATTTCAATGACTTGAAACATTAACTCTGTTTCTCTCTCCAACAGAGCGTTCAATCTTTCTTGTTGAGTATAATCTCTCAGTTCTGGGATAATCCTAATAAACCACTTTTGTATCTTCACCATTGCCTCTCTAACCTTTCTTATAATACGAAGACCAGGACTTGTGTAGAGTTTTTCATTCTATTTTTTAAAAATTTAATTACAACACCACATTGTCAGATGTTCACTGATACATACAAGTCAATAAAGCCCCAATTTCAGGCCATGGCCTGTAATAATTTAGCTAATCTCAACCAGAGCAATAATTAGACTGTAATAGTGAGCATCAACGCTCCTGGAGAAAAAATAAATCAGCTTGGATTCCCAGTACCAATCATATCTACTGACTTCTGCTGGTACATACTGATGTGCAATGACAATGTTAGATTAGGGTAATACTTAGTTTGGTTAATAGTCAAATGGCCCACCAACTCTCACAGCCTATTTTCACACATGAAGAAAGGGCCTTGAGGGAGGCGCCTGGGGGCTACAGTTATGAGCCATCAGGAGAGAAGGGGAGAATAGTCCACAATCCAAACAAAAAAATACCAGTGAAGTAAAAAAGAGATCAAAGTAGTGTCTCTTCAGACTGACCTTTTCAACAGATAGTGTTAGAAAACATCATTCGGAATCTCAAGAGCCACATTACATAATACATAAATCTATCTCTCTATGTTAACAGCTGATTTTCAGAACTTGGACTTTTTTTGGTCACTTTGTACACGTTGATATCACTCTCTTCATTTCTGTTAACTAGTTGGCAATTAAAATGTTCAGGGAGAATGACTTCATAGAATTTGTTGATTTGAAAGTCCTGCCACATTTTGGAAGAAAGGTAAATGATAGTTCTTTCACTGCTGAGATGTTGTAGAGTTTTTATTAGTAAGGGATAGGTCTTTGAGAAGTAGACAATTTCTCCACCAAGGATGAAGTCATAGTCGCTTGGAAACTGAGCATGGTCACGACCCCAGGAGAGGGCATGGATATTTACACGATCTCTACAAGACATGGGGACGTTGGCTGTAACATTATGTTGTATTTGCTTTAAAACATTTGGTTGGTCTGTAATTGTCACATTTCCCCCTGAAAAAAATGATATATCTCAATTTAGGATTTGATCTACACAATAATCCACTCTTGAATCATGGTCATGAAGGCAGAGTAAAGCAATCATCTAAGAACATACTGAATGTACGAGTAAATACTACCTCGGATATATGCTGACCCATGAATTTCACAATTAAATCTTTGAGCCTGTTGCATCTAGTTACTAATCCACACATCTTGCCACAGGCACATACTGACCTACAGATCCTCTTGCTGGCTGACACCCACCCACAAAGGCCTTCAAAGATACATTGAAAGGGAATGCATTGACAGAATATCCACTGTATAAAGACTAGCCCATGTGAGCTTTTAAAGAGATGTTAAGTTTCCAAAACAAAATTTAATTTGAAAAATACTAATATGGGAGGAACCATAAGGTCAAACTTCAGTCTGTAATAATGCTTATTCACATTTCTCATCTCATCCAAGGAGATTACTTTGACATCAAGTGTCAAGTTCTTTCATTTCTGGATAAATAAAATGGGTCAACACATTAGTTTAGAAACTAAATATGTAAAAAGGTTCTGGTTTCAGAAGTTATTGGGTAAAAATACTAAGGTATTGAGTTCTACCTCACAAGGCCTTTAATATACATAGAAATGTCTACCATTGACAGTGAAGAACCATTTTATTTTATACCACAGATTTCAAATTTTTCTGAATATTTTTCCTTCTGGTTGTCATTAGAGCAATGCTATGATTTTGGATCTGTAGGACACTTCAGCATTGTTTTATCCAATCATTCTTACCAAGCACACAGAATAATCAGCAATCCAATCTGCATAATAAATGATCATAACTGAGTCTAATAAGGTGGTTAAGTATAATGCAACATTTTCAATGCATAATACAGTTATGATTTATTTTAATTCTTCACACAATATGGGCATTGCTGGCTAAGCCAGCATTTGTTGCCCATCCCTAATAACTCTTGTGAAGGTGGCATGATAAATGCTATGGTGATATAGAAACAGATGATATAATATTCCCAATATTTTTAATTCTAGAACACATAGTGGATAATTGAAGAACTTTGTGTCAAATTTTCAGACCCCAATGGTTGATGCAAGAACCTGGAAATAAATATAATGGCCTACAGCATATTTTGCAATCAGGATACATTCTAGTGTTCTCAATAGTGCTGGTAATCAGGGTGATTAACTGTCCCATATTTTATGGGGTCATCCCGTAATAGAGGCTATTATCCCATGTCCTGGGTTGCAGCTTGCTGGAAGCTGCTTCTCACATAATACAGCCCTTTAAATTTCGCTCATGAGAAGTATGTATCTGCATGTTTGGAATGTTCCTGGCTGCTCAATTGGACAGGCTCACCCCCACCTTTCCCCCTAACACCTACCACCTCCCCCACATCCCCACCATTCTCATAAGTTCGGCAGCACTCTCCACCTCCACCCCCCGCCATCTCCCCAGTCTCACAGGTTTCAGCAGCACTCCTGCCCACTTATGCAGTCCCCCACGCCAAAGTACCCCTCAATTTTTTCCCTGAGAGTTGGTCACCTTGCTTGTAATGTCTATTGGTAAAGCATTAAGAGGAAAAAGAAAAGAAATGCATATATACCAATTTAATACATCCCCAGGACATCCCAAAGCACAGTCAATCCAGGAAACACAGTCATTGTTGTTAGGAGAGATAGGCAAAAGGGAAAAGGAGGAGGGGCAGCCCTGATAATAAAGATTGGGTTAAAGACAGAAGAGAGGAAGGGTTCTTGCTTAGAAACTTAAGAAGTAGAATCAATTTGAAGCTAATTGTTGTATATTTTATATGTTTGATTTGCTCCAGAGCAATGCAGAGATGACACTTGTTTCTAAATGTGCAACAGGTTTAGTTTTAAAATATCTCTGTCATCACAAAATGTCTGTGCCATGTTTGCCCCAAATCTAGCTTCTTGGTCTTTCTGTGGTTTCTGTTTACTTATCGTTGAGTCCACACTCAGGCTTAGCCAATCAAGCATAGTGAGCATAGATCAGTTACCAGACACACATAATCAAATACAGAATAATTGAACCATTGAGTGCTCCTCTAAGAAAAAACAAGGGACAAAAAACATGGTGGAAGTTGTTTAACTGCAGCTGTAGTGTGCAGAGTATAAATCAGGAAATTAGAGCTGTTACATTCTTCTTCTTCTTTGATGTAGCTGTGCCAATCATAGGCAAGGATTGGTGAAACAATAATGTGTATTCTTCATTTGAAGATACATACAGATAATATTCACTGGGAGCTAAGTATAGTAAATCTCACTTTTACTACTGATACTCATGTGACTAATACAGCACATCATGTTGAGATATGTAATGATTGACAGTAGTTTAAGATATTCATCCTTAAAGGTGCATGCACCACATATCACAACATTCCTCTTTTTTTCTAGTTAAAAATTTACCTTTAAAGAATAAAACAATTTGTATGAAAGCAAAACAAAATAACATTGTATCTGAATGTACTTCAACAGAGAGCAATAAATTTACAAGTCTCTGAAACATCGTTGGTTTGCTTATCTGTCCAGACTTAGTGACAGTGATCTTTGCTAGAGGCTGCTGTACGTCTTCAGAATGCTGGTTAGGGGTGCTTTGTTTGTGTTGCATTTTAAACCATGTTCTAGTCACAATAGGATTATTTGGTGTCTCTGGTTTTGGTATTGTTCTGATTTGGCATTTGTTTTGTCTTGGTTCTGGACATGTGCTGACGATTTCTGTTGGATTCCATGTGCCATCAGTTGGGTGTCGTACTTAAACTTTCTGTCTATTGTTCAGGTTGGGTAATTCATTGCCCACAAGCCAATTGTGGGCATCTTTCATCTTCCCCTGGATTTTGAGCAATGCATCATGTGCTCTTGGAAGTATCAACGGATAACAACTGGGGAGGTTTGTCCACACTTGTCTGCTGAGTAGTAATTCCACAGATGAGGGAACAGTCACACTAGAGGTGTTGCTCTAAGATGCAACACAGCCACATGGAGATCATCTTTTGTTGTTGGCACTTCATAATTAGGGATTTTAAAGTTGAAACTATACATTCTGCCATTTCATTAGATGTGGGGTAATGCGGTGATGAAGTGGTATGGTTGAATCCCCACCTCTCCCACATCTCCTTAAAGGGTCATCCAGTATATTGGGGTCCGTTACCAGAAACAACCTCTGGTGGTGCCCCCAAGAGACTAAAGATCGAACTTAATGTAACAGTGATGATTGCACTAGATGTATCTTGCAATTGACAGATATTTGGAAATTTGGAGAAGTAATCTGTTACAATCAAGAAATCATCTCCATGGACACTGAAGAAGTCAGTTGCAAGTCTGGTCCATGGGTGTGTGGGTACTTCATGAGGCAATATTGTTCCTTTTGCTTGCTGGGCATGAAGGTTTGACATGCTTTGCATTCCTTCATGACTTTTTTGATGTCTTGCTGGATTCCTAGTCAATATATGTCTCTCTGGCCACTCTTGTAGTTCGATCAATTTCCACGAGTATGTGAAGCATCTTTTGGAGGATAATGGTCATGCCCCTTGTCTCTACATTTACTTATGAATCGGTCAATGGTCTCTGTTGGTTGTTGCCTAAAAGACATGAATTTCAGATGGTGTATTCTGAAGTTGAGCTTCAATCATAGTTGATCTTTGAGTACTGACCATATTGTATCTTGATTTTTAAGAAGGTTGTCAGAACTACCTGGTGTGTCACTCTGTGGAAGCCTACATTGCCTATGGCAATTTTAATTTTAATGGCTTGTTTCTCTGCTTTGAAAATATTCAGGTCCAGAAAACACAGTTTGACCCATTATCAGAACAAAGTAAATTCAAATAGGAGATCCATTTCCTTTCAATTGAGTGTTGGGAATTTTATGGTCATCTTTTAACTTTTTTCAAGGATTTTTAATGTTATCTGGAGCTTTTGTTGGCTATGCAAGTTTCCTTCAGTACTTTTAGAGTTAATTAACTCTGAGTTGCAGTACTTTTAGTGGCCATTGCCTTAGCTGGTCATAGGTTACTGTTTGACTGCAATGGTGGCACTGTTGAGCACTTTCTGATTTTTGACAGGTTTAACTTTAAGCTCCACCCACAAATCAGTGATTTCAGTGGGAAAATGGCTCCAGACCTCAGAAATGAAAACAAGCAGCAAAAAAAAAAACTCCCAAAGGCCTCTTCCAGCCATTAGGAGCTGCCACTGGACAGATTCCTCCTCCTACTCCAATCTGCAGTATCTAGCCTCAGTAGAAATGAACATTTCCTGTCAGTAGAGTTATCCCTAAAGTGAGACCACCTGCAGTCTGCTGTTTAATTTCTGTTCCTGCTTAAACTTTGCAGCAGATAGACTTTTACTATTTATTATTTAAGCTCTGCCATATTCAAACAACCTGCTGGCTGGAGCAAGGTGCAGTTCCAGAATGGGGGTACAAAGCTGCAGAATCACGTACACAATGTGAATTTTGATAGTGGTTTCACTTTCACAGCAGCTCTTTTCTTCTGCTGTGTGTGAAGGATTGAGGCTTGTATATTTTGCAGTCATCCTTCAAAAACCATGCTGCCACCCTGCCACCATGTTACATTCTTCTTTTTTGATGTAAATGTCCCCATCATACAAAAGGATTGGTGAAACAATAATGTGAGTTCTTTAATTGAAGATAAGACTACGTGCAGATCATATTCACTGGGAGCTAAGTACAGTACATCTGACTTCTACCCTGCTGCTGATAGAGTGCCTACAAGTCTTGGGATTAACATATCACATCCTGTCGAGGTAGTAATGATTGACAATAGTTTACGATAAGAGGCCATGTAACAATGAAGTCCAATAATCTTTGGGGACTTTCTTCATATAGGCTGGGCAAACCAAACTTGCAGTAATAGTGTGGAGGTCAAGTTTCATGGAACGTGTAAAAGATTATTTTTCTAAATCAGTAAAAAAAAAACCTTACTGCAAACTAAGAAGGGGAGAAGAAAATATCTTGCACTGAAAGCATTCACCATTACCCCTATCTTTTCCTTTCATTCAGTGTGAAAAAAATGAATGGTAACATTAACAATACAATACAGCTAACTAATATAAACTATAAGAACTTTAACAGAACAAAAACATGCTATATAGCAAATGGTTGAGTGACTCCCAAAGTTTGGCTGCATTTTTTAACCATGTAAACATCATATTCTATACTCAGTGCTCTACATTGGCTTTTCTCATTCACATTTACAAAGTTCTGCTTGTGATGCCTCTTAATTTCATGTGAACTTTTTAAACTTACCCAGTAGAACTGCTAAGATTCCTATTATTCCAGTGCCTGCACCCAGTTCAATCACCTTCATGCCATCAAAGGTTAAATTCTGTTTTTCAATATACTGACATAGAGCAAGACCCTGAAAAATAAGTCCATGTTAAAATTAATTCATTTCAAAGCTGAGGTGAAACATTTCAGAGCCAACATGGGCAACAGAAAGGTGAGAGGTGAGACATGGGTTCAGCCCCTCACAACAGACAGGAAGAATTGGTTGGAGTGGTGGTTATTAGGACTCTATCATATCTCCTATTAGCCAGTTCAAAGTAGTGGGTAGATCGCCTGCCCTTTACCTCAGCCTCTGTTAGTTCATAGCACCCTCGCCTTTGAATCAGAGGGTTATGGGTTCATGTCCCACTCCCGGAAAACCAAGAACTGTGATTGTACTCGAAAGAGTTGCAATCTGTGACTGTTGATAACTCGAAAGAGTTTCCACAGAGGAAAAAATAGATAAATGGAATAAATAGGCCTTAGGAGCTCTGTCCTCCACAGTTTCACACCCCCAAACCCACTCCCACACTGCCCCACCCCCAACCCCATTGTTAATTCTTTGCAACTAATTAAATTATTTGTTAGTGTTGGAATCTGGAATATCTTGGCCTGCTCGTTGGTCCTTTTCCATTTCCTACTTGTCTGGAGCCACCAACAATGCTGACAAAAAATCCTGGCTGTGGGGAGATCACAGACATTTTCCACCACACTTCTGTATCAATTATTGTGAATGCAATAAAATCAGCACTAAAATGTAAATGGACAGACTAAGTCACAGTAGCTGCTCCAGCATGTTAAAGAGGCATCTCAATTTATAGCAGTTCCCTATTGCAAAAGGATACGCATTGCTATACTCCACATTCACAGTGCATATCTACATGGAAACTGTGGCCTGAATTTTCCAGTTGGCAGGGAGTGGGGGGGGGTGCGGAGCGGGAGCAGGCGTGGGTGGGCGCGGACCGGATCGCCTGTGTTTGGGTCCGCGCCGCCATTTTACGCGGGCGGGCCAATTAAGGCCCGCCCAGCGTATTTCTTGACTCCCGAGGATAGCGGGAGTGGGCAGGCGGCGGTGGGCATCCAATAGTGACCCGGCAGCCTGTTTAAATGAAGGCCTGGCAGCCTTTCTAGGCTGCTCACAATGGCAAGTGCAAGGTCACGGCAGAGGACTTCTGGTGAGCAGGCCAGTCCGGAGGGTAGGTCAGCGGGACAGACCAGGCCAAAGGGTGGGGCCAGTGTGCCCCTCATTTTTCAGATGACTGCCTTGCTGCCCTCCTTGAGGAGGTGGCAGCACGGCGGGAGGTGCTGGTTTCCCAGAATGGGAGGTGGAGGCCCCCCCTTTATGATGAAACGTGCCTGGGAGGAGGTGGTGGAGGTGATGAGCTCCCTTGACATGGTGCAGCGCACCTGGATCCAGTGTTGCAAGCTCTTCAACAACTCATTGTGTTCTGGCAGGGTGAGGACAATGTTGGCACTGGTCACATAACCCAGCAGGTCGGCTTTCCCCCCTGCTGCCCAACCACCACCCAGTCTGAGTGTAGTGACAGCATTGAATCATTGATGGCATTTGTCCTTTGCTGGGTGGGCAAGCAGATACTGCCCATGCCGAAGTCAGCCTGAGAGGGTGATGAGGAGATGGATTTTGCCCCCGCAGCATATGTTACACTAAGACCCACATGACTGGTTTGGGGGCAACCTGGAGGGGCTGCACCTCAGCGCTGTGTTTGAACTGCAGGACATGTCCAAGTCAGGGTGATGAGATGATGGGAGGGGAGCTTCGAGGTGGCAATGAACCATCTGCTGCCCTCTGAGCTCCACGTACTTGCACCTCCTTGCTATGGAAGGATATACCGTGTGGAGCCTAATGTGATGTAGGCAGCATGTGTCCAAGGGTGGGGGGGGAACAGGCCCAGCATCTTTGTGTGAGTGTTTGGCAGCAGTGGGGTGAGGAGGCTCTGGAGCCCTGATATGTCCCACTCTGGTTGGAGTGGGCCGTACGCGAAGAGAGTCCATGTACAATTTGCACTAATCAATGCTCTTCTCTCATTTTCAGGAGAAGAATGATCACAATACAGCACAGCGTGTGAGGACTGGTGGTGGCCAGGCGCAGATTTCCATTCTAAGCCATTTCGAGCAGGAGCCCTGGAGCTGGAGAGGCACCATGCGCCCAGGTGCACTGGTGTCGGTGAGGCTGGGGTGCCATGGCCACGTATTTATGCCCAGCAGTGAGGTCAGCATTGTTCTCCCAACAGCTTAGCACTGCTGAATGTTAAATGATTTAACTTTGCAACATGGTTTAACCATTGGTTACAGAAGGATGAGCGCGTAATGATCTGGGGGACAAGGATGAACTTTATCATTGTCTCCACGCTAAGTGATCCACTGTCCTTGTTCTTCCTTTCAGCATCATCGGAGCAGGGCCGGGAGGAGGAGCGGCAGATGCCCCCTCTCACACCTGAGGGGCCTGAAGTCTCACCAGTGTCACACCATTTCTGCCAGGCAGGCACCAGCGCAGATACTAGCACCTCGGTGTGAATTCAAACAATGGCTAGTGTCCCAGGGCACAGCGATGAGGGCAATTCACAGTCGCTGGAGGAGCTGGCAGAGACAGAGAGTGACCATGGCGCCAGCAGTTGGAGGACTGCAGGGGACCAAGCACATGCTCAGTTGGTGCCTGATGATGTGCCTCTGGAGTTGTCCGCGACACAGCAGGTGCAGGAAATGCGGCCGGGTGTACGGGAGCATCTGGATGAGATACATGAGGCTATGCTTGGCTTGGTCTCTGTGGTGGAGGAGTCTACGCAGACGCTCACCGAAGCAATGAGCCACATGTCCGAGCTCCATGCATCTTCCATGGAGAGAGTGGAGATCCTCGTGGAGAGGCTCCTCCAGGAGACCCATCAAGGCTTCCTGGGGATGTGCTGTGACCAGCAAGCCCTCACATCGGCATTGACTTCAGATGGTCAGTGCCAGTGTGGGAGATGATCTGGGCACCAGGTTTCCCAGCTGGGTGCCCATCCATCCATCGTGAGCAGGGAGGTCCTTAGTGACCTCACATTGGCGCAGCAGCTGCCTGTCATCTCTTTGGGCTCCTTTCAGGGCGCTCCGGATGAGGGCGATAGCTCCTTTGCCCCTCTCCCAGTGACCACATCTTCCGGTGAGGCTGTGGCGACTGGGAGATGCCAGCTGTGGAACTGGCATCTCCATCCCAGACGGGACAAGCACAGGCTCCACGGGTTAAAGGACAACCGCTAAGGTCATCAAGGCCAACAGGACAGCAGAGTCAGCAGGCTGTCTCAGATGCCACTCCCAGTGATGGGGTAGCACCAAGATATAGCACCCGGAAACGTAAACATAAAGCACCTTAGGCTCACCACGGGTTTTTCACTGGTGCTTTTGTGTTGGCCCAAGATGAGGCCCTTATGATTTTATTTGATTTGTAACACTATTGTCTTTTTTTTTGTAATAAGTAGCTTTGCTTGACACATTAAATTCAGATATGTCACCATGGCCTCTTTTCTTCTGCATGTGTATGGTTTCCAAAACTGTAATGAGTGCTTTGTTGGACATTCAGCTTTATTAACAAGGCCCTTAGTTACTGTTCCTAACCTGGCAGATTTGGCACTTAAGTGTCGAGTATCGAGCCGACTGCCCAGGCTTGTCCTTGTGGACCATCTGTGGTGTGCTAGCTGAAGGTTCGTTGGATTAAAACCTCCTGGGTGTCCCTGCCTCCCTGCAGTATGCCCAGGTCAGTGTCTACCCCCTCAGCATTTCCCTGTGCTGCTCATACTCGGACTCACTGCTGGACTCATTGTGTGCAGCCACAGCCACTGCGTCGACGTCTTCATCGTCCACTGTGTCCCCCCTTTCCAGTGCCAGATTGTGTAGAGCACAGTATTCAACCACTATCACTGAGACACAATCTGGGGGGTACTGGAGTGCGCCCCTGAGCGGTCCAGGCATCCGAAGCACATCTTGAGAAGACCGATGGTTCTCTCCACCACAGCCCTTGTGGAGCTGTGTCTCCTATTGTACCGCCGCTCAGCTTCTGTTTTTGGATGGGGGAGAGGCGTCATGAGCCACCTTCTAAGGGGATAGCCCTTGTCACCCAGCAGCCATCCATCCAGCCGGGCTGGAGCACTGAAGAGCCCCGGCATCTGGGTGTGTCTGAGGATGTAGGCATCATGGGAGCTGCCTGGGTACCTTGCACAGACTTGTAAAATCAGCATCCTGTGATCACACATTATCTGCACGTTCATGGAGTGGAAGCCCTTCCTGTTGATGAAGGCACCGGGCTCACCTTCTGGCGCCTTGATGGCCACATGTGTACAGTCTATTGCACCCTGGACATGGGGGAAGCCAGCAATGGCCGCGAAGCCTCTGGCTCGCTGTGTCTGGCTTGCCTGGTCGTAGCAGAAGTAGATGAAGGTCAATGCACGCCTAAACAGAGCACCTATAACCTGCTTGACACAAGTGTGGACAGCTGACTGGGAGACACCGCAAAGATCACCCACCGAGCCCTGGAAGGAGCCATAGAAGTTGAGGGCATCTGTGACCTTCAGAGCCACTGGCACGGAGTGTCCACCCACACAGTTAGGGGAGATCTCAGGCCCAATCATCTGACAGGTATAGTTGACTGTCTCCCTTGAGAGATGGAGCCTCCTTCAGCACTGCACCTCAGACATATTGAGGTAGCTGCTTCGCCGCCTGTATACCCTGGCAGCAGTATAGTGGCATCTTCTGCGGCACCTTCTGCCTTGGACTTCCTGTTGGCCCTGCACCACTTATGCCTGCCCCTGTCCTCCCAAAGGTGGCTCCCCTGGAGGCTGAATGTGCACTCCTGGCGTCCTCCTCCTTCTAGCCCTCCCTTCCTCCTCAGAGGAGCTGCCTCCAGTGGACAGTTCAGCTCCAGTTCCCAGGCTAAGGGAAGGCTTCGTGAAACCTGCAAACCCAGAAACAATTCCTCACTGCAGAGTGCTGACCTGAAGGTTAAGAGCCCAGACAAAGGCTGGTATACGTTTTGAAGTATTGCAGATCACACAGGCAAGTTTGAAAAACTTTCAAAAATAAATACTTGACTGTGCACATTCACAACCCCAGTGAGCCCTCTTATCCCGTCCGTGGATGAGGTTAATGCAAATGCGTCCTACCCGCCTGCCCATCGTGCCTGTGCGCTGGCCCAAAGATTGCATGGGCGCTGAAAAATTGGCGTTGATTGAACACTCAAGGGCTTTAAGTGGCCTGTTAATTAATGGCGGGCTCACGTTGGACATCATCGCGTGCCCGCCCAGCGAAATATCGCGATGGCACGTGGTGATGTCAGGACACTCGCCCGACATCACCGAGTGTCATTTTACACCTGCACAACCTCGGGAAAATTCTGCCCTGTATTTCCATATGCAATCCCAAATTCTTGTTTTCTCTCCCCCTATTGATTCTTAATTCCCTACCCACCATTGGCAATCTCAGCTGTTGCTAAACAACCATTGCTTAGAGAGTAACAGAGGCTGGATTTGGTGTGCCCTATGGTACACCCTCCCTAGCACCCTATAGGGAAAGAATCAGCTCTCTAATTGTGTTTTCCAGATGTAAATTTGACTGCAGGATTACATTCATTAATGAGAGAAAATCACATCAGAATGTTTTTCAAATCCATGATTCTAAAGCTTGGGGATAATTAATATGTCCAAAAAGCAGGAGTACATTAGGTTCAACGACTGAAAGTGAAATCAAGATTGTGACAATAATGTTACTAAAAGTTACCGACATGCTTTCAGAGTATGACATGCTGCAATACTTAGTGAAAATGCTAATGGTATTAAGTGGCAGAGCTTTACCAGTAAAAAATAAACATTGAGTTATCCAGTGAGAAATAAACTTTTAGTTAGTATTGGCAAATTTTCAAGTTGAACAGCCTTTAATCCTTCCTGGGTTGTCCAGCTGGCCCAGAATAGTTCAACCATCAACTTTTCTTGGGAAATGCCTCATTGCTCCTTCATGTCCAAAGCCTCGCACCTCTTTCCTTTCCCAGTTTCCCTTCCACTTTTCCGACCTCCCGCAACCAGCAACTCTCTAGTACCTCACTCAGATAGGCATTTTATTTCTGTGAATCTAGGTGGCAGGTTATTTGAGTTCATGGAGAATCACGTTACAAGCCTGATTCTGCCCTTGCATATGTTGCATTATGGGATAATGTAATAGAATTGTTTAAAATTCTGAAAGACTGGGATAAGGTAGATAGAAGCAGACTGTCTCCGGTAGATGAGAGTTTCATAACAAGTGGCTATAGATTCAAGTTTAAATATAAGAGGTTCAGAGCAGCGAGCAGGACAGACTTCCTCACACAGTGAGGCAGTGGAATTCACTTACGGAGTTATTGTTGAGACAGAAATTGTCAACATTCAAGATTAGATTGCATTGGTGGATCAAGGAAAAGTGGCTGAAGCGATATGGGAACAGGGTGGGTAAATAGATTAGAACTTGTCCTTGTAAGGAGGTTAAGTAGTGACACAGATTGATTGAGCCCAGTGACCTGCTTTGAGTTGTAACTTCTATGTAATTCTATGTACTTTGCAGCAGGGTTCACTGTATATCAGTCAGGAACTCTCATCTGATTTTTCCTTTCCTAGTAGGAGGTGTCAATAACAATTGAAATATTCCAATTACCACTCCAAGTGAAATCAATTAACTTTGTATATGATGGACATTAAACCTGAATCCAAGAGAAAATTAGGACTCCTGCAATACATTTTTGCTGGTGATGGTGGAAACTTGGTACAAGAATAATAATAGAGATCAACCAAAAACATCGATTCAGCTGCTGTAATTCCAGCAAGGCCAGCTTATCCAGTACTTTCATACTAGAACCTGCACAGTATTTTATAAAATAACTCCTTCCATTCCAAACCAAATGGCACCAAACTCTTTCCAGGACAGAAACCTTGTCCCAGTAAGTAGACTTAATTGTGTGTGCCCAAGTTCCTCTGAAATACTGAAGCACCACCACCTGAGTGTAGGCTGCCTGCACATTCCTGAGGAAAGCTCCCCAGCCCTAAACAATATGACCAAAGCCAAGGCCGCATAATTCACTGAGCTTCACTCACCCAGATCTCGTACTAAAACAAAGGCATGAAACAAGCCCAAAATAAAAAGAATTGTCACTAACCCATATTGTACCACTCCATGAACTAATGCTTTTGAATATCTGGTATACAATGATTTTGAATAGTTTTTCAAAGTGCAATGTCATTTGCAAAAACATGTAATATAGATCGCAAGCCCACTGTAATATAGAGTGATTCTTGAAGCACATACTGAACTAGGTTGATTTTTTTATATATATATAAAAGTGAAAGAACCAACATTACATGAGCCATGCAAGCTTCGCAATTATTGCTTCTGCAGCAAGTCGCTATACTTACAGCTTCCCATATGAAACCGGAAGTCCCAAGCTGGGAATCTGAGCTCTGACTCATCCATAAATGATGTCCACAAAACTCATAGTTTCTCTCCAAAATGTAGTCAGTCTCAGAGTCAACGTAACTCTTCTGGGGGTCGGTTTCCATTTTCCTGATTGATATTTGGTTAGATTTCCTTGATCACCTGTGGATTCCTGTTGATCTCTGTACAGTTTCCTTCCTAGTGTCAGATGTGGATCTTAATCAATCTTAACTTCTAGTGTCTAAAGTTTTTCCTTTGTTAAGACAGGTGTGGGTTTTCTGGAAAGTCTGCAGAATATGTCAGCATAGGCCTTCAACACAAATCACAACTATCTGACTTTTAGACTAATGAAATAGATTAACAAATCACACAATCATTTGAAGTTTCCTGAAAAATTGTCTTTGAACTTAAGAAACATCCGTAGTGTGGAAAATCTGGCAACAGCAATACATTTTGGCTAAAAAAAAACCTGTTTTCAAAACTCACAGAGAAACTACTGTACAGAGGAAGGTTGACTGGCCTATCGTGCTTCTGCTGATGTATCTACTATAATCTTATTTCCCTGTAACCTCTTACATTCTTCCTTTTCAAATATATTCAAATATTCCTCAAATCCACTTTTAAACTATGTTGTAATTTCTCCCTAAATGGGCACCTGTTGTAAACCATTTTGGACTCAATTTTCCTGCCCCTACCTGGAACATCCACCAAACCCCCCCATCCCCGCCAGCCCTGACATTACACAGGAGCAGTTCACCTTATCCATACTACTTTTTCTCTAAGATAGGTAAACACAGGACCTCTAGTACACATAGAAACATTAGAATATAAAAGGCTGAAAGAGACAGTCTGTTTTTTACTAGTTCCGAAGTTCATAAAATGCTACCTACTACTCGATTTCACATACCACTTGATCTACCAAATGTTTATTGCTTCCTCTTGAATTTACAGATATTATTCTGTAATCCCAATATTATTGTTACAGATTGAAACATAACAACTCACAAACTTACAGCGGCGGATCACCATTCCAAAAAGTGAATTGTTCAAAGCCCAGCCTTAAAAATCTATGAGGAGCAGCAAGTCTTACATGCCTCCCTGCTTCCTTTCAAAACCAATGTCAGGAAGTTTCCCTATTTAAAGTGCTTGTGTAGCCTTGGGGAAAAAAAAATTGCTACAAATTACTTTCAATAATCCCAGCTGCAAAATGAAAATAAATTCTTTCCTTACTTTAGCACTGTCCAGCGGGACAATTCAGCAATTCACATTTTCTTTAGCCAACAATTTCCTCCAATAATAACCCCCCGCCGACCCAAAATTGTAATAGAAGCAAAACACTGCAGATGCTGAAAATCTGAAATAAAAACAGAAAGTGTTCGAAATACTCCGCAGGTCTGGCAGCATTTGCGGAGAGAGGAACAAAGTTAACAGCCCGGATTTTCACAGAGTCATGGAGACTTCACGCTTTATCCGAAATGCCGCTGGGTTCCTGGATCCAAAAGACCCCACCGCCATTTCTGACAGATCCTATTTTCACCATAGGGGAAAGGGGAAGGATGTGATTCACATATGGGGGAAAACCCGAACCCAGCAGTTCCATATGAACTCATTGTTGAGTTCAAAAAGACCCCATTTTCCCTGGAGCGAGGTCCATTTCACACAGTGTGTGACTTATGATTTTTAAGAGTAGACATGAATGCTGGGAAAAGATGGATAAGGTCGGTGTAACTCTCAAGCTGTCAAGTTATCCAAATCCCCAACTCATTAAAATTTTAAAAAAAATCCTACTGTGCCTTTGAGTTGACAAAAATTGGTGCTTGCTGTTTCAATAACTGTTTGTTGATGTATGCCTGAGGGCTATCATTATAGCATTATGAATGCTTGACTGCTTCCACAACCTGTCATTGTCACAGTGGGGTCTGTAAGTCCACGTTTTGACAGCTCCAAAATGTTATTAAGGGATTAGCTGTCTTTGATGTGGGGCTATGACTACAAATGTTTGTTTTTATAAGGAATTAAGTATCTGAGGTAATTTAATTGTATTGAAAGGGGTTTTTATCCATGAGAATTTTTAAAAATATAATGAAGTCTAATACATTCTTAGAACTTTATTTTATTTCATCTCAGCATGGGTCCTGAGACCTGCCCATGGTGGATACTGAGTGAGTTGCCATGGAGGGTGTAAGGGTTGATGGGGAAAATTGGTTGACATGCGTGAGCACTAAGTTATCATAGCTGTTATAAGTGGTTATGGAGGTGAATAAGGAGTTATGTATTAGCAAGAGTTAGCACTGTTGGCATAAAGGATTTGTTGGCACAAATTGACACAAAGCTGTCAGAAGGGCTATAAGGGACTATGGTGATGAGTGGGGGCATAGGTTGGCATGAGCTGTAAGGGACCATAGAGATGAGTGGGAGACATAGGTTGGCATGGTGGGTATGAGGGGACATTGGGGGTGAGTAGAGAAGCATAGGTTGGCATGGGGGCATGATTGGCCATTAGGGCTGGGTGAGGGAATGGGTTAGCATGACTTGGTATGGATGGGGTATGGGGAATGGGTGGGGAGGTGAGGGGGTGTGAGGTTTAGAGGGCCTAATTTTCAATCGTGCAGCTGGGCTGAAGTCCCAGGGAACCAAGGTGAGCCTTTTAACCAGCCCTGCTTCAGCACTCGGTGGTCCCTGTGGCTGCCTCTGAACTGTTTCTGGGGGCAGCAGGCCTGACTCCAACAAGCACCCACTCCTCTGGAATGAAGATCCTGTTATTCAGGGCAATTTTCTCTGAAAACGTTTCAAATCGAGTCTGATTCTTCTTCGGAATCCAAAAAATTGTCCTGGTTTCATTCCTTGAATGATGCAGGGGCTTTGACAGCTGTTTTCAGTTTTGTAGTGGCACTGCGAGTTTCATACTTTATTCAATCCCCCTTTAACAGTTGCCAAGTAATGTTTGCCAAATCAGTTGCAAAATCCAAACACAAATCATTTTTCTCCAACAGCTCTGCGCCAGCAGGAACAGGACTGGCGTCTGGAAAGCTAGGATTGGACAAGCCTAGATTCTCAGCTCCATTCCCAACTGCGGCAGATTTTATAAAACACAGCTTCTGCCCAACCTAAGCCATTCCGGAGGATGCTCAATAATTATTTAGGCTTCAGTTCAAAGTGAAGAGATTCTTCTGAAGTGCACCTTTTTTTTCAGTGCAACTCGCCCAAGATTGGTGTAATTGATGCCAAAGACCATGGAATTTTAAGCTAAAATTGCGTTCAGTCTCTGTGATCTTTTACACGAGTTGGAAAAACATATTGTGAGAATTAGGACCTCCCTCACAAACTGGTCATGAGCCCAGGGTGAATCAATCACCACTGGGAGTTTTGACAAATGAACCTCTTTGCCAGCCTTTGAGGAGGCTCCAGAAATTAAGCTGTATCTTTCAGGCACAAGGACATTAAAGGGTACGTCTGAAAAGCTTTTGACTTTTTTTTTATTTACTAAGGAACTGTCGACTATACTCCAATTTTACGTTAAAGTAGTTTTGTACATTTTCAAAAGTCATTTGCAACAATTAAAAATTTGGTTATTCAGAGGTGGCAGATTGACATCAAATTAAAAATGTTTATTTTTGTGATAAACCCGTTTACAGTTGCATTAATCAAACTTTACCATGTTAGTACTCTTAAGCATATCAAGGAATATTATTTAAAGCAAAATTATTATTTTTAAAATTACATTCCTTTATTATAGCATTGATTACTGGAATGAACTCTGATACTTACCTTGAGTTTAGATTGGGAGTTCAGAGTTTTGGAACTACAGTTCCAGGCGGGCATCGAGACTTCTACAAATGTGCTGGCCAGGAAAAGGCCGCACATCCACTGTTCATCCATTCTTTTGTCTTTAGCCCAGGAACCGGCCTTGCGCACGTGTGCAGAAGAAAAACAAGAAAAGTGAAACAGCGCGAAACCGTAGGTCAGGTGACCTGAACAGGAACCATTAGAGGGAAGGTGTCACAAGGAGCAGGACACAGGAGGGGGACAGGGAAAAGGCCCCATATTAAGAAGAAGGTCCCAAACAGGGGATGGGGGCAGAAAGAGGTCCCAGAAGACAATCCCAAGTAAAGGGACAAGGACAGTAATCTGAAACAGGTCCTGGTAAGTAAAGTTAAAAGTAAGTGTCATGAAAATATAATAATTTTCATAATATTATTGTAATTTATTGTAAAAGGAGGTAAATAATGGGTTTTGGATTAGTTTCTCTGTGTGTAGGTGTGTGTGTTTGGGTTTTAACTGAATTACAGACAGCTGGTCTGGGTGCTTTGATGTACTAGAAGGGAAACTAGGTTTGAAATGCTAAATACATAAACATGGTTGAAGTTTTAGAATGGGAGGTGTGAAGAACATTTGCATTTTTAGATAAACGCGAGTAGTGTATTTCAAATAGATGCTAAGTTGTACACTTAACCAACAGAGGCTAAGCCAAACAGTGTGTTTATTTTTCCCAAAGATTACTGATAATATGACTGCTATGAAAGATTTATATTATGGAAAAAGTAAAGTTGCAAAGACATATTGGGACAATGGGGTTTATATTAAAAAGGGAGAAACATGTATCAAGGAGATGAGGTTATGTGTAAGGAATAAGGAATTCTAAGATCTAACAAGTATGAAAAGCCTCCAGCCTCTATGTACCAAGTCGCTGTCTACAGGAACCGAAGCTAAGAGAATTCATTTTAAATATCACTGTCCAGGGTAATGTGTACTTTGCCTTGGTCTGTTGAAATCTATGTTGTTTTACTGTTGCCTTAATGGAGGTATAGCTGGGAACTAGATTAATTAGGGGAGCTAGGAGTTATCATAGTAGTAATCTATAAACCTACATATGTGCTTAAAATCATTTATTTTATCAATAACTGTTTAATTCAGTTTTGTAAAAAACCTCTAAGACTTGGTGGTCTTATTACTACTGAATTCAAAGCACGAATCTTGAAATAAAAATACAAATTGCAAAACAGTTGTGGCAGCTGTTTCAAGTATCCTTCTGGGATTTGAGCAGCTCAGCATTTACCATCCGCTGTGCCACAACAGTAAGAAATAGAGAAATAGGCTCAAAATTAAAGACAGAGCTGCAGGAAGCAGACTTAAAGCAAAATGGACTCGAGAGAAGCCCACAGGATCCAAGAGGGCAGCCAAAGGTTGGTGACTCTGTGCTGCAGGCGGTAAGGGCAAAGGTACCCTTTTGGAGCAGTGGTGGCCAAAGATCTGAAAGTGTGCTTGGAAGGTGAAGCTTGAGGATACGTGGAGATCCAGGAAAAAAAGAATCTCAGCAGGGGAGATTGAAACCCTGGGGTGAATCCTCGTTGAAGCTGTCAGAGTGGGAGCAATGTTTGGAGAGAATTCCAAGGTGAGTTCTTCGAACGTGGAGATTAGAAACCCTTGGGAAAAAGACAAGAGTTTCAATGAAACTGGTTGGCTCACAGTGAGAAATCCACAGAATCTACTTTGGTTGCATCTGTCATTTACTTTGGAGTTTGGCGAATCTGTCCACAGTTCACCAGTTGGTTCACATGTACCGCATACTTACCCTGAATATTAAAGTATAAGAGAGATATGGTAAATTGTTTTATCTTTCCAAATTTGTATGTATCTGTAAAGATATAGATGGGGTGAAGGAATGGTGAATATTTGAATCATTTTCTTGTGTTTATATTGAGGTCCTTCCAACCTTTTTTTTTGTGTGGTGTAATATAGTTCATTTTTCCTGTTTAATAAATGTTTTATTCTTTGTGTTCAACGTTCTTCAGCAGACTCCTGTGAATTTGTTCAGTAACTTACCCCCATGGTTTCTAAACAAAAAGTTAAGATCTATTGAGGTCTGGGAGTTCAGTTGTCCGGTATTAACATCAGCTGGGACCATAAGAGTTACACCGCAAAAGTACTTCATTAGCTGTGAAGCACTTTGAGAATCTTTCCTTCCCCTCTTCCTCCATAAAACACTACCCTGTTGTGCTGGTTTCTGGCAGACTTTATGTTCATCAATATGCGAATGAGTTTGCGCAAATGCTTGTGGGCACAGTTTGCCCTGTGATCACCAATTGTGCCCAAAGTGAAACTCAAAACGGGGCAGAATTTTCTGGCAATAGGTGTGATAGGTGGCATGCGCAGAAAATATGGCGGGAACCACTTCACGACGGCGTGAAGGCAGGTCGCGATCTTCCACTCAGCCCGCTAATGGCGGGCTACATTTCCTGCCATCGGTCGGCGGGAAGCGAATTGTAATACATTAGCATATAATTAAAAAGCCATCCCGCCAGGCTCTAGGAACCCCGCCATATCGTCCGTCCACCTCGGCGGGAAAGCACGCTGACGTGTTTCACAACAGCACGCAGGCGATGTGCGCTTGGCGGCCTTCACTTTGGGGGAACTGAGGTGAGTGAGCAGCAGCGTTCTCCACAGCTCACCCGTTGTTTACAGGCCTCAGAGGCACCGGGGGAGGGGGGGGTTGCAGGGGCAACTGTTGCCTGGCCCCGCAGGCGACTGCTAAGGGCTGGGGGTGTGTCTGGGGGCAAGTGCTGGCCAGCCTCGGAGGCAACTGCTGGGATTGGGTGTGGGGGGGGCGGCTGTCAAGTGCTGCACTGGTGCAGCATCCCACACACAGGCAATCGAGGTGGGGGGCAGGGTAAGTGAGGGGATTGGCCATGCATTAGGGACACCTGTATAAACTGACCATACCTCTGCAACTGAGACAGATCAGGCACAGCCACAGTGATATGATTGGGGTCAGGCTCCTAGCCTGCCCGCCCATACAAGCAACACAGAGGCACCAAAAGGGCCACCAAGCGCTCTGTCCCTAACCACCCCCCCAGCACAGACTTGGAGTCCGCCATTACTTTATTGGACCACGGAGCAGTTGGACTGCCCAAGTTGTATAATTTCCTCACCAAAGCTGGCTATGTAGCAGTCACTGCTGAAGGTGCTACAGTCAGTGGACTTCATCACCTGCAAGGGTTTCCACCTTTGTGAGATTTGAACATGCAGCTGGTGTGCAACCACCAGAAACACAACCTGCAGGTATGCGCATGGTTTCCAGGGAATGTGCACAACACCTATACCCTGAGTCACTCGCAGATCCCTGCAGTCTTCCAGGGTCCATGGAGGATGCAAGGTTGGCTCCTTGGGGACAGGGGCTACCTGCAGAGGCCGTGGCTGATGACACCCGTGCGGAGGCCTCAGACTGCAGCAGAGAGGCACTATAATGTGGCTGGAAAGGGTGGATACCGGTAGGATATTCCCTCTTGTGGGGGGAAACTAGTTTAAGAATAAGAGGTCTCCTTTTTAAGACGGAGATTAGGAGATTTTTTTTTTTCTCCCAGAGGGTCATTAGAGTTTGGAGTTCTATCCCCTGAAGGTAGTGGAGGGTAGGTCTTTAAGTTTATTCAAGGCTGAGTTAAATAGATTTTTGTTAGGCAAGGGAGTCATGGATAATGGGGGCAGAAAGGAAAGTGGAGCTAAGACCACAACCAGATCAGCCATGATCTTACTGAATGGTGGCCAAATAGCCTATTTCTGTTCCCAAGACCTATGTTCCTAAGGCCCCAACTGCCCCCTCAGATGGACATAAAAGGTCAAATGCTGCTATTTTCGAAGAAGAGCAGGAGAGTTATCCCCAGGGTAACCAACTCTCGAGGAAAAAATTAAGGGGCACTTTGACCTGGTGGAATGTATGGCCTGAGAGAGCAAGGTGAGGTGCTGGTGAACCTATGAGAGCAGGAGAAGAGAGCAGAAAATGGTGGATCGAAAATATGGGACAAAAAGCGTCCAGCAACAAACAATCTGAGGCACAGGACAAAAGTTCCAAATATGGGACGGTCCCTTAAAATCTAGTAAGGTAGGTCACCTTGGTTATACCTGGTACCCTAGCCAAAATTTATCCCTCATTCAACATCACAAAAACAGATTACTTGGTCATTATCATATTACTGTTTGATGGTGTTTGCTGGACACAAATTGGCTGCTGCTTTTCCTACATTACAACAGTGACAACACTTCCAAAGCATTTGTTTGGCAGTATAAGTGCTTTGGGATATCTGGCGGTTCTGGAAGGTATTATATAAAAGTCTTTCTTTCTTTCTTTGGCCCAGTCACATCAAATACACATTTTCTGGGTTCCCCACAAGAACTAATTCCTACTTTTGGTCAGTACTAGATAATGGTGGAGAGCTTTGTGAGATTATTGAATTTATGGGCAGGATTTTTCGCTGAGCGGGTGGGCATGTGCTCAGCCCACTCGAGTGTAAAACGACGCGCGATGACGTCGGGTGAGCGTCCCGACGTCATGGCGCACTCGCGCGATATTTTGGTCGGCGCGCGCGCACGGGAGTCGACAGCGCCCTCGCCGACAATTAACAGGCCTATTAAGGCCATTAAAGTCACAACTGAATGCAAATTTTCAGTTAAATTTCGGTTCAACCTTACGGTTGGCGGGCAGGCGAATTGGCCAGGCGGCCTTTGGATTTTTTGTGAAACCTCATCCGCGGGCGGGGTGAGGTTTCCAACAGGAATTAAAAATGCAATAAAAATGTTGTAACATAATTTATAACATGACCCTGCTCATGTGACAGAGTCACATGATGGGACATGTGTTTAACATTTGTAAAATCTTTATTTGCGTTTTCAAAAATCCTCAGGTCCCTAAGACAGCTCTGTGCCTCAGGGAGCTTCCATTGCGTGCTCCCGCACACATACCCAAACTTCCGTGCTCACCCTCCACCCGCCCCCACCCCGGCAGCGCTCAGCATTGCAGTGCGCCTCTCACGCTGGCTGGCTGTTAATTGGTCAGTCAGTGTGGAATTGACATCAGGGCCCGATTGTGGGCAGCGGTCAGCTTCGCGCCCGCTCCTGGGCATGCCCGCCACGCCCACCCGACAAGGTAAAAATCCTGCCCTATGTATTTGCTTTTATTTTAATAAAAAAATGTACCGGCCCGCATTTTCCAAGGAATTGGCTGTGTGCCTACCCCAACTAACAGGGTATGTCATCCACCCAGCCCGGAGATGTTGTAACTTGCCATTCTTCTGGTCTCAGGATCATTTGCACACTGAAGATAGGCTCCCCAGTCTCCATCAGAAAGTCACATCAAGCTGAGGGCCGGACGGGCAGAAAAAGGCAACCACTGAGTTGCATGAGCAAGAAACTCCCTTGTAAATTTTTGGTGCTATTGTTGGGGCTTGTACACAATCTCCAAAAGCTCCATGAAAGGAGCCACATTACCACATTTCTAGTACTTAGCTTATTTGACCAATAACCTTTATAGCACCTTTCATTTATATAGCACCTTTCATTTATTTAGCACCTTTAATATGGTAAGGTGTCCCAAGGCACTTTGCAGGAGCATTCTCATATAGGTTTGCCAACTGTGATTAAATGTATTCCTGGAGGTTTCATCACTCGACTTGTCCCTGCACTCCAGCCATTAGTCGGCCTACATACCCATCCTTGTGACACACTGCCTTCCTATGCCAGTTAGAAAGCAAAAAGACTCATTACCCAATTGGATAATGCTTGACTGACAGTCAAACAGCCTTATTTCCCATTTTCAATATTTTTATTTCTGGTAAAGAGAAATGTTCAAAGAAAATTAAAAACAAACAATCTTTTTTAATGTCTTGATATCTCTCCAAGGTTGTACACAGCAGTGTCCTGGAGATTGATCTTCAATGCCTGGAGACTCCTGGAGGATTGGGAACCCTATTCTCAGATAAAATTTGATACCAAGTCACTTAAGAAGATATTAGGATAGGTGACCAAAAGATATGTCAAACAGGTAGGTTTTAAGAAGCTTTTTAAAGGAGGATAGAGAGGGAGAAAGTTTAGGGAGGGAATATTAATGTTTTGGACCCATACAGCTAAAAACATGGCTGTCAATGTGGGCTGAAAAAGAGGCTAGAATTGGAGACGCTCTTTCCTGGGAGGTTGTAAGGCTGGAGGAGGCTGCAGAGATTGGGAGGGATGAAGCCATGGAGAGATTTGAGCACAAGGGTCAGTGGTTTAAATTGAGGCATGGCAGGACAGGAAAGTAATATAGGTCAGTGTGCCCTGGGGATTTTGCAATGGGAGACTGGGATTTGGTGCTGAGTTAGGGTACAGACAGCAGAGTTTTGGATGAGTTCTTGAGCAGAATCTTCCGTTTGGCATGCGGAGTCAGGCCCGACACGCCGAAGCGTAAAATGATGTGCAATGACGTCGGGCATGCATCCTGACATCATTGTGCGCCATCGCGATATCTCATTCGGCGAGCACAGGCCGGAATCGGCTGCATGCCTGCAGAAATGTTAAAGGCCTATTAAGGACCTAAGGTTGGCGGGCAGGCAAAAAGCCCAAGCGGCCTTCGCATATTTCAGGAAACCTCAGCCACGGGCAGGATGAGGTTTCCTGAAGCTTTTATAAAATAAATAAATTTTCCCACCTTTACAAACATGTCCCAACTCATGTGACTGAGTCACATGAGGGGACATGTTTGAATGAATTTTTAATTTGATTCTGTCATGATTTTATGGTACATTCGATCTCCCTGAGGCAGCTCTGTGCCTCAGAGAGATTGCTGTGCTCTTTTGCAAGCATGCGCGAAAGAGTGCAGGCCCCGACTCTCCCTCCTCCCTCCACCCACACAGGTAGCGCTGAGCACTACCGGCCATGCATTACGCTGGGTGGGGGCCTTAATTGGCCCGCCCTCGTAAAATGGCAGTGCGCAGCTGATCGTGGGCAACAATTGGCTCCGTGCCCGCTCCCGCCCAGCTCGCTGCCATAGGAAAAATCCAGCTACGTGTTTACTGAGGGTGGATGAAGGGAGAGTATTGAAATAATTGAGTATGTCGGTAACAAAGATATGAATGAGGATTCAACAACACATAGGTGGGACAGGGGCAGAGACATGATATATTACAGAGATGGAAATAGCTAATCTGATTCATAGAGAGCACAAAGGGTCAGACGCTCAGCTCAGGATCAAATAAGATGCCAAGGTCATACAAAATGTGGTTCACTCAGGTGAGGGCAATGGCACTCGCCATTATTTATGCCCTAATGGTACAACAACTTTAAGTGAAGAGCAGATTTGTGGTTAAACGTGAATATCCAAAAATTGCTGTATGTGTTTTGCCACTACACCATTAACTTCAGAAAATGGCAACTCAATGCCTCACCATTCAAATGCATTCAAGCATTGCAGCAAGACCTATACAATATCCAGGCTTGGGCTGACAAGTGGCAGGTAACATTCGCGCCACACAAGTGCCAGGCAATGACCATCTCCAACAAGAGAGAATCTAACCATCACCCCTTGACGTCCAATGGGCATTACCATGACTGAATCCCCCACTATCAATATCCTGGGAGTTACCATTAGCCAGAAACTGAACTGGACTAGCCATTTAAATACTGTGGCTACAGGAGCAGGTCAGAGGCTAGGAATCCTGTGACAAGTTACTCACCTCCTGACTCCCCAGTGTCTGTCCACCATCTACGAGGCACAAGTCAGGAGTGTAATGGGATATTCCCCACTTGACTGGATGTGTGCAGCTCCCGCTCAAGAAGCTTGACACCACCCAGGACAAAGCAGCCTGCTTGATTGGCATTACATCCACAAACATTCACTCCTTCCACCACCAATGCACAGTAGCAGCAGTGTGTATTGTCTACAAGATGCACAGCAGGAATCCACCAAGGCTCCTTCGACAACACCTTCCAAACCCACAACCACTACCATCTAGAAGGGCAAAGGCAGCAGACACACGGGAACATCACCACCTGGAAGTTCCCCTCCAAGTCATCCACCATCCTGACTTGGTGATATATCGCTGCTCCTTCACTGTCGCTGGGTCAAAATCCTGGAACTCCCTCCCTAACAGCACTGTGGGTGTACCTACACCACATGGACCGCAGCAATTTAAGATGGCAGCTCACCATCACTTTCTGAAGGGCAACTAGGGTGAGCAATAAATGCTGGCCCAACCAGCGAAGCCCACATCCTGTGATGAATAAAAAAAAAATCAAACTTGCTATATTTATGCAGTAGTTACAAATTCAATGTGACGCAGGAATTTAAACCTAATCATTTCAAGTCTACGTAGCCTTTTAATGAGGTGATAGGTGTTATTACTACCAATTAACCTCCCTGACGCTGAACATTAACTATTTCATTATGGGGGCTCATTCATTTGAGTATTAATTGTTGTCAGAGATTTTTTAAATGCAAATTTATTTTGTTTTTACTTTTCCCTTCTGTCTCTATTTTCAATTCCTCTCTTAACCCAATTTTTCCTTCCCTCTCTTTATTTCTCTTTCTGCACGTGATCTGATATTGAAATCACCCACTTGGATTTATACTTCCTTCTCAGTCTTGGTGCTGTTAATTTTACTATTCTTCAATCTGATTAGTTAAGGAGATAAACAGTTGCTTGCCCTGCTTACCCAGGTCCCAGGTGGTTCTGTTGCCTTTGCTGTTACTGGTGTCAGCTCACTCTTTCAGCAATTTGCTATGTAAAAAATATAAAAACCTAAATGTGCAAAGAATAATTTAACTGACAGCAGATGCCATTAAATACCCTGCTAGAGTGAAATCTGGGCCATTTATTGTAGTTACTGCTTTTAATGGAAAATGTTCACTTCTCTCCGTAAACAGTAGGGAGACATCAGTGAATTGTCCCTAGAACCCCTGCCACATTTACTGCTGTTAACCTCATCCTGCTACACGCTATTGTAAATCTACAGAAGTTTAAAGCACCCAGGAACATATTGGCTCAGATTTAGCTGGAGTGGTGCAACTTGCAGCCTGTCCCATTAGTTAGTTCACTCACCCTTCAGTTCAAAAATGTTTTTCCCCAGCGAAGAATCCTAGTCTAACTCTTAGGTAACTATACAACTGATCCCCTCAACTCTCTAACTACCCCCCTGACTCTCCCCTGACCCCTGCTTCCCTCCTGAACCAACCCAACCAGCCCCCACCAGCCCACCTTTCCCTGACCCCTTGACTACCCCCCCCCCACCTGACATGACTAACCCTACCACCTCCCTGACCACCCCCCACCAAACCTAACCTGACTAGCCCCACCACATGACCCCCATGACTCCCCACCCAACCCAAACTGATTACCTCACAGCCCACCTACCCACTCACCCACCTCACCCAGCCCTCAATGACAACCTACCCATATGTCACCCTACTCACCTGCCACCCTATCCACTACCTCACCCACCTACCCACATTGCCCATTCATTCATTCATCCACTCACCCATTCACCGACATTCACACTGGACATTTAAGCTTACCTTATGGCATCTAGTGCTAATAAAAGGGGGCATACTTTCTGCATTGATTCTCTTTGCTGCTCTCTGCAAGGATTCCTACTCTGAGGGAGTTCTTCTGCATCATGGATTGGAAGTTGGGAGTCTTTTCAACAAATGCAGATAAGTGGATAGTTTTCTGTTTGATCAGCTTTGGACACAGGGGCGATCAGATGATTTGGACCAGGATAAATTAAACTGGGTGAGAAACCAACCATCTCCTCTTGACGTTCAATGGCATTACCATTACTGAATCCCCCACTATCGACACCCTGGGGGTTACTACTGACCAGAAACTGAACAGAACCAGCCATATTAATACCGTGGCTACAAAAGCAGGTCAGAGGCTAGGAATCCTGCAGCGAGTAACTCACCTTCTGACTGCCCAAAGCCTGCCCACCATCTATAAGGCACAAGTCAGGAATGTGATGGGATACTCCCCACTTGCCTGGATGAGTGCAGCTCCAACAACACACAAGAAGCTCAATATCATCCAGGACAAAGCAGTCCACCTGATTGGCACCCCATCCACCATCTTCAACCTTCACCACCTTGGACAATGGCAGTAGTGTGTACCATCTACAAGATGCACTGCAGCAACTCACCAAGGCTCTTTTGACAGCGCCTTCCAAACCCATGACCTCAACCACATTGAAGGGCAGCAGATGCATGGGAACACCATAACCTGCAAGTTCCCCTCCAAGCCACACACCATCTTGGCTTGGAAATATATCGCCGTTCCTTCACTGTCGCTGGGTCAAAACCCCAGGGTCAACTACCTCCCTAACAGCACTCTGGGTGTAACTAAACTACATGGACTGCAGTAGTTCAAGAACATAGGAACATAGGAGCAGAAGTAGGCCATTCAGCCCATCAAATCCGCTCCGCCATTCAATACGATTATTGCTGATCATCTACTTCAATGCCTTTTTCCCCATACTATCCCCATATTTTGTTTTTTATTCATTCATGGGATATGGACATCCCTGCTCATCCCTAATTGCCCTTGTTCAGAGGGTATTTAAGAGTCAACCACATTGCTGTGGGTCTGGGGTCACATATAGGCCAGACCAGGCAAGGACAGCAGATTTCCTTCCCTAAAGGGCATTAGTGAACCAGATGGGTTTTTATGACAATCGGCAATGGTTTCATGGTCATCATCAGACATTTAATTCCAGATTTTTATTGAATTTAAATTCCGTCTGCTGTGGTGGAATTCAAACCCGGGTCCCCAGAGAATTATCCTGGGTCCCTGGAATACCAGTCCAGTGACAATGCCACTACATCACCTCCTCCCCATCCCTTTATGTCACTGGTATCTGTCAATCTTTGCTTTAAATATACTCAATGAGCTTCCACAGCCCTCAGGGGTAGAGAATTCCAAAGGTTCACAACCCTCTGTTTAAAAAGTACTCTCCTCATCTCAGTCCTAAGTAGCTTCTCCCTTATTTTGAAATGGTGTCTCCTGGTTCTAGACTCCACACCCAGATGAAGCATGTTACTTGCATCTATCCTGTCTATCCCTTTAAGTGTTTTATATGTTTCAATGAGATCATCTCTCATTCTTCAGAACTCTATAGAATACAAGCCTAGTTTCCCAATCTCTCTTCATAGGCCAGCCTGGGAATAAATCTGGTAAGCCTTTGTTGCGCCCTGTCTATGGCAATAAGGTAAGGGGGCCAAAACTGCACACCACACTCCAGGTATGGTCTAACCAAGGTTCTATACAATTGAATCAAGACTTCACTACCCCTATATTTTAAATCTTCTTGCGATAAAGGCTGTCATACCATTAGCATTCCTAATTGCTTGCTGCACCTGCATGTTAGCTTTCAGTGACTTTTTGACAAGGACACCCAGGCCCCTTTGTATATTTACACTTTCTAATCTCTTACCATTTAAGAAATACTCTGTACATCTGTTCCTTCTACCAAAATGGATAACCTCACATTTTTCCAAATTATATTCCACCTACCATGTTCTTTTCACTCACTGGGCAGGATTTTACCGTCAGTGAGAGGGGGACGGGGCCCGCTCGCCAACGCATAAAATGACGCGGGATGATGTCAGGTAGAACCCCCGACGTCACCGCACCCCATTTAAATTTTCAGGAAGGCGGGGGCTCAGCAAAATCAGCTGCGTGCCCGCTGACCTGTCAATGGCCAATTGAGGCCATTGACAGGATCAATTAAGCAATTAAAGGACCTGCCCGTCCAACCTTAAGGTTGGCGGGCAGGCCAGGAGCCCCCGGTGGCAACTAGAAAAAACATGAAACCTCATCCACCAGCGGGATGAGGTTTCATGTTGGGTTTTTAAAATGTTAATAAAGTTGTTATGGAAATTATGAACATGTCCCAATTCATGTGACATTGTCACATGAGGGGACACGTAAGGGAATTTTTTTTTCTCTATTTTTAATATTTTTAAAAGTAGAGGCGATCTCCCTGAGGCTGCACTTAGCCTCAGGGAGATAAGTGCGGTCTTTCATGCACATGCACGAAAGAGCGCACTCTCGATTTTTGGAATTCCCCCTGCCCTCACAGGGAGCGCATAACATTTCTGTGCAGACATCACGCTGGGCGGGCCTTAATTGGCCCGCCCGTGTAAAATGGCGGCGCGGCCCCAATCACCAGCGGCGATCGGGTCCGCGCCCGCTCGCGATTGGGTCAGTACCGTCCGCCCGACGAACGGAAAATTCAGCCCACTAAGTCTGTCCAAATTCCTTTTGTATCTTCCTCACAACATACATTCCCACCTAGCTTTGTGTCATCCGTAAACTTAGAAATATTTCATTTGGTCTCCACGTCCAAATCATTGATATATATTGTGAACAGCTGGGGTTCAAGTACTGACCCTTGCAATAACCCAATAGTCACAGCCTGCCAATGCAAGAATAATCCATTTATTCCTATCCTGTTTTCTGCCTGTTAACCAATCCTTAATCCATGCCAGTATATTACCTCCTATCCCATGTGCTTTAATTTTGCTGACCAACCTCCTGTGGGGGATTTTATCAAAAGTCTTCTGAAAATCCAGGTATACTACATCCACCGGCTCCCCTTTGTCAATTCTGTTAGTAACATCCTCAAAAAACTCCAACAGGTTTGTCAAATAAGGGTCATTAAAAATGGGCAATAAAAATGCTGGCCTAGCCACTGACGCCCATGTCCCTTGAAGGAATAAAAAAGTGTCAAATCAGATACAGAAAGGGAAATATAGAGAGGGAAAGATAGATTGGATTGATAGAGCCTAAAGGAGGCAGAAAGGAAAAGGAAGAAAAAAATTTAAAATTTAAAATTTAGAATGTAAAATGTAAATTTGCTACATGTAGGAATGAGACTCCACAGTTTAAAGTGTTCCTTTTCCAAACTAGAGGTTGAGTGTCATTACAGAAACATGAGTCTCATAATTAAAATGATACTCATGCTATTAAATAGCAACCCTAATTTTCTGCAGCATATTTAATTGGTAACTGATGCACAATTTCAACAATTCATGAAACTCAGGGGAAATTGAGGGTGAGCTGCTGTTTTTGAGGCTAACAGCAGAGCAGTGCAAATTACCCAGCAACTTGTGACGATTTTCAATTCATGGGGTATCTCTTCCACGCCTCAGTATGACGATTTACACATTAAACCGGCAAAAGCCATTAAACTCACCTCTATTTTGGCTGAAAAATCTGAGTCAATGACAAAGAATTATGTCAACTAAGCTTATCCAGAAAGTTGCCATCAATTGCAGTTTCAAGGTTAAGTGATCTGATGTTGCAATGATTCATATTCTATTATTGACACTTGGGGAATGTTAATTTTTATCATGTTGCCGTTCAAGTACTATTGCAGGTCAGTGATGCATTCAGAACTGCTAATGGATTTTGATTTCAGTGTGCCTTCTGCTTTCAAAAGCCAAATGTAGCAATAGGCAAATAAATTAGTTTTAAGAATGTAGTGTGGAATTAACGATACAATGAATTCAAAAAACATTTCTAACAGACACAGAGCTTAACCTTGGCTAGCTCCACCTAAAAGCCTGACTAACAAAGTGTCAACATAGAATTTTTGCTCAAGTCCGGACTGGGGTTCAACGTTTCAGTTCACGTTGCTTTGAGGACTGGAACAGTGGAGGTCATCAGGCATTAAACTGAAGTCCTGTTTATTTAGGTGCACAGAAAAGATCCTATGGTGAACATTTTTCCTTCAACCAACAGCATCGAGATCAGAGTAACTGTTGATTCTTCTCACTTGCTAATTGTTTAATCCTGCACTGCACAAATTGTTGCCATGTTTGTCGATATAACAGTAATTATGACCGCATTTCAAAAATAATTCATTGGGCACTTTGAGACATCAAGAGAATGTAAAGCGTATTTGATGCTTTCTTTCTTTAAGAGTGAGCTTTGCACATAAGAGATAATTTTCAGACATCACAATCCCAGTGTCTTCTGTCAGAAGTACATGCTGGAAATTGTTGTGTGTACTGGTCACAGTTGACTAGGTGGCTAGACTGTGTTGCAGAATGATGCCAACAGAGTGGGTTCAGTCTCCATACAGGCTCTGGTAGTTCATGGAGATCTGCCTTCTCGCCCTGCCCCATGCTTGTGGATTGGTGCCCTCAAGCTATATATGAGCAATTGCCTATATCGAATGAAGAGAGATGCCTATGGCCCTTTGTGGATTATGGTTAATTATCTGGTCACATCATTTAGATAGTTGGGAAATTTTATGCGGTGCCCAGATTTCTGAGGTCAGTCTCCCTGCCGGAAACGCAATGTTGGAAAATTACCCTGATAAAGACCGATAGCTTTAGCTGCAGTTCACACAAAGTATTTGCACAATCTCTAAAGATTAAACTCTTCCATGAACGTTCAAGATACAGTGTAATTTGTTATTCCCCTGTTCATCAACATGTGTGAAGAGAGAAATATTAGGATTTACAGAAAGCATTATCTGTAACAATACTTTTTGACAAGTAAAGTCAAGGTTAGTACATTCTGTACTTTAAAATATTGTTGACGTGCTATTGATAAAGTTTACGGCTAAGCTGACAGTGCAAATTGACTCTGTGGAAGAGTCAGAGGTTAGGCACATACTTGGAACTTTGGAGAGTTGAAGAATTGTCCTCATGACCTTCTCTAACATTATCATAAACAAGATCCAAATCATCCTGAATTCATAGTCCATACCCTATCCAGAACCAAAATCCTATTATTTCTGTCATTGCTAATCTTCACTGGCTCCCTATCCTCCAGCACACTGATTCCAAATCACCTCATCTTCATCTTCAAATTGTTAGGCAGGGGAGAGATGGTAGGATGGTTCCCCCCCTTTTCCACCTTTCAACTAAATGCAACAAGTTGTGTTTTAAAGAAGGAATGTTTTAACCCCTTGAGTGTCGTGACTTTCAAGAACAGACACAAGACAGGTTTTCTTGTAAGTTTAAACTAAAAGAAAGAATAAACATTTATTTTCTCAACAACTGAAATGTGATTGCAACAGCACCCACTCACTCATCCAAACAAGACACATACATGCAAGAAAAGATGATTACAGATGAAGTAGCATGCACTTAGATTTTCTAAAGAATACAAAAAGTCACTTTTACTCTTAGTTTTTGAGATAATAGCTGAAAACATTTGAGGCCTGGTGCTTTTCTTTTGGTTCACTGAAGACAATGGAGGTTGTAAGTTTCTGGCAATGAATTCACAGTGGCTTATCCCTGGCAATGGTAGTTTTCTGGCTTGATCCTAAATTCAGTAGAAAAAAAGATAGCCCCACTTTCTCTGCTTGTAAGGGGGTTTAGGCACAGTCCTTTCTTTTGCTGGGTGGGATCCCATCCCTCTGTGGTCTCTGTCTCACAAACTGACTGACCTGAGCTTCTCAAGATGTGAGTTAATAAGGTGCTTCATACCATAAGCTAGCTTCTGTCATGTGGCCACAGTATCAGTGTTCCTATTGTCCACACAAATGTTCCTGATGACATTAGCATGGCCGCACAATGGGGTTTGAATCTCGTTGTGATTGAATGGTTTTAATTCATGTCCATTTTGTGGAATTTCAATTTGCAGACACTGGGCAGCCATTGTACCTCAGTTTCCGTAAACATTTAGGCAATAGTGACTGTTAACTCCACAAGAGAAATGTTTTGATATCTCTTCGATGGAATAACCCAAACTGCTCATTTACATTTTAATGTCCCATCCAGACCAGCCAGTTACTTCTAGCATTGGACAGTTTCATGTATGTTTGCAGACAAGGGGGAAGGTCACCTGACCTGTGGATGCCATCTTGTGTCAAGGTAAACTGTTCATTTTAATTTCCATTTCTTAAAAAGTAGTTTCCAGCTTTTTCATAAATTTGCAAGTATAACAAAATCCCTCTACAATATTGCTTCACTTAATCTATTGTTCAGCCCCAAGTATAAACTCTTTCACTGTCTCAATCACAGAACGCAGCTTCATTGTACCGCTGTTAACATCAATCTGATTTGTTGCTGGTGATCCAACAAAATAATTACCAGAATAAACTTTCTTCTTAGGTGGAAGAGATTTTAGGATATTTTCTGAATAAGGCTGGATAAATTGCAAGTGGAGTCACTGGCAAGTAAAGATAAGGCATAAAACACACAGGAAAATCTCAATACTTCATACTGAAAACTGAATGCTGTAAACACAGATAAGGTGCGTAAATATTGTTACTACATGGCACTGCATTATCCAATATCTGTTTGTTATTAATCACAGGAAGAGGCTATTTCACAACAAAATGTGGGCCATTTCGTAGGATCATATAATCATAGAATGTTTACAGCCCACAGTGAAACCTGTTGACCCGTCATGTCTATCCTGGCTCTCTGCAAGAGCAAATCAGTTAGTCCCACTCCCCTGCCCTTTCCTATTAGCCCTGCGATTTTTTTCTCTTAAGATAATTATCCAACTCCCTTGTAAAAGCCACAATTGAATGGGCCTCCACCCAACTTCCTGGCAGTATATTCCAGATTCTAACTACTTACTATTTAGAAATGTTTTTTCCTCATTTCACTATTCCTTGTTTTGCCAATCACCTTAAATCAGTGTCTTCTGATTCTTGATCCATCGCCAATGGGAACAGTTTCTCTCTATCTACTCTGTCTAGACCCCTCATGATTTTGAACACCTCTAACAAATCTCTCCTCTACCTTCTCTTCTCTAAGGAAAACAGCCCCAGCTTCTCCAATCTATCCTCATAACTGTAAGCTCTCAACTCTGGAATTATTCTCGTAAACCTTTCTGCACCCTCTCTAAACTCAGCCAGTCTGGCAGAATATGTGGAGAGAAAAAAAGAGTTAATGTTTTGAGTCCAATCTGACTCTTTGGCTCTGAAGAAACCTTGTGTGCTTAGAGTTATCTGTTGTGAATTCTAACATGGCTGTGGAATCCGACTGCAGACTTGCATGGCTTTCTACACTGTGGGCAAGGATGAATTGCCTGATTTTGTTGGGACTGACAGTCTTTCTAGCTTGTCTTTTGTCCTTTGCTGCCTGTATTCTTTGCATGTAGTTCTTTCTTGTGCATTCTCTCCCAATCTGTGGTGGACATGCCACATTTCCTGAGGTTCACCTTCGAGGAGTCCTTGAACCTTAATCTTGGCCTACTTCGCAGGCAGTGTCCAAGTTTAAGTTGCAACCACATGACCACCTTAGGGATTTCATCGTCAGTCGTCTAGAGGTTTTACCAATTCAGCAAACTTGGGCTAAGCTTTCTCTGACAACCGAGAAAAGGTCACAAAGAGGTTTTAGAAGTGGTCAGTGGTAGTCTTTGAATAGTCTGTATGTTCAGCGCATCAGGTTCTTTCCCAGTAGTTAAGACTGACACACCCAAAAAGGTGACGAGCCGTTGCACCAAGTGTACCTTGTGATGATTGAGTTTTCATTAATTAGCAAGACAACTCAATATGGGGATTGCCCCAAGACTCTCCCTCACTGCTGCTCCATTTTAAACTGGCTGGACTGCTCTCCCAATACTCTGCGCTGACTGGTATGTCTTCCAGACCCCTTACCTCCTTGCAAGTTACAGTAACTTTTCATCAGAATTACATACTCTAATCACTTTTTATGTGACTTGAGGGAAATGTATTGTTTTGAGAGGATTAGCACTGTCATTTTCAACAGAACCGATGACACTCTCAACACAGTTAAGGGTATCCTCATTGATAGAGATGGAGACAGGAGGACTGGTTCCTTAGTCTAGTACATCCAGAGATGGGAATGTGGCTGCAGCAGATAGAGCAGGCAATTGAAAGCGATCTGTGAAAACAGAAAACAATGATTATTAGCTTTTTTTAAAATTGGAACGTGGTGTGGTGTGGGCTATCAGAGGGATCTATGTTTTGCTCCTTCATCCTCATTTATATTATTGGCCTGATCATAGAAACCAATTCTGAGCTTATTTTTTTCAGGATTATTCAAAACATAATGTCTGACATCCGACGTGATTCCGTGCCTAGACAGCACTTGCTGAACAATCCAAAATGTGCTAAGAATTAAACTAACAACCAATTTAAGATTATTAATCGGGCCCACACTGTGGCTTACTTATGCTTGCTAGAAGCTACATATCTTCATATGCAGGGCCCAGAGCTCTGTAAGCAGAAAGGACAAGTCCAACCATTGTGCCTATTCCGAATTAAAAAAGCATGGAGGACAACAGTTCCCTGGTGTATTCTCCATGGTAATGCCTCAACCAATCAGACTCAACCTGCCAACCAATCAGCTTTTGTCATGCAGTTTAAACTGCTGCTCCCTTTGAAATTTGCATCTGTGTTGATTGATGGCTGCAGATGAAAAGCTTTGACAGCATTTCTCCCTTTTCAGCAATATTCAAGTTCTGTACTACCAAGTGACTATATTTTTTATTTTTTTCATACAATATGGGCATCACTGGCAAGGCCAGCATTTGTTGCTCATTGCTAATTCCTAAACTATAACAGTGCCTAATGTCAGGTGCTTTGTCCGGTTTCATTCCTTTTTGGCTTTTCTGTAGTGGTTTGATGCAACTGTGTGGCTTGCTAGACCATTTCAGAAGGCAGTCAAGAGTTAGCTACGTTTCTGTGGGTTTGGAGTCACTTGTAGGCCGGATCAGGTAAGGATGGCAGGTTTCCTTCCTTAAAGAAATTAGTGAACCAGATGGGTTTTTATGACAGTCAATGATTGTTCCATAGCATCATTGCTGAAACTAACTTTCAATTCCATAATTTTTTTTAATTGAATTTATTAATTAATTGAATTTAAGTTCTACCCATTGCCATGGTGGGATTTAAACCCATGCCCCAAGACATTACCCAGGGCCTTTGGATTACTGTTCCAATGATATTATCACTAGGCCACTGTTGGTAGATATAACTATAGTCAGAAAAGCATTTGGAACAGGGAGGGTGGACCCAATATTTACTCAGGACCATGGAGAAGGGACAGGATTTCTGGATGGGAGACCCAGAGGTGAGAGTATTACAAATGTCCTGCTGAAATTAACAGTTTTTTTATTTGTTCTGCAGGTTTCCCTCCTCATAGCCAAAGAGCGGAGATGAAGGAAGGAGGGAAAGACTGGGGCGGAGGTTGTCGGGAGACCATGGGGGATGAGGAATTGAGATGGGGGGTAAATTATAAATGTTGAGTACAGATTGTGGAGGTCAATTACTGTAGAGGTCATGGATCGATCTTGGAGATCTGGGGGAGATTGCAGGAAGCATGCAGGACGAACAAACGAACTCAGGTTGTCGGCCATTCACAGGGTCTGTGAAGAGGTTTGTTTGTTGTATTTTTATTTGTTCATGGGATGTGGATGTCGCTGATAAGCCAGTGCTTATTGCCCATTACTAATTGCCTTTGAGAAGGTGGTACAGTCCATGTGCTGTCGGTACAGTCACAGAGCTGATTAGGACGGAATTCTACCCCTTATATGTACAATCAGAGGTAATAAGTTCCTGATCTGAAAGGGGCACCACTAATAAATAAACAGAATATTTAAAGGAAACTTCTCTGAATGGGACCATGGCCAAGCAAACAGGTTTCTACCTCTTTAACATTGAGCAATGAGAAGTATTAAAGTATTAAAAGAGATAATAGGTGCCCCTTCTTTCACAAATGACCTGTAGCAAAAACAAAATATAAATGGAAACTTAACAAACAAAATTGAGATAACATCCCTGGGGGTGATGATGCACTTCAGTCCCTCCAATACACACCAGTGGAAGGCCTCTAGCACAATGGCGAACACTGCGTGTTTCCCTCTCCAGGGACACAAGGGCATGGACATAACTGCAGAAGAGAGGCAGGCAGTGGGGCCCAACAACCCCCTCAACCACTTGCTATTTGGACCCGTTAATGGCCAACTTGGCCATATCCAGCAGGAGGAGGTCCTCTAATTTGCCTGCCAGGGAGGGAGTTCCAAGGATTTTGATGCAGCAACAATGAAAGAGCAGCAATATATTTCCAAGTCACGATGGTGCGTGGCGTGGAAGAGTACCTGTTCCCATGCATCTGCTGCCACTGACCTACCAGGTGATAGAGATTATGGGTTTAGAAGGTGCTGTCGAAGAGGCATTGATGAGTTGCTGCGGTACATCTTGTAGATGTTATACACTTCTGCCACTGTGCATAGGTGGTGGAGGGAATGAATGTTTGTGGATGAGGCGCTAATCAAGCGGGCTGCTTTGTCCTGGATGGTGTTGAGCCTCTTGAGTGTTGTTGGAGCTGCACTCATCCAGGCAAGTGGAGAATATTCCATCACACTCCTGACTTGTGTCTTGATGACAGTGAATAGGCTTTGAAGAGTCAGGAGGCAAGTTACTTGCTGCAGAATTTGCAGCCTTGAACCTGGTCTTGTAGCCAGAATATTTATATGGCTGGTACAATTAAGTTTCTGGACAATGGTAGCCCTCAGGATGTTGATGGAGGCGATTCAATGATAGTAATGCTGTTGAATGTCAAGAAGTAGGTTTGACTCTCTTGTTGGAGTTGATCATTGCCTGGCAGTTAGGTGGCAGCAATGTTATTTGTCACTTATCAGTCCAAGCCTGAATATTGTCTAGGTCTTGCTGCATGTGGGCACGGATGGCTTCAGCATCTGAAGAACTGCGAATGGAACTGAACATCATGCAGTCATTAGTGAACGTCCCCACTTCTGACTTATGATGAAGGGAAGGTCATTAATGAAGCACCTGAAGATGATTGGGCCTAGGACACTACCCTGAGGAACTCCTGCAGTGGTGTCCAAGTGATTGTTTTCCAACAACCATTTCCATGTTTCTTTGTGCTAGGCATGGCACCAACCATTAGGAGGTTTTCCCACTGATTCCCATTGACCTTAATTTTCTAGCCTTAATGTCAAAGACAATTACTTTCACTGGTCAGTTCCAGAGCACAGGTCTTCAGCAACACAACTGGGATGCATACAGGGCCCATAGACTTTGCTGCATCCTGTGTGGTCAGAGACTTCTACAGCTTATATGGAGTGAATTGAATTGACTAAAGACTGCCAACTGTGATGGTGGTGACATCAGGAGGAGGTTGAGATGAATCACACACCCAGCAATTCTGACTGAAGCTGGTTGCAAACACTTCATACTTTGCCACATTGTATTCCATCTGCCATGTTCTTGCTCACTCACCCAACCTATCTATAACTCTCTGCAGCCTCTGTGTGTCTTCCTCACCACTTACTTTCCACCTAACCTCATATAATCTGGAAAGATGTATATATTACACTCAGTCCCTCATCTATATCATTAATATTGATCAGAAATAGCTGAGGCCCAAGTACTAATCTTTGTGGTACTCCACTAGTTACTGCCTGCTAACCAAACAAGTCCTGTTTATTGCTACTCTCTATGTTCTGTCCGTTAACCAATCCTCAATCCATGGATATATATGACCCTCGATCCCATGAGTCCTAATTTGTATAATAACCTCTTGTGTGGTGTCTTATTGAATGTTTTTGGAAAATTCAAATATTCTGCATCTGCTGGTTTCTCTTATCCATTCTACTTGTTATATCATCAAAAAACTTTAACAGATTTGTGAAACACAGTTTCCCTTTCATAAATCTCTGCTGACTCTGCTTAATCATATCATGATTTTCAAAGTATCCTGCTACCATATCCCTAATAACAGATTCTAACATTTTGGATCATTCGCGCAGGCTCCAGCCCCTACCGATTGGAGTCCGTTGGCTTTGCAGTGCAAGAACCAAGTCAGGTTTTTTTCAATAAACCATGGATTTTTAAACTGAATTACAGCCAATTGCCACACAGATGTTAAGTACAGCACTGGCTGTCAATCAAAGTAGACCTTGCCCTGATCTATGTAGACCACGACCACCTAATGAATATTCCTATCGTATTCCTGTAGACCTAGAGGAGGAGAGGCTGCCAGGGCCACAGGGATGAGAAGCTGCTGGGACCACAAGGAGGTTATGCCGCTGGGGTGAGGGGTGGGGGAAGAAGCTGGTTGGTGTGTGTGAGAGAGTGTGTGTGAGAGCAGGTGTGAGTGTGTGTGTGAGTTCGAGAGAGAGAGAGTGTGTGTGTGTATATGTGTGTGAGTATATGTGTGTGAGGGAGAGTATGCACGTGTGTGTGTTTGAGAGAATATGTGTGTGGGTGTGAGAGTGTGTGGGTGTGTGTGAGCGTGAGAAAGTTGGGGGGGGTGTGGATGTGATAGAGTATGTGTAAGATAGTCTGTGTGAGAGTAGGTGTGCGCATGTGCGAAAAAGAGAGTGTGTGTGTTTGTGTATGTGGGATAGAGTGTGTGTGAGAGAGAGAGATAGAGTGTGTGCGTGTGGGTGTGGGTACGTGTGAGAGTGGGAGTGTATATGGGTGTGAGAATGGCATGTGTGTGGGTGTGAGAGAGTGGGGCTGTATGTGGGTGTGAGAGTGAGGTGTGTGTGATGTGAGAGAGTGTGTGTGCGTGGAGAGGTGTGAGAGAGTGCATGTGGGTGTGGGTGTCAGAGAGTGTGTATGTGTATGTATATGTGTGGGTGTGAGAGAGTGGGAGTGTATGTGGGTGTGAAAGAGTGGGGCTGTATGTTGGTGTGAGTGTGAGGTGTGTGTGATGTGAGAGAGTGTGTGTGTGTGTGTGTGTGTGTGTGTGTGGAGAGGTGTGAGAGAGTGCATGTGGGTGTGGGTGTCAGAGAGTGTGTATGTGTATGTATATGTGTGGGTGTGAGAGAGTGGGGGTGTATGTGGGTGTGAAAGAGTGGGGCTGTATGTTGGTGTGAGTGTGAGGTGTGTCTGATGTGAGAGAGTGTGTGTGTGTGTGTGTGTATATGTGTGGGTGTGAGAGAGTGGGGGTGTGTGTGGCTGTGAAAGAGTGGGGCTGTATGTGGGTGTGAGAATGAGGTGTGTGTGATGTGAGAGATTGTTCTTGTGTGTGTGCATGGAGAGGTGTGAGAGAGTACATGTGGGTGTGGGTGTCAGACAGTGTGTGTGTGTATGTATATGTGTGGGTGTGAGAGAGTGGGGGTGTGTGTGGGTGTGAAAGAGTGGGGCTGTATGTGGGTGTGAGAATGAGGTGTGTGTGATGTGAGAGAGTGTGTGTGTGTGGAGAGGTGTGAGAAAGTACATGTGGGTGTCAGAGAGTGTGTGTGTGTATGTATATGTGTGGGTGTGAGAGAGTGGGGGTGTGTGTGGGTGTGTTTTGTGTCTGTGTGTGCATTAGTCCCCATCCTTGCAGCCTGGTCTCCAGTTGTCTTTGCTATCCCTGCCACTGGACAAAGATCTTGCTCCATCCATGTGGCAGCTGGTGTAAAATGGCCACCCCATGTTAAAAGAACCCTCGCACAGGCATCTTCCACTCCATCAAAATGAATTTTGGAACCTGGAACATCAGGACTCTCAGGGATAAAAGCAAAATACTGCAGATGCTGGAAATCAGAAATAAAAACAGAAAATGCTGGAAAAGCTCAGTAGGTCTGGGTCATATGGACTCGAAACATTAGCTCAGTTTCTCTCCCCGCAGATGCTTTCAGACCTGCTGAATTTTTCCAGCATTTTCTGTTTTCATTTCAGGACTCTCACGGACATCAGCAACAGATCAGAATGTTGCACTGCTATCATAGCTGGGAACTCTGGTGTTACAACATCGATTTCGCTGCCTTGAGTGAGACATGACAGGCAGAATAAGGACTGTTCAAGGAACAAGGTGGTGGATGCACCTTCTTCTGAAAAGGTAAATCAAAAGAACGCCGATTTCACGGGGTTGGCTTCACCATAAAAATGAACTAGTTGACTGTCTCAGTGAACCCCCTTGTGGGATAAACAAACATCTCATGATCCTTTGGCTCACCCTGGCCCAGAAACAGTATACTACAGTTGTCCCAACCTTAGACACAACAGATGACGCCAAAGAGGAATTCTATTCCAGCCTTGATCACTTGTTGTCCCGTGTCCCAAAGGGAGACAAGCTGATTCTCCTTGGTGATTTCAGTGTCAGAGTTGGGAGGGACACAAACCTCTGGAAAGGTGTGATTGGCAAGGACAGTGTAAGGAAAGCTAACACCAATGGAATCCTCCCTCTGCTGAAATGCCTAGAACATGGTCTGATCATAACGCACACCCTATTTTGTCAAAGAGACAAATACAAAACCTCATGGCAACACCCTTGCTCCAGACATTGGCACTTGCTTGACCACGTCAAGCATGGGATCGCAAGGATGTTCACAACACCCACGCCATGACAAGAGCTGACAACCGTTGGACTGACCATTGCCTAATCGGGCTAATATCCCCATCAACCTGGCCCATAAATGGCAGTGGCAGCAGAAGTGCTGCCATAGGAAAATCAATGTCAATGGACTCAAGGACTCTGTGAAGAAAGACCTATTTAGTCAGTGCCTCACAAGCAACCTGGCAACGCTCAACGAACAGAAACCACAGAATGTTCATAGTGCCTGGTCTGCCCTTAAATCTACCATAGTCAGTACCTGCAAGGATACTCTTGGTTTCTCCACCTGGAAACATCAAGATTGGTTTGATGAAAATGACCAGGAGATCTAGGAGCTACTAAATTGCAAGGCCAAGGCGTTCCTGAACTGGAAGCACCACCAAAATTAGAGGGAAAGAAAGCAGGTCTATAGACAAACAAAGACTAAGGTCCAACAAAAAACCAGTGACCTAAAGAACAGATGGTATTGGAAAGAGTGGATGAAATATAGCAACTCACCAACAGCCATGACATAAATGGATTCTTCAGTGCAATCAAGACCATTGACAGCCCAAGCACCTAAGGATCTACCCCACCGAGAGTTAAGAACAGAGTGGCACCCATCCAGGACAGAGAGCCAGTCAGCGCTCGTTGGAAGGAGCACTTCAAAGATCTCCTCAACCGAAGTTCAGTCCTCAACATGAGTGTCCTCGACCATATTCCACAGCATCCTACCCCCAACCACCTCAGCACAAACCCAGCCTGACATGACATTGAAAAGGCCAATAGCCATGAACCAATAAGGCTGCCGGCACAGATGAAGTTTCTGCCGAAATACTAAAATACAGCGGAGAAGTACTCTTGGCACGAATAAATGACCTCATCTGGAAGGAGGAGAGCATGCCAGGGGATCTCCGAGACATCGTAATTGTGACTATCTTCAAAACATGAGACAAGACCGACTACTGCAACAACAGAGGGATACCTCTGCTGTGCGCCACATGGAAGGTCATTGCAAGAGTACTTATCTATCGCCTTCTCCCCACAGCTGAAGAGCTCCTACCAGAGTCACAATGCAGATTTCATCCATCAAGAGGCACAGTTGACGTGATTTTCACAGCAAGACAAGTCCAAACAAAATGCAGAGAGCAGCAGCAGCCTCTATTCATGGCCTTCTTTGACCTCACAAAGGCCTGTCACTCTATCAACAGGAGGGATTATGGAGCATCGTCCTCAAATTTGGCTGCCCGCAGAAATCTGTCACCATCCTCTGCCTTCTGCCCGATGACATGCAAGCCATGATCCTTACCAACCGATCTGCCACAGACCCAATATCAGTGCAATCTGGGGTCAAGCATGGCTGTGTCATTGCACAAATGCTCTTTTCCATCTGCCTCATCGCAACACTCCACCCCATCTCCATGAAGCTCACTGCCGGAGTGGAGCTACTCTACAGGATGAGTGGGAAATGACTCAACCCATGACACCTCCAGTCCAGAACCAAGATCACCCCAACCTCTGTCATCAACCTGGTGACATTTGCGGATGCGCACACACACAGGCCAAACTCCAAAACTATCATTGACACATTCATGGAGGCATATGAAAGAATGGGCCTCAGGCTAAACACCCGGTGGACAAAGGTCCTCTACCAGCCTGCTGCCGCTGCACAACACTTCCCCCTTGGCTATCAAGATCCACGGTGAACCATTGGACAATGTGGACCATTTCTCACATCTTCGGAGCCTCCTCTCAACGAGGGCAGACATTGATGATGGAAGTCAACATCGCCACCAGTGTGCCAGCAAAACCTTTGGCCATCTGAGGAAAAGAGTGTTTGATGACCAAGACCTCAAACCCGGCACCAAGCTCATGATCTTCAGGGCTGCAATGCTACCTGCCCTCCTGTATGCATCAGAGACATGGACAATGTACAGCAGACACCTTAAAACCCTGGACAAATATCGCCAGCGTTGCCTCCGCAAAATCCTGCAAATTCAATAGCAGGATAGGCACCCCAATATCTGTGTCCTCCCCTTTATCGGGGCAGTAGTTATGGTCAATCAGCTACATTGGACAGGCCACATCATCCGCATGCCTGACACAAAACTCCCAAAGCAAGCTCTCTTCTCCGAGCTTCGTCACGGCAAGTAGTTACCAAGAGAGCAGAGGAAAGGTTTCAGGGATATCATCAAAACCTCCCTGTCAAAATGCAACCTCCCCACCGATCGAGACCACCCAAACTGGAGAAGAAGCATCCGGGAAGGTGCCGACCATTGCGAGGGTCTTCAGCAGATGCAGACAGTGCAAATCAAGTGCAAACAGTGAAAGGAGAGTACCAAAATCCAAGCAGCCCACCCACTCGCCTCATCAAACACTACCTGCCCCATCTGTGGCAGAGTGTGCAGATCCAGCATTGGGCGTTTTAGTCATCTCAGGATCCACAACCCTGAAGTAGAAGAAAGTCATCCTTGGTCCCAAGGAACTGCCTAAGAAGAAGAATAACAGATTCTAACATTTTACCTACAACTGGGGGAGAATTTTCCTCATGTTGGGCGGGCCGACGGGAGCGTGCGTGGGCGGGCATGGACCCGATCGCTGCCCGCTATTGGGTCCGCGCCGCCATTTTACGCGGGTGGGCCAATTAAGGCCCTCCCAGCGTAGTTCACGACTCCCGTGCATAGCAGGAGTGGGCGGGTGGCGGCAGGCGCGCTCAGTCTGCCGACCCAGCGGCCTGTATAAAGGAAGGCCTAGCAGCCTTGGAAAGGCTGCTTACAATGGCTGGGAGAAAGGCTCAGCAGAGGGGCAATGTTGGTGACGCAAGTCCAGAGAGTAGGCTGTTGGGGCAGTGTGCCCCTCGATTTTCAGACAAATGCCTAGCTGCGCTCCTGGAGGAGGTGGCAGCGCGGTGGGAGGTCCTTCTTCCGAGGGACTGGAGTCAGAGGCCCCCCCACCTGACCAAACATGCGTGGGAGGAGGTGTTAGCTCCCATGATGTGCTGCGGCACATGGCTCCAGTGTCACAATGGGCTCAATGGTCTCCTGTGCTCGGGAAGGGTGAGTACCATGTTGCCTCAAGTCACTTAATGCAGCTGTCACCCTTTCCCCCAAACCGTGTCCCCCATCACCCCCACACCCCCGGCAACTCTGAGTACAGTAAAGTTATTGAATCCCTCATGGCATGGATTCCTCACTGGGTGTGACAGCAGAGATTGCCCAAGCTCAGTTCACCCTGAGAGGGTTGAGCTAGGATGTGTTTTGCATCCGCAGCTTGTGTGACGCTGACACCCAGAGTATAGAATGGGGTTGAAAGTCAAGGGTCTGCACCTAGGCAGAGTGCTGGAACTGCGAAGCATGTCAAAGTCAGAGTGTTAACATGCTGGGAGGGGAGCTTCCAGTTCACAGGGCACCAATCCATCTTCTGGTGTTTGCGCTCCAAGTGCTTGTGCCTTCTTGCTTAGCAAAGTGACACCTTGTGGTGCCACATGTGAAGGAGGCAGCATTTGGCCAATGGTGGGGGGGGAGGGGTCAGCCCTGGCTTGTTTGGGTGAGTGTGCGGCAGCTGCAGGGTGATGAAGAACTGGAGCCCTGCAAAGTCCCACTCTGGCTGGGTTGGCAGGGATGCAATGGGAATTCAGTTGCAAGCTGGACTAATGAATGCTCCTCTTTCCTTTTCAGGAAAAGACTGGGCACAATGCGTTGGAACGAATGTGGACTGGCGGAGGGCAGGCCCAGTTGGCCATCCTAACGGCTTTCGAGCAGCAGGCCATGGATCTTGAGAGGTGCCATGCCCCCAGGTCCACCGTTGACAGAGAGGCTGGGGTGCCACGGGGAGGTATGTTTGGTGAGCAGTCAGGTCACCATGTGTGTCACAGAAGCCATGGCACTGCTGAATGCTCTGAGATTGAAGTTAGCAACATGGGTTGACCATTGATTTTGGAAGGATGAGCGCATAGTGATCTGGGGGAGCAGCATGCAAGTTGACATTGTCTGCACTGTAACTAATCAAATGTCCTTTCTCTTCCTTTCAGCATCATCGGAGCAGGGCCGGGAGGAGGATACAGAGGGCCCACCCCTCACCCCTGAAGCCCCCTAGTAAATGCACTCACCAACGTCATACCATCTCAGCCAGGCAGGCACCAGCACAGAAACTAGCACCACGGTGGGAATTAGATCTTCGGCTAGTGTCCCGGAGCATGGCGGTGAGGGCACTTCACACTCGCTTGAGCAGAGACAGAGAGTGCCCATGGCGTCAGCAGTCGGAGGACTGCTGGGGACCAGGCACATGCTCGGTCGGTGGCTGATGATGTGCCTCTGGAGTCGTCCGTGAGGCAGCGAACACTGGAAGTGCAGCAGGGTATGCGGGACGATGTGGCGGAGATACATGAGGCTTTGCGTGGCATGATGCCCATGCTGGAGGAGTCCACACAGAGCATCACCAATGCAATGAGCCTCATGGCTGACTGACATGCTTCCTCCATGGAGAGAGTGGCGACTCTTGTGGATAGAACAATCAGGTCCTCCTGGGGTTGCGCTCGGACCAGCAAGCCCTCACAGCGGCATTGGCCACAGCTGGCCAGTGCCAGTGTGGGAGATGGCTTGGGCACCAAGTATCCCAGCTCGGTGCCCATCCATCTATGAAGGGAGGTCCGAAGCGACCTCATGTCAGCGCAGCAGCTGCCTGTCATCTCTGCGGGCTTCTCTCAGGGTGCTCTGGATGAGGGCAGCAGCTCCTCCGCCCCTCTGCCAGTGACCGTGGCATCCGATGAGGCTGCGGCAACTGGGGAGAAGCCAGCTGTGGAACTGGCAGCTGCCTCCCAGGCGGGGCCATCAATTGCTCCACGAGCCAGAGGATGTCTGCCAAGGTCATCGAGGCCAACAGGACAGCACAGTGAGCAGGCTGTCTCAGCTGCCAGTGCCAGCGAGGGGACAGCACCTAGACATAGCACCCGTAAGCGTAAATTTAAGGCACCTTAGGCACACCATGGGTTTCTCACTGGTGCTTTTATGTTGGCTCATAGTACTTTATGAAAGACTCGGTGTGATGTTCAACACTGTTTTTGTTTTCCTTTATGATGTTATGTTTGTTCACTCAATAAATTTTGACATGTTGCCATGCCTCAGAGTGATTCCTTACTTCTGCTTGTGTACAGGAAACCATGATGTTATGAGTGAGTTGTTTGACATTAAGCTTAATTAATAAGGGCCTTAGTTAATGTTATTATCCAGGCTGATTTAACACTCAGGTATTGAGAGTGAAGCCTGCAGCCCTGGCATGTATTGAAGGTCCATCTGTGTGGGTTAACTGAAGGTTCTTTGGATTAAAGCCTCCTGGGTGTCCCTGCCTCCCTGGAGTATGCCCGGGTCAGCGTCTACCCCCTCAGTGTTCTCCTGTGCATGCTCATCCTCGGACTCACTGCTGGACTCATCGTGTGCATCCGGAGCAACTGCATTCACGTCTTCCTCGTCCACTGCGTTGCCCCTTTCCAGCACCAGATTGTGTAAAGCTCAGCATGCAACCACTATCAGCGACATACAATCTGGGAGGTATTGGAGTGCGCCTGCTGAGCAGTCCAGGCATCAGAAGCGCATCTTGAGAAGACCGATGGTTCTCTCCACCACAGCCCTTGTGGTGCCATAGCTCCTATTGTACCGCTGCTCAGCTTCTGTTCTTGGATGGCGGAGAGGCGTCATGAGCCACCTTCTGAGGGGATAGCCCTTGTCACCCAGCAGCCATCCATCCAGCTGGGCTGGAGCACTGAAGAGCCCCGGAACCTGGGAGTGTCTGAGTATGTAAGTGTCGTGGGAGCTGCCTGGGTACCTTGCACAGACTTGTAGAATCAGCATCCTGTGATCACACACTATCTGCACGTTCATGGAGTGGAAGCCTTTCCTGTTGACGAAGGCACCAGGCTCACCTGCTGGCGCCTTGATGGCCACATGTGTGCAGCCTATTGCACCCTGGACGCGGGGGAAGCCAGCAATGGCTGCAAAGTCTATGGCCCGCTCTGTCTGACTGGCATCATCCCAGCGGTAATGGATGAAAGTCAATGCATGCCTGTATAGAGCGTCTGTCACTTGCTTGACACAATTGTGGACAGCTGATTGGGAGACTCTGCAGAGATCACCCACCGACCCCTCAAAAGAGTCGGAGGCATAGAAGTTGAGGGCAGCTGTGACCTTTAGAGCCACTGGCATGGGGTGCCCACCCACACAGTTTGCAGAGATCTCAGGGCCTATCATCTGACAGATGGAGGTGACTGTCTCCCTTGAGAGATGGAGCCTCCTTTGGCACTGCACCTCAGACATATTGAGGTAGCTACCTCGCCGCCTGTAAACCCTGGCAGCAGGATATTGATGTCTTCTGTGGCCCCTTCTGCCTTGCACTTCCTGTTGGCCCTGCACCGCTTGTGCCTGCACCTCACCTCCCATAGGTGGCTCCCCTGGAGGCTGAATGTGGACTACTGACCTCCTCCCCCTTCTGGCCCTCCCTTCCTCTTCAGAGGAGGTGCCTCCACTGGAGAGCACAACTCTCATTCCCAGGCTAAGGGAAGGCTTCCTGAAAGCTGCAGGCCCCATAAATGATCTTTATTGTAGAATCCTGCCCAAGGCTTTTACTCCTGTCCTAACAGCTGGTATGAGTTTTGAAGTCTTCCTGCTCACACAGGCAAGTATAAGTTACTTTCACACTTAAATAGTCCAAACATCACAATCGCAACCCCACTTACCCCTCTGATCCCGCTCATGGTGAGGTTTATACAAATGTCTCCTACTCGCCTGCCCGTTGCACCCATGCGATGTCTTGAAGATCGCACGGGCTGCAGCAAATCAAAATCAATTGCTGCCTCAAGGGCCTTAACTGGCCCGTTAATTGATGGTGGGCGCGCATCTGAACTTATAGCGCCCCCCCTTCCCAAATGTCGCGATGGCGCACGGTGGCATCAAGATACTTGCCCAACGTCACCACGCGTCATTTTACGCACAGACATGCGGGGCCCGCTCCTGCTTGCCAACAGGAAAATTCTACCCCTGATTTTAAGCCCACTGGCATATGGTTCTCCAATTTCTCTCTTCTTTCTTAAATAGCAGGTGTATATTTGCTACCTTCAAGTCCTTGGGAACTGTTCTGGAAGTTAAGAAATTCTGAAAGATCAAAACCAATGCATCCACTAACCTTGCAACTACTCTTTTCAAACCCTTGGTGCAATTGGCAGGTCCAAGGGTCTTGGTCCCATTAATTTCTCCAGCTCTATTTCTTTACTTACACTGATTTGTTTAAGTTCCTCAAAGTCTCAAGCAAAGTACCAGAAGTTGCAACTGAGACAAAAATAGGTCAAAAAGCTAAACGCTATGAAAGCTGGAAGTTTGAAATAAAGACTGAAAATGATGAAAATGCTCAGCTGATCAGGCAACATTTGCAGAGAAACAAATTTTGTGTCAGCCATGGCTCAGTTAGTCATATGCTCACCTCTGAATCACAAGATTGTGGATTTGGGTTCAATAGATCACAAAAACCAGAGCTTCCACTCTGGTGCAGTAGTAAGGAAGTGCTGCAATGTCAAAGGTGCCTCTTTCGGATGAGCCATTAAACCAGTACCGTGTCTGCCCTATCAGGTGGATGTAAAAGGCCGCATAGCACTATTTTCAACAAGAGCAGGGGAGTGATCCCTGATATTCTGATTGATATTTATCCCTTAATTGGCATAAATACAGCTTACAGCGTCATTTTCACATTGCTGTTCGTGAGAGCTTGCTGTGCACAAACTAGCATGTTGTGTTTCCTACATCATAACAGTGAGTACAGTTCAAAAGGTATTTCATGGGCTGCAAACGCTTTGAGATGTCCTGTGGTCCTGAAAGTCGCAATATAAATGCAGTTCTCACCAGGGCTCACTTGTCACCCGCCACATTTGCCGTATCTCCCAAGCTGCCAGTCACTGCTGCTTGAAGGTGTCAAGTGCGCTGCACAAGAGGGCTGGAGAGTGCATGAAATTTGTAACAGGCAAGAGCAGCCAGAAGGAGAGGGCAAGGGGAGTCATAGCCATGGCAAGGTCTCTGTGGCCAGGATGCAATGAACTGCACCATGTTACCGTCAAAGCAAAGTAGCTGGCAGCATGCTTCAATGGGGAGGGGCAAACGGCCTCGTTCCTAACCCGGAAGGAGGGCAAGAGGGAACAGACTTCTCCCTAACGCCGGGGGGGGGGGAGGGAGGGGGGCGGTTGGTGCGGGATTTGTGGCAGTGAGCTCCTCCCCCGGGGTGCAATGTGGATGGGAAAACGAGCTCCTCCCTCACCCGGGGCGGGAGGAATAGCCACGCTGTGAAGATATGAACAGCGCCATCTTTGTTACAGGCACTAATCACTGGCAGCGGCGTATACCCGCAACACCGTCCGTTTCTACATGCGTGCGCATGCTCCACCAAGTGGCGGCGCTGACATCGGATTGATTGGAAGAGATGGGGCATCGCCTACGTCATAAAGTGGAGGGAAGCGCTGCACACCAATGGGGAAGGGAAGGCGGAGCTAAGGATCTGCTGACGTCACGCAGGCTATATAATCAGCTGTCCCGCCCTGTTCTCGTCACTTTGCTGCGGGGTGGAGCCACTTCTTACTAACCCTAATGCGGTGTCAGTGGCTGGGCCTTCCTCACGCTCCCTTCCCGCTGCGGGAAACCTCGCTGTTTTCTTGGCTAACTTTCAGCGAGAAGGTGAGGGGGGGCGGCAAAAAGGTCGGGAGCAGCAACGGCAAACAAAAAAAAAAGTTAGAGCCGAGGCCTCCCCACCCCGCGGCCTGGGTCTGAGGGTAACACGGCCCTGCGGGAGAGACGCACGTAACTTGAGGGCCCCGGTCCGGCTAACAGGAGAGGAGGCCGGCCCCCATTACTTTCCAGACCCAGCCAATCGAGGCCACGGTCAGCCCTGGCTCCCCTCGGGGCCTAATGCTGCCGTGAAGAGTTCGGCTCTGTCAGCCCGGCTGGGCCAGGGTGGGGGCCGGCACGGAGGGACACAGGGCCGGGGCGCCGGGGGATAGCAACCGCCCACAGGGACATTAAATATCCGTGACCAGTGGCTTCCAGTGGCTGCATCTCCCGAAGCCGTGGGACGTGCAAGGCTGCCTTGGTCATACATACGTAGCAGGGGTTGGTGGAAAGGGTTGCAGCTTTAACTGAGCAATGTACTGCAGAAAGCAGCAGCTTTTCCCCTAAGGCTGTGACCAGCTCCCTTAACCTGCACGTACCTAACATAACTACTTAAAGACCACTTGCATTCAAGTTTAGAACCATTTGCACAAAGTCTGGGTTATTGAATTTTACTTTTGCCTGCATTCTGAGGTTTTTGTGTGGGAGGGGAAGGCAAGGAAAGCAGAGACATCACATTCACTTCATCTCCTTGTAACATGTCCTTTTATAGTTGCACTTTTCAGTAGAAGTTACAAGGAAAATGATTCTCTCCACTCCATGGGAGTATTGCAGTAACTTGAGTGACATTTCCTGGAGTGAACATCACCCTTGGATTGGGATCTTCCACAGTTGAAAATTTAGATAGCTTAAGATCACCCAATATTTAATTGGCAGAAATTTTTTACGCATCCGGTACGGGATGTTGGATAAGCAGTCTGATAATGGCGCAATAGTGGAAGAGTCGAGTGAGGTGGAGCTGGGTGTCGTCAGCATACATGTGAAAACTTGTCCTGTGCCTTGGGATGATGTCACCAAGGGGCAGCATGTAGATGAGAAATGGGAGGGGGCCAAGGATGGTTCTTGGGAGAGTTAAGTGTGGAAGCAGGAAAATAAACCATTACAAGTGAATATCTCTCAGTAGAAGGACAATGGAACTGCGTGAGAGCAGTCCCACCCAGCTGGAGGACAGTGGAGAGGTGTTGGAGGAGGGTGGTGTTGCCAACCATGTCAAAGGCTGCAGACAGGTTGAGGAAGGAAAATTTACTTTGTCACAGTCGCACAGGATGTCATTTTGTGATCCCAAAGTACTTTATAGCCAATGAAGTATATTAAAGCACATTGTTGGAGAAAATAGAAAGCCTTTGTGTTTGGCAGGTCACATTTCAGGAACAAACAGCATTTTCATTGGATCTGATTCTACCAAAAATATTCGATCTCTGGGAGGTTTGTATTTTAGGTGACATTAATTCCTAATTGCTTGATCTTCAAGCCATTCACCCGAGTGAAATGTTGCATGCACTTTTGTTTCTAGTTATTTGTTCATGGGATTTGAGTGTCACTAGCTAGATCAGCATTTATTGCCCATCCTTAAGTGCCTTTGAGAAAGTGGTGATGAGTTGTTGTCTTGAACCGCTGCAGTCCATGTGGTAGGTACACCCACAGTGCTGTTAGGGAGGAGTTCCAGGATTTTGTCCCGGCGATAGTGAAGGAACGGTGATATAGTTTCAAGTCAGGATGGTGTGTGGCTTGGCGGGGAACTTGCTTAGGTGGTATTATGCTAAATATCAAGTAGCACAACTACCATTTTATAACTGACTTGTAACCCCAGATTGTCAGAAATGATTGCTGAAGACCAGCTTACCTGGGCAAGCCTTGAATCAAATTAATCGTTATTTCATGTAAACTGAAGCAACTGCTACATCATTTGACCAATATCCACATGAGGATTTTATTTGTTTTAAACCTACTAACTTATTCACACTAACATGATTAAATGTTACCATTGAATTGTCGTTAAGTTTTCATTTCATGGTTTTGCTTGAGAGCCACCTCACTTCTGCCTAAACCTTGGTTTGGACTTTATATTTTTATCCTGGAATCCTGCGCTGAATTTTAACTGTAGAGTTTGAGCATGTCTCTTGGACAGATTTGACAAGATGCAGCTGTTCTGATGTAATTTTCTTTAGCTTTATGGAATGTTAGCAAATCTTTCCAAAGTTTGAAGGAAAAACTAGAGGGAAAATCTAACACTGATAAAAATTTGTACTTGGTGTTTGAACTGAGGACGAGCCAGGAGATTACTTAATATAGATTTCATTGCATAAATTAGTCATTCCTCATAATTGAATTAACAATTAGCTGAACCTTGAAGCAAACAGTCTTGACATTTTTTAGGTGAGATGCAGACTTCAATTGCGGAGCAGGCTGAATGGCCTACTACTCTTTCATATGTTAACCTTTTCCTCTGTACAGATGCTGCTCGGAGGATGTAATTAATACGAAAAATGTACACGGCTATTTTCCAGTATAAATGTCGACCATAGTCATCCATAATGGAAATGTAAAATATAAGCAAATGATATTTTTGTGCCAATTATTCTCATCTCCTCACCCCAATTTACTTGAAGACTAGACCTAACCTTGAGTACAACACCACAGAAGATCAACTAAATACATTAAGTCTTGCATATGTTCACACTTCCTGTCAAGTACTTATTACCTGCATCTGCCTATTCAATTAGTCAGTTAAACTTCATTTCTATTTGAATCCTCCAAATCTGGTAGGGCCATTGACTGCTTCTGAGACCTCCCAGCTGCATGGCCAAGTCACATTATCTACCTTAGAACTTGTAAAAACAGGCCTACAGTTTTGTAGATTTCTTTGCCCTATGTTTGTGGTCAACATTGGCTTTAATTATGGTATTGGGAATTTAAATAAATTATGTAATTATTTTAAGTAAGACTGAGTCTCTCAAATCAATGTTGGGGCAACACTTTGCAAGTCTTTTTTTATGTATAGTGCCATTCATGACCACAGGGCATACCAAAACCGATGAAGTACTTTAGAAGTGTAGTTTGCTGCTTGTGCTGGAAGCATAGCAACCAATTTGTACCTAAGCTCCCACAAAGGATTATGTGGTCATGACCAGATAACCTATTTTTGTGATGTTGATTAAGGGATAAATAATGGCCAGGACACGGGTGAAATGCCCTGCTCCTCTTTGAAATAGTGTCATGGGATCTTTAATGTCCCTGCCTGAGAGCAAATGAGGCCTCTGTTTAATATCTCATCTGAAAGACTGCACTTCAAAGTGCAGAACACCCTCATTACTGCATTGGATTGTAAACCTAGATTTTTTTGTCCTCAAGCCTTTGGAGTGGATACACTCTGACTGTAAGCTAAGTGTGCTACCAATGAACCACGATTGACTCTTTTTAAAAAAAAATGTACTCCCGCCCCCATTGTAACCTTCTGAATTTCTGTGATTTCTTTCCAAAGATTTAAGCAAGATACAACCTTTATTTCGGACATCAGACATTTTGGTTACTGAATGTATATGGTAGTGAGTTAAAATTTTCAAAAGGCATTTAGATTTGTGAGGTGCTCACATAAAACCTATTATAAATGTGGACATAGGGGAGAGGTTGACAGTAAAACTTAACTAAACCAAGTTGTACATGTGAGGCACATGTGCCTGTAAGATTTTTATCAACCCAGATTTTGCTGGAGTAGAGCACCTTGGTGGGGATTGGATTTTTGAGTTGATAGTGGCACACTGAGATCAATGGGGCATCTGCAGTTTGTAAGATGAGTAAACAGTTCAGTTTCAGTGGCATTAATAGTAAAAGTAATCAAGCAGTCTTTGATAGACTCCATACCTAACAAAGGTGCTCACCCAATGGCGTGATAGCATTGAGCAGCATGAACCATGATGCCTTGATGTTTGTTGTCCTGTGCAGGTAGAGCAGCACAAGGAATGGGTGTTTCAGACAAGATTGGAATAAATGAGGGAGATGCTGAGCCTAGTGCTCCAATGAAATATCCTAGTATCACTTTTCCCATGCCTTCTCAGTATTCCTCCCATTCTTTCACCTCTTCCCAACTTCACTCAACAGTATTAAATTCACATGATTCCATTCCCAGTTCTATAACTTACAGTCCCTACAACCTATCTGGAATGTCTTAAGAACATAGCAACAATAAGTGAATGATTATTTCCTATCAGTGATTCTAAGCTTCCCCCATTGGTTGCAATATTTTTATACACAAATCAGAAATATGCTGTGCTGCCACTTTTATTTTTCACTTGAAGCTTGGAACAAAGTGTCTCATTCTGTTAACTTCAGAAGTGAAGGAAAATTGTACTCTGCAACCAGCAGCTGAAATAATTTGAAAGTTCTCTTCATTCCTGATTGCATTATACAAATTTACATGGATATTTTAGCAAGTGAAACACACACTGGGATGCAAAGTGGTGGAGTTGACCTACAACAGTGGTCTGAAGCTCATAGCAAATGAAGCAAATTAGTGGCTCAAATATGTGATAGGGGCAGGGCACCCTGCCCACTGCCTTTGAATATTGGAAAATGGTTAAGTACATCATACATAACACGTTTATAATAGTTATTTGCCAACCAGACTAGATAAGAATAAAGCAAACTCATGTCACAATTGGGTTCAAACTAGTTAAAGACAAATTTAGAACTGATGTCCAGAAGATTTTGATGTTTAAAAGCTCAGAGTGGACTTTAAATTGGAGGACTGAAGACCATAATCCTGAGTCAGTTAAACAACTGGGTGCAGCTGGATCAGCAAATGGCCTATCTTATCCCTGGTGATGAGAAACTTGATGCATAAAGAGACCGATGACCAAGTGCCTCGAAGGGAGAGTAAGAAAAAGTGGTAGGTAAACTGATCAGGAGATGGTGATGGGCATACAGATGACATGGGAAGACAAGTGAGGATGAATTAAGGTAAAATGAGGTTTTTTTTTTGTCTGAGTAGCCCCTTTTGATAGTATTATGGTAATAGCCCAATCCTACATAAAGGAATTCAAATAGCCACTAAAACATGAAGTATCCAGCATATTTATAGCAGAACTTGATTTGGATTGGAGAATTATTCATTATTCTACATTTGACTCTTTAACTTGTCTGTTTCCCTGCCTTGTGCAATGCCCTTTTCTTGGTATTAATTTCTGCAGCAATGACTGTATAGCTACAGGACTTGCTGCAGCGGCTTACCATGCTTACCTGGAGTCCTGTTAACTCTTGAGGATGAAACTAATAATGTTCCATAAATTTCCCTCCCAAGTCATACCATCTACCATCCTGCCTATAATGTATTTTGGTTCCTTGTTGCTGGATCAAAATATTGGAATACCATGGTGGAAACATCATTACCACAAGAACTAAATTGGTTCAGGAAGAAATACATTGCCAGGTCCTCAGAATGACAGTAAGATAAAAGGAAAATACTGCGGACGCTGGAAATCTAAAACAAAAACAGAAGTACCTGGAAAAGCTCAGCAGATCTGACAGCATCTGCGGAGAGGAACACAGTTAACATTTCGAGTCTGTATGACTTCATCAGAACTAAGAAATATAGAAATGAGGTGGAATATAAGCTGGTTGAAGGGGGGAGGGACAGGTAGAGCTGGATAGAGGGCCAGTGATAGGTGGAGAAAAAAGAGATTGCCAGCCTATTTCGATGCCTTCCCCCTACCCCACCTCCACTAAGGCTATCTGTCACTTGCTCATCCTGCTTTCTACCCTTAATATCGTCATTAGCACATTCCTCAGCTAATATCACCACCGTCAACACCCCTTTGTCCATTTGTCTATGACATCTTTGGCTATCTCTTCTTTGCCTCCACCTATCACTGGCCCTCTATCCAGCTCTACCTGTCCCACCCCCCTTCAACCAACTTCTATTCCACCTCACTTCTATATTTCTTAGTTCTGATGAAGAGTCATACGGACTCGAAACGTTAACTGTATTCCTCTCCGCAGATGCTGTCAGACCTGCTGAGTTTTTCCAGGTATTTTTGTTTTTGCCTCAGAATGACAGGGTCAACAATAAATGTGACCTTGGTAGCATTGCCCACGTCTTCAGAATTAATGAGCCTTCTGGACTCAACTTATTTTAGATCGAAACCCCTGCCTTCATCTTGTTCTGCTTTTTAATCTTTGTTTTGCTGGGTTGGCCTTGATTTTTATCCCTTCATGTAGCATTGAGATGGTTTTTATGTAGCAATTCACAACTCATTTGAACACTATTTTTGTTTCTTTGCTATACCCATTATCACTCTCTTTGGCTGTTGGACCATGAAATCTTTTGTTATTTAATCTCCCCTGGCCTCCACCCCATCACAGAGTTTCCCTTTTGTTCTCGCTGCCCCCTAACACCCACCTCCAGGGCAATTACTATAAAAGCCTCATTCTTGCTTTGAATTAACTCCTGCCCTCATTCAGCCTGATCTCTACAACCTCTTCTAGACTTGTATGCCATGCTACAGCCTGTGGTTCTTTGAATCTAACCTTCTCGTGTTTGCCTCATCCCATAAATTGATGGCAGAGATTAGCTAGTGTTCTAGGCCACGAGCTCAATCTTGCAGGCCATGGGATGTCAGAGCAAAAGGTCGTGAAAGGTCATGGGTTCAAGCGCCACACTAAGATCTGAGCACAAAACATAGGTCCAAGAGTTGACAGAAGGCTGTTATGACATGTGGCAGCGCAATGTGTGCCAGTTTAAGGAGTTGTCAAAGATCCTATGGCACAATAGGAAGAACAGGGGACAAGTCTAGAAGAGATTGGCCCTGCTCTCAAACTCTTAGCCATATAACTTTGCCTCCCACTTCTCTCATTTTGAAATATTTTTTTCCTGACCAAGTCTTCCCCTCTCCTGATCTCTCCCTTCATGGTTTAATGTTTGTTCTCTTGCTCCTTGTAAAAAACCTTGAAACATTTTCTATGTTAAAAGTGCTATATAAATGCAAATTACTGTTGCTTGTGACTTGATACCGAAAGTGCTTAGGGCAAATTTAAGATATTACAAAAAATTTAGAACCATGTTAAGGGAACTGGCATTAGAAATAGATACATATTAACACTGTAAATGATAAAATACATTAATATTAAAAAAAACCTTTCATATCCTTGGGACACCCTAAATTGCTTCACAGCCAATGAATAACTTTAAATGCAGGCATAGATTTATATTGACAAAAATAGACCAATTTACAGCATCCCATGGAGCAAATATAGTAAATAAGCGGTTAATCTGTTTTGGTGACCTTGGTTGAGAAATAAATCTTGATCAGAACCCAAGAGAAATCTCCTGCTCTTCCTGTAGTGCCATAGGATTTTTGACATCTCCCTAAACAGACAGACATTGTGCTGCCATGTGGCAAAGCAGTCTTCTGTCAATTTTTGGACCTGCATTATGTTCTCAGACCTTAGCATGGGGCTTGAGCCCGTGAACTTCCACAACATTTCTACCTGGCATCCCATGGCCCACAGGACTGAGCTCATGGGCTGGAGCACTGTTCTGTAGTGGATGATATAGTTAGGCGTACAGCTGTTAATAGCATGTACAGGTATTCATGTGACTTGGTGCAGCCATTGGCCACCCAGACTTCTGTTTCTCAGCTTGATTTAGAAGTACACACTGGAGGCACTTGGATGTGGTCCCCATAGGCTTGTACATTGGGGATTAGCGCAAAACCAAATGAATGCTGACATGTCTTGCACATATTGCAGTAATAGTGATCCTTAAGTTAATGAACAATGAATCATATTTTCTGTTTGTGAGTCATTTGCCCATGTCTCGGGCAAACTGGTATTTGTCGAATTTAATTTATTAGCATGAGTTCATAATACTTTGCTTGGGGCAGGGGGCAGAAATTCTTAGCTAGGCATCAGTGGGTTAAATTTCCATGATATGCAGCAGTTCTAAATTGCGAGGGGTGATTTTTAACTTTAGGTGCAAAACAGGCAAGCATAGTACATCTTTTATTCCTCCTGAGAGAGCTGAGCTATTTTGAATCAACTGGCTCCCGCACTGACCCAGTCAGCAGATCAGGCTTGGGAGGGCCCTCAATTTCAGCTTAATGCTGCCTTAATGACGAATGGGTGATGGATACAGATCAGAGGCAAGTATTGGGTGCAGTACACTTTCTTTCTCTCTGCATTTACGTTGTCAATATGTTTTTGCATTAGTTACGTTTACTGCGTTGTTGCCATGACAACTGTCCACCTCAATCATTCTGAACAATGCAGTAACATAGATAAGTGATAGTAGGATTTGACAAAAGCACGCAAACATTTATATAGTGCCTTTTTTCATAAAACATTCCAAGGTGCTTCATAGGAGCATTATAAAACAAAATTTGACACCGAGGCGCACGCACACAACTATTAGGGCAGTTAAATAAAATCTCTGTCAAAGAAATAGGATTAAGGAACATAATAAAGGAGGAAAGAGTAGTTAAGAGATAGAGGTTTATGGAAAGAATTCCAGAGCTTGTGGCTGAAGGCACCACCACCAATGGTGGAGCAAATAAAACAGGGGATGTTGAAGAGGCCAGAAACATAGTAGCACAGGTATCTCAGTTATGGGACTCGAAGAGATTATGGAGATAGGGAGGGAAAAGGCCATGGAGTGTTATAAAAACAAAGACAACTTTAAAGTCAAGGTTTTGCTTAACCAGGAGCCAATGTAGGCCAGTGAGCACAAGGGTGAATGAGACTTGATGTGAGTTAGGACCTGTGTAGCAGAGATTTGGATGACCTCACATTTCTGGTCAGCTTCCTGTATTCTACTCTCCATAAACATATTAGAGTGGTCAAAGTCTAGATGTTATAGAGGCATGTATTAGAGTTTCAGCAACAGATGCACTGAGGCAGGGGTGGAGTCAGGTGATGTTATGGAGGTGGAAATAGTCTTTCTTTGTAATGGTTGAAAACTCATCTCTGGGTCAAAAATAACAGGTTGTGAATGATCTGGTTCAGCATCAGGGAGCTGTGAGGGAGAGGGTTGGAGTTGGTAGTTGGGAAGAGAGCTGTGAGGGAGAGGGTTGGAGTTGGTAGTTGGGGAATGGAATTTGTAGTGGGGACAGAAGACAGCTTTAGTCTTCCCAATATTTAATTAGAGAACTTGCTCACCCAGCACTGGATGTCAGACAAGTAGCTTAAGAATTTGGAAGACAGCTGAGTGTAGTTGGTGTACACTGGAAGCAGATACTGATGATGAGGGGCAGTGTGGAGGTGAGAAATGGGAGGGAGCCCATGATAGACCCTTGGGGAAGATCAGAAGTAATGAAGTAGGAGTGGAAAGAGAAGGCTTTGCGGGTAATTCTCTGGCTATGATTAAATAGACAGGAATGATAGCATGGGTGAGTGCAGCCTGAACCTACTGCCTGACAGTGGAGAGACTTTGAGGGGAGCTGGTGTGGTCAACTGTGTCAAAAGCTGCTGACAGATCTTGTTCACCTTTCCAGCAATCACATTAGATGTCATTTGTGACTTTGGTTTTCATGGAACATAGACAATTCACAGGCTTGGTGATTGAATGTATGAGTCTTGAAAATGCCTTCTGCCATTCTTGTGCAAACTAGTGGTACAGCTCCTGGTTGTACTTGGATTATTTGAAATGGTTACTATTTATTAAAAGAGGAATGGGGCAGGACGTAATCATGCTGCTGATCTATTTGTCACAGAATCCAGAGGCTTGCTATTTCTATTCTAGCACTTACCTGGATTTATTAATTGTTCTTCAAGCCAGCTTCCATCCACCATGATCTACATCTCATTCAGAACATTGCAAAACACATCCTCACACACACAGTAATCTCATATTATGTCTCAAGAACAGAAAGAATAAGAGCAGAAGACCACCATATGGTTCATCAAGGCTGCTCCGCCATTCAGAATTCATTATTCAATACAAAAAATACTTTAGAGGAGGGATGCAAACGAGTCATGAACACAAGTATTGGAAGATTTGCGCACTTGCAAGGTTACTACAAGAACATAATTTTACAAGATGAAGAGGACAAATGCTGTGTAGGAAGAATCAAAGCATAGATGGGTAGGGTGAAGGTTTTTAGCTAAGATTGATTTTTAGGAAAATCTTGGAAATGAGGGAAATGGCAAGGTGAGGTTTCCAGACTGAAGACCAGGAGGCAGAGGAATAATCGCTGTAATAATGATGACTCCTGCTGGGGCAGGGAGTAAATAGAACCTGGAGGAATGGACGATACATCTGGGGATGAATGATTGGAGGAGATTGTTGAATTGGGTTGGGAAAGTCTTTGGCAGGATTTGGAAGCAAGTATTGGGCTCATAAAATCAATTTGTGGACTAGAGGAGTCAGTAGAGCTGAGCAACAATAGTGGGTCCCTGGGATGAGGGGCTGAGTAAATTGGCCTTATATTCTCTGGAGTTTAGAAGAACGAGAGATGATCTCATTGATACCTACAAAATTCTGAACAAGCTTGATAGAGTAAGTGCTGAGAAATTGTTTCCGCTGGTCAGGAAGTCTAAAACATGGGGCCACAGTCTCAGGACAGCGGGCCAACATTTAGGACTGAGATAAGGAGAAATTACTTCACTCAAAGGGATGAGAATCTTCAGAGTTCTCTATCCCAGAGGGCTGTGGATGCTCCATCACTGAACACATTTAAGGCAGAGAGACAGATTTTTGGCCTCTCAGGGAATCTAGGGATATAGGGAGTGGGCAGGAAAATGGAGCTGAAGCCCAAGGTCAGCCATGATCATATTGAATGGCAGAGTAGTCTTGATGAACCATGGCAACTTCTGCTCCTCTTCCTTCTGTTCTTGAGACATAATATGAGATTACTGTGTGTGTGAGGATGTGCTTTGCAATGTTCTGAATGAGATGTAGTTTGTGATGGATGGAAGCTGGCTTAGAGAATGATTAATAAATCTAGCCTTGATGACATAAAGGCATGGAGTTGGGTTTGACAGCATTGGCGTGGTTGAGAAGCACTGCAGGATATGTACTCTCCTCCAGCTCCTAGTACCATGCCCTCAGTGCTTTGATAACAATGGATTTCCATTGGATTGGTCCATGATTTTGCTTGGCAAAGTACTACAGTGGTTTGCTGTTGCCTTCTGCAGCATGGCTGACTAGGAAACTCTCGCGCTCTTACTGTCTGCCATCAGGTGCATTAGAAGGATTTACAAGGCTGATAATCAACCTGCTTGGCCACACTATGAAAGCACCTCCTGTAGCCATCAATTCCTGAAGTGGGGCTTCAACCTGTAGCTTCTGGCCCAAAGTTAGGGATGCTACCACTGTGCCACAAGACCCCCCCCCCCTTCCCCCACCCCCCACATGTACCCTACAACCACATTTTATCCCTTCCAGCCTGAGGAAGTCTATTTCTTTTTATTGTATTTATTTGTTCATGTAATGTGAGTGTCACTGGCTAGACTAGCATTTATTGCCCATCCCGAATTGCTCTTCAAGGTGGTGGTGAGCCACCAACATGAGCTGCTGCAGCCCATGTGTTGTAGGAACACCTGCAGTGCTGTTAGGGAGGGAGTTCCAGGATTTTGACCAGCGACAGTGAAGGATTGGCACTATATTCCCAAGCCTGGATGGTGTGTGGCTTGGTAGTAGTCCCATGCATCTGCTGCCCTTGTCCTTCTAGGTGGTAGAGGTTGCCTGTTTGAAGGGTGCTATTGAAGGAACCTTGGTTAGTTGCTGCAGTGCATCTTGTAGATGGTACACACTGCTGCCTGTGCATCAGTGGTGGAGAAAGTGAATGTTGAAGGTGGTGGATGGGACGCCAATCAAGCGGCTCTTTTGTCCTGAATGGTGTGAAGTTTCTTGTGTTGTTGGAGCTGCACTCATCAGGCAAGTGGGGAATATTCCATCACACTCCTGACTTGTGCCTTGTAGATGGTGGACAGACTTTGGGGAGTCATGAGGTGAGTTACTCTCTGCAGAGTTCCCAGCCTCTGACCTGCTCTTGTAGCCACAGTATTTTCTGATCCAGTTCAGTTTCTGGTCAATAGTAGTCTCCAGGATGTTGATAGTGGGGGATTCAGTGATAGTAATGCCATTGAATGTGTGGCGACAATGGTTAGATTCTCTCTGTTCGAGATGGTTATTGCCTGGTACTTGTGGGGTGCAAATGTTACTTGCCACTTATCAGCTGAAGCCTGGATATTGTCCACATCTTGCCACAAATGGACATGGACTGCTTCAGTATCTGAGGAATCATGAATGGTGCTGGTCACTGTGCAAACATCAGCAAACATCCCCACTTCTGACCTTATGATGGAAGGAAGGTCATTGAAGCAGCTGAAGATGGCTGGGCTGAGGACACGACCCTGAAGAACTCCTGCAGCGATATCCTGGAATTGAGATGATTGACCTCCAACAACCACATCTTCCTTTGTGCTAGGCATGACTCTTGGTGGAGAGATTTCCCCCAATTCTCATTGACTTCAGTTTTTCGATGGCTCCTGATGTCACATTCAGTCAAGTGTGGCCTTGATGTCAAGAGCAGCCACTCTCACTTCATCTCTGGAATTCAGCTGTTTTGTACATGTTTGGACCAAGGCTGTAATGAGGTCAGGAGCTGAGTGGCTCTGGTGGAACCCAAATTGAGCATCAGTGAGCAGGTTATTGCTTTGTAAGTGCCGCATGATAGTACTGTCGATGACATCTTCCACTTTTTAAAATTATATATTCATTCATGGGATATTGGCGTCGCTGGCTTGGCCAAATTTATTGCCCATCCCTTGCTCAGAGGGCATTTAAGATTCAATCACATTGCTCTTTGTTGATGATCGAGAGTAAACTGATGGGGTGGCAATTTTGTGGATAGGATATACCTTGGCAATTTTCCACATTGCTGGGTTGTAGCTGTACTGGAATGGCTTGCTTAAGGGCGTGGCTAGTCCTGGAGCACATGTTTTTAGTACTACTGCTGAAATGTTGTCACCCCATAGCCTTTGCGGTATCCAGTACCTTCATCCATTTCTTGATATCACGCGGAGCGAATCAAATTGGCTGAAGACTGGCATCTGTGATGCTGGGGACCTCTGGAGACCTCAGGAGGAGGCCAGGATGGATCATCCATCCAGCATTTCTGGCTAAAGATGGTTGCAAGTGCTTCAGCCTTGTCTTTTACACAGTTGTGGTCGGCTACATCCATCAATGAGGATGGGAATATTTGTGGAGCCTCCTCCTCTAGTTATTCCACTACCATTCACGACTGGGTGTGGCAGGACTGCCACATCTAGTCGTGAATTGTGCTGGACAATAAGCAATTAACTGGACCTGATCTGTTGGTTGTGGGATTGCTTAGCTCTGCCTTTTGCATGCTGCTTCTGCTGTTTGACATGCAAGTAGTCCTGTGTTGTAGCTTCACCAGGTTAACATCTCATTTTCAGGTGTGCCTGGTGCTACTCCTGCACCTTAATTGAACCTGGGTTGGTCCCCCAGCTTGATGGTAATGGTAGAGTGGGAGATATGCCAGGCCATGAGGTTACAGATTGTGTACAATCTGTACAATTGAATACAATTCTGCTGCTGCCTCGTGGATGCCCAGTTTTGAGCTATTGGCCTATTGCGCCACAGTGAGTATGCCCTGACTCAAATGTATTAATTGTTGCACATCTAGCCTGACAGGACTAAGGAATGCATATCCTTGTTTTTCCTCCCAATATTTCTCATACTTTTGGGGCCTCCTGTTGTTAGCAATCTTATATTTAATGTGCAGTATTGTTTTAAAATTTGCAGGAACCAGAACTGCCACCTGTGCATTTATTATGGAGCCTTTGAGCCCCCAATTCATGGTGAGGCCTGGCATTGAATTCCAGTCTGACTCCTATTGCCATTTGGAGCGCACGTGCCATTTATAATCTATGTTTACACCAACTGTGGGGGTCCATGAAATAAATTGCACTTCACTGGGACAAATGGAGACACATTAAGGTGCCGAGAGAGAGAGTGGCCTGGACCCCAGCAGAGCAATTAGAGCTAACCATGTATTAAAATGGGACTGCCTTTGTAGTTGATAAAGCTGTCAAAAAGCATGTTTGGTTGGTACTGTCTTACTCTGATCATGTGCTACATTTATCATGCGTAATCAGTGATACTGTGCAAATTGACACAGCCGGGTTCATGCAGAAATGTCCACCTTGTTGCATTGTGTCCAGGAGATAGAGATTTCAATATCTCCTATGTACATACAGCACAGGTAAATATCAAGCAGCAAAACTTGGGGAAGGCACCAGATATTATAAAGCAAGCAGTTTGATGTGTTTTAAAGTAATTTCATCCTTTATTGTGTACCACTTGCAAGATTAAATTACTTTTTTTGCAGGATAACTGAATCTGCAACCACGATTTGTTTTGGTAACAACTGTTTTGATTTTTTTTTTGGGGGGGGGGCGGGGCGGGAATATTGCTGTTAACCTGGGCACAAGATAACTACAGAGTGAAGAGGTGGGAGCACAGGGTGTGTACAGGTAGATCGGTTTGGTAAGGTCTGTAAATAGGAATTGAGGAGAATGGGAGCAATAGTGCCCGTAGAGAGGAGGAGGCAGCAACACCGGATATGCACTGACAGAGTTAGGATTCAAAGGATAATATTTTGTAAAAGTTGCATGCAAGTACGAAAGATTTTAAGGAAAAGAATGAGATGTGAGAAAAGATCCCGCTGAAAAAGGATCATAATTACTCATTACTACCACTCATTGTTACCTAAAAATTTCTCAGCATTTGAATGTTTTTAATGTTGCCCTATCTGTGAAACCTCAACCTTAAAGCCTTTATTATTCTGCTGTGACCACTGGGAGGCGCAAGTACCGACCCCTGGACCGTGCCAACCTGGAGATGGAATTGCCGAACCGCGGGAGAAGCTGTCAATATTGGCACGGTCGGGAGGTGGCAGTGGAGAGCCATCTTTATCAGCTTCCCTGCTGTCCGGCCTTCACTGTCTAATCCATTGCCTGTACTGTAGGCGGGTTAGTTTGACGTTCTCTGCTGTCTTCCTCAAATCACATATACGGTGCTCTGTTATAGTAAATATGATTATATGGTGACCACAGGATGGAGCTAAATTTAATTCTGAGAAGACGCAACAATGTGCGAATTAGGCATTTATAAATTTTAATGTTAAATTTCATATTTACTTTTACTTTGTAATATTGCTAACATTGACGAGACATTGTAGGAAAATCGTTAGGATCATTTCCTCCTCCTCAATGCACGCAGTTTTACAGTTACACGGTATTTTAAGAATTTGGTTGCTTTTCCCATGTAACAATCTTTTTCGTCCACTGTACATGAAGCGCTTTGAAACGCAGGGTTGATGCTCCCGATAAGGAGCTACATAACTGTAATCATTTATTGTTAAATGTAGCTCTAGAAGAGGCGCAATGGGCTGTAGTTTTAAATTTCCGATTCGATGTTCCTTCAGGCCGTCACTAGATCACTAACATCAAATTACTCCGTTTGTTTGGGAGGGGGTTTGAGGATTTCTGATTTATTCTCTGGAAAATGCAGTAGAATTCGTGGTTTAAGTTTAATAGATGTGGGTCTTTCAAAACACGTACGAACCTGACCTTTACATATTTATTCAAAACCATAATTATTTTGTTTTACGAACCAAGACATTCTTCAGTAAATAAACGTTCTCTTTGATGAATACTCGAGTTTTTGGTTTCCCACCCCACTAATCTACGTGAATTTCGTCAAATTTAGATTTAAGTGAAACGAGTTCTGTTCCCTGAATAGGTAGAAACAAAAATGTAAACTGCCTGTTTTGTAAGTATCGCTCGATGAAATGACTTCAAAATGTTGCAAAAGATTGAGCTTGCGTCTGTAATCTTAAATTGTTGATATAATGTTATGATCAACAATATTTGGCCATTCGATTGAATCATGCCGTTTTTAAGATGTGCTTTAGAATTGCTGTTTTGAGATATAAACATCGACGAAAGTTCTTCTGAACGCTCGTAGTTAACGAGCAGAAGCCTTAAAATGCCAGCCGGCCCCATCAAATGTGCGGAGTCCAGTAACTGCATAATGGAAGCGAATTACCAGCGGGAGGCGCTGCAGACTCGCTATCCGACTGAGGTCCTCTTTACTAAGGTCAATAAAAGATATAGACATATGGATAATGTGCAAAAATGAAAATGTGATTTCTCTCCCCACCCCCACCCCCCCCCCTCCCACAGACACACACACGCACACACATACCCTCAGTCAGTGTTGTACAACTTTTGTGTGTTTTTGTCCTGACTGGGCTGTAATAGACTCAGCGTGAACAACCAAGAAGGAGCAATATTAACAGGCGAGGAAATAGAGAAGCTGCTTTAGTAAGGACGTGGCCCGCCTATTTTCCAGTATTTTACACTTCCCAACTCAGGAGACGACTGATAAGTGGATGGAGGAGGGAAGACACGTGTCTATAAGATTTTTTAAAAGAAAAGTTATCCTAAAATTAAAATATAAAGTCTTTTTTTTGTATAAAAAGGTCTCGGTCTGGCGCAATCAAAAGCAGTATTTGGCCTGTACACTGTGTAACAAAGCAGCAAACTGTTTTGTAAATAGGCAATTCCTGAGCCGATGCCACCCGCTAGTGGTAAAGCGTGGGCTCCTTTTATAGTGCGATTGCAGCCCCTGTGATAGCACTTGTGCAGTGGGGGCACTGGCGAATGGGCCTGTATTGATGATTTGAGAACTGCTCCTTACACGAAATGAACATTCACACAACTTCCATTGTGTTTATTAATGACGGCGCTGAAACGAATATTTCGGGCAACGCTTTGCTATAATTGCTTGGACTAGTGTAGAGACTGGTTCAACTAACTGATAGGCTTGGTGCTGTACTTCTGAAGTTATACTGAAGACAGAGAGCGTTTGTGAGATCGCACACCCGGTTTTATAACGCTGTAAATCTTCAGCTTTGTAAAAAAAAAATCCAAAATTTTGAAATTCATGTTTTGGGAATCAGTAACCTGGAAATTCACAGAAGGGTGAACTTGACCTAATGCCATCTTCATAGTAGTTGTTTTATTATAGTGAATAATATAATTTTTTAAAATCGACCCTCTGTCTAATTGTTTAAATCCTTCGTCAGTTCGAGGTATGTGCATAGTCAGGAGCCTCCGTTTAACACTGAGCTTCGTTGGGGTTAACACATTCACCATTTTGTGTTGGTATTTGGTTGGACCGACTCGAAAGACAATATTTTGCATTATGAAAATGAATTGGAAGTATTTAAAATATTGTTTAGTCTTAATGGCCTCGATGAGAAAACTGTTCTTCGACGGTCCAACAATGTTCTGCTCCTCCCGCCTCGTGAAATCGGAAATAAAAACGGAACATGCTGGAAAAAAACCCAGCAGGTCTGACAGCATCTGCGGAGAGAGAAACAGAGTTGACGTCTCGAGTTCATTGGACTCTGTTAACTGTGTTTCTCTCTCCACAGATGCTGGTCAGACCTGCCCGGGTTCCCCCTCGCCCCAGCGAACTCTGTTTTTATTTCAGGTTTCCAACATCCGCAGTATTTTGCTTTCATTTGAGAAAGGTGAAGGTCCCTTTTTTTTCATTGTCTCTTTTTCTCTCTCATTCGGTGTTTAAAATGTTTCAGGCGCCTCTGTCGCTTGGTCATACAGACCAGAAGATCCTTGGGTCCGTCCCTCTGCTGGAGGCTAGCATGTTCCGAGCTTACAGGAGGCGAGGGTGGGAAGAAACCATTCAGTATCCCCCGCTCCCGATCGTTCCCCGGCGAGCCCCGACGGAAAGTCTGCCCAAGAGGAAAGTTGGCTTTGGCTCTGCTGCACAGGAATCCCCAGCACTCGCTGTCGAGATTCAGGTATATGGGATGGTTACCTGGACCAGGTATTGGGAAGGGGGCTTTATCTGTGTGGAATTGCACCCCAGCAAGAATCAACATTTTCCAGCCAGGAGGCAAGGAAAACATTAGCGATGAATAAAACTGCCTTTAATTATAAAAGCAAAATACTGCGGATGCTGGAAATCTGAAACAAAAACAGAAAATGCTGGAAAAACTCAGCAGGTCTAACAGCATCTGTGGAGAGAGAAACAGAGTTAGCGTTTGGAGTCAGTATGACTCTTCTTCAGAACTACCCTGTCAAGCTGAGTATAGAATCTCAGTTGTAGACGTTGATGCTCAATAGGGATGACAGTTTGGACCTAAGTGACGTTTGCCTCTATGATTTCCCACTGCTGAGATCCTGGCCAGTAATATCCATTTCTGATCATTGTTTGGGAACCCTTTGATTAATTGGATATATCGAAAGGCTTAAAGTTTAGCACCATATTTGATTGTACAATCCTTCCCCAAAACCATGTTGGTGACTATTCTGTTTGGTCTTGAACTGGCTCCACTTTGTGTTTAGTTATTGGTTCCAATTCCACCCCCTCCCCTAACCCCCAGCCCCTGTGTTTCTATGCTCTTTGTTTTCCTACTCCATACCATGACTGTCCCTATTCATTGTTCAATCATTTCACTCCTGCTCTGATGATTCATCAATTTATTTCAAATTTCATTCTCTCGACATATAATCTACATTATTTTCCATTGTGAAATAGTTTAATTAAATCTCCAACCTTTATAACAGTAAATACACACCAAAAGCATTTCATTGGTCATGAAGCAGTTTGGGACTTCCTGAAGAATGGGATGTACTTCACAAGTACAAGTTTTTTACATCCTGATCTTTACCCCCTTCAATTCCTGGAAGATGGAAATCATATTTCTTTCAATTCATCAATGGCAGTTTCTTTACATGCAACCAACAGCTCTTATCTCTTGGCTCCACTGTATCTTCCTCTGATATTCTTGTCTCTTCCATTTTCGAGTGGCACTCCCACTTCACCATTGCAAAAGTTATTTCTTTGAAACTTGGTTTCCCTGTTTTGTGCCAGCATTTCCTTTCCCCTCAACCCTTAATAATCTATAAATCCAAATCATTCAAAACTTCAACTCTTCCAAGAGGCTTTTTCTATTCCTGGTCACTGCCTGATAGACAATCCCTCTCACTTCCAGCTGATGGCCTCTCACTCTATTTCAAACATTCTTGCTTCCTTCTGTTCTATGAGCACAACTATGATTAATATTGCTATGGACATTTCCTCTGATGTCCCTCTTAAGCTGCAAATACACTAGCCTAAATATTCTTCCTTCTCCTTGCATCCTCCTCCTTGCATTGACATGAAGACTCATTGTCTCATTGTACTCATGCATTCTTTTCCAAGGATCACAAAACATTGGGACTCTGAACCTCTTTCAGTTCTTCATTCTTTCATGGCCAGACTTTTGTAAACCAAGACTTGATGTCACTTGTTTGACAAGTCCTGATTTACACCATCCCTTCTGATGTGCTGGTATTCTGCATGACAAACTTTGCCCAATTCACTGATAAATTCACTTTTAAAGGGGGGAAATTGGCAAACAGTGTTGGAGTCAAGCATACCTCCTCATCCTTATTCAGGAGTCACACAGAAGAGACCGTAATCTACATTGCCAGGACTGAGATCTCCTACTTGTATGGAGAGTGCCAGTAAATCCTGCCATTTGTTTTGTCTTCCTCACCGTTTCAGATGTTTGAATAGGCCTGTCTCTTTTGCTCACTTGCTTTCTTTCGCTCTCCATTGATAGAAAGCTAGAAAACACCTACATCCAATTGGGTCAATGAGGAGAGAAAATGAGGGAGAAAAGTATGAGAAAGAGGGGAAAAGACTAGATTTGTGCTAATTGATTTCCTCCTGTAATGTGCAATTTGCCTCGTTTCACTTACTTTTATGTTTATTGTTTCTGAAAAATGGCACATATATATTTAGGGCTTGTAGAGTAGATAGTGTTGTATCTAACCTGCGCCATACTTGTGTCAGATTACAGCATGGGCTGGAGAAATCCAATTCTTCCTCCAGCACAATCCTGCACCCAACACATCTTAAACATCCCCTCAAGTTCTTATCACCTGTTAACAACAGTGACAGTGACATTTCCATTTTCCTACATCAGCCATCTCCTGAGTGACAATGCCCATTCAATGCCAATTTGTGCCATCTGTAGATAGTTCTGTTCTAGGGGCGCCCGCCCACTCTGAAAGGAGTGACAATTATCCAAACTTTAGGTGTAGCATATTTAATAGTTGGTTAAAAAAGAGAAGAAAGGACAGTCTGCTTATATCATGATGCCACCCAGCAACCCACCAATACCCCATGCCATCTCCCACCCAGTCTAGCTGCCTCCCCCTCGACTTTCTCTTTCATTCTCTCCGCTCTCCTTTGTTTCTGCCCCCTTTTCTTTCAATCTACTTTTTCTTTTCTGGCCCTCTCAGATATGCGCCTCAAAGTTTGGTGTTTGATATGAATTTGTCAAATAAAGGAATGGGTGATTTTTTTTTTTGCAGTGATGTGTAGCCCGTGTTTGTCCTGTTTTTTTTTGGCGGAGTTAGCTTGCGTGCATTCGCACGCTAACCCTATAGAACAATGATAAATATCCCTCTTGATCACTTGATTGATTACCGCTCTCAAAGGTCACGCGGGCTTGCAGTAATTTCCTTTCGCCCGAGGCTTCCTTTTCACTTTTACTCCATCCACGACAGCTCGACGTGTTCAACACCCACCTCCCCCCACCACCACCCCACCCCACTCCACCGCCTCCCTCTCTCTCTCTCTCTCCCTCCCTCCCTCTCTTTTGCAACCCGCAAATAAATAATTTTTTAAAAAATAACTCCTTTTTGGAAAGCAGATGTTTAATTTGCTCAGGTCGCTGCTGCAGGAACTCACCAATCCCTGTATGATGCAGGCTTGCTGTTATGAAAAGGTACAGCGCAAGGAACAGCCGGCTGCCTGTAAACCTGAACGCACTCGGCGTCTCCAGGGTCTCAAACGGCATGTTCTCCCTTGGACAAGATTTGGATTTGAACCGCTGGACAAGCTATTAATTTACCCCGGCTACCCAAGGCCCTGAACCCAATTAATTTCTAATAATTACAGCCCAAGGGGCTATACATATCTCTCTGCTACTCTCCACTTCTGCCATTGAATGCCACCGAGGTCGGCCTATAATAAGTGTATTTTTTAAAGTGTTATTAAGAACAGTGAGTTATGGCAATGGGAGGCAAAAACGTTTCCATTTAGACTAATTGAGCCTGGGCTGTTAGACTCGGCCCGTGCGTCCAAATGAGGGGAGTTGGTTAATCGCCATTAGCTGGCTTTGCCCAGACACTAGTTTAATTTTTAAACAGCTCGCTTTAAATCAGAGCTTGAATAAACAGCATATAATTGCATTACAGTGATTAAATTAATCTACTGGTAGTTAAGAGAATCTTGATTTTTCTATTGTGCCCGTTCTCCTGGAGTTCAATAGCATGATGTAAAGTTCAGTGAACAGGGACAATGGCAGAGAGTAACTGCGAATAACTCGTCCAACAAACACGTAATTGTTTGACAATATGTGGAAGCCAAAAAAAAAAAGCCTCTAAAACGGAATTGTATATTTTAATCGGGTGAATACTATTTCTGTCGCGGTAAATGGACACTTTCGCTGCTGGTTTTGGCACGGCTGATGTACACAGTTTGGGGAACAGGTCACCTAGTGAAAAAGCTCATTCAATATTTGTAGGGATGTAATTCCAATGTAATTTACATATAACAGCAGGCGCAGAGCTCAGGGCGAGATTATTTTGAGGAGGTGGAGAGGAGGGGGGGTGGGGGGGCGCTTCAAAAATAAGTCAAAGCGACGGAGAAGGGGGGGATTCGAACTCGCTCAAAAACTTCGCCAGAGTTTACGACGAGAACCATTTTTTAAAAAAATAGTTTATTTTAAACAATTCCGGTATTGATATAATAATCAATATTGAGACCACAAAGCGCGCAGTTCAACTTAGAAAATTAATTGTTTATTTCAAAAGGAAAGAGGGTGACCTGTTAAACCAGCCCACGTTGCGAATTAATTGTAATAAAGAGTATTATGATAATTAGAATAAGCTGGTGGTGAGCGATTGAACATCAATAAACAGTGTTGCTTGGAGGTTCCTATTATTGATCATCTATTGTTCTGATGATTCGATACAGAAGATCATTCACTGTATCTGCAGGAGAGACCTTGTTTTTTCCAATTCCCCCTGTCCCATACGGCGCAAGTACAACTAATAACATTCTGGTTTTTGCGACCATTCTCAGACAAGATTTTTTTCATATCCAAATATCCCATATCCTTCTAATCACTTTATTTAAAATGTTCTCTTTTTTTTTAAACAAAAAAAACCGACCTTGTTGCCATCTGGATCTAACCTAGACATAAAATGCCTGCTAATACCGAATTCATAGATCAATGATGTGGAATATTCGTCCCGCGGATATTTTTGTATGCACAACCCCCTTCCCCAAACGAAATGAACTTGTGATTCCCCCATGTATTTCTGGAATTTGCCAGCTCTCGTGTTCTTTTTTTAAAATTAATTTTAACAGTTAAGAATGAACATTGGAATTTTACAGCATTACCGCCAGTAACAAGTGAAAGATGTACCAGATTCATGGAATTGAAGTTGTAAATTCGAATAGAAAATACAAGACCAATGGAATGCTGCGAGGATATTTATGAATTGTGTAGATTAATAAAAGAAAATGTTATTTTGACGCTATTAATCCCGCACTGATCCATAGTGTTTGTTTATGTGTGTGTGTGTGTAGGTATTTGTGCCCTTGTCTCTGCCCCTTTCCGTGTGATTCCAAGGATGCAAAAGCTGTGAAGAGGGATCTGTTCCAAATTCGGTTTCAGTGACCGCTTTAATACATTGATCCGTTGAAATTCAAAGTCACTTTCACGGGAGGCTTCTGTGGACCACATGCTCCCGGTGTAACAAGCTGCTTCAAACAGCCACCTGGGCTGTCAGAGCGGGGAAATCCCCTCTCTAACCCTCTAACACTTTACCAGAACTGACCTGGTAGCTGTTTGCCTTCTTACCTTCTGTAGTCACAGTCTGCTTCAGCTATTTGCACACGTGGAGGGGGGAAGGGAGGGGGGGGGCGTAAAATAAGGAGTGGGTAATATGGCTATCAACCGCATCAGGCGGGCGGTAAACTGTGTTCCTGCTACAAAATAAACAGGGCAAAGACTGATTGAAGTTCTCGGCTAACGAAATAAGCGAAATTCCACATTTCCATCCTGAATCGCTGTAGAGCGGAAAGATTAATGTGCTGGGAACACGAGCGCTTCAAGCTAATTGAAAGTTTCGATTTCTTTGTTTCAAAATATTTATCATATTATCAATATTATAAATATCAACGGCAGTCAGGGGCATAACTCACAGACAGTTACATGCGAGCGAAACCGGATTACCTAATTCACCGGAAGAACATATTCAGGGAAACCGCTTTTTTTTTAAAAAAACTTTTTTGAGGGAGTGAATGGAGAATGTGGGATGATCCTCACACGGGTTGTGTTTGTGTGTGTGTGTGTGTTTGTGTCTGTCTGTCTGTTTAGACTGGCCACTGGCTGCAGGGCGCAGACCACGGCCATTATTACCACTAATAAGAGCCCTAATCAATCAAAGTGGATGGAGAGAGATGAAATCTAGGGCCATATAACAGATTGAAATGGTCATATTTATTTACAGTCTATTCAAAATGTACACAATCCCAAGATTTTACCGAACCGTCTCCATTCTGGAAACAAATTAAGGTGTGGATTTTGTAGCACAATATCGATACACTGACTTAGTGGTGTATATATATATATATATAATATCACCATAAACAGAGAGGGAGAAATCCACTCCAATCACTTAAAGATGATGTGTGCAGCAAAATGTGGAGTAAATGGCGAACTATCCCATTGATTAGAAAAATGAAATTTCCAGAACACACACTGATATCATAATAATGCCTCCTTAAGTCCATTTCTTTCAACGATTTAATTTATCTGAGAAGGAATTCCAAACTGACATTGAAACATGCAACCTATCAGTATTAAACAGAATTCTGGACAACACGCAAAAGGCAGGTTCTGCATTACATCCACGCTGTTAAATTGAAAGTGGACGGAATAGAACAGAACAAGCAACACAGCACTCAATCTCAAATCCTACTACTAGTTCATATTTTATTAATTCGACCAATAGACTGAGCTTACACGCCTAATTATTGTATTATTATGAATATATGTGTTGCGGTTTGTCAGCAGGGCAGCCGCGGTCTATGAACAATCCCCGGAATAAAGGCTGTAAAGCGCCGGGTGCCGGAGGTCACAATCCACGTTTTTTTTTGACACATTCTGACACAATCTCGCTTAAAGTGATCAATCGCTTCAAACTTTTTGGCGGCGCGGCAGCAAGGCAGTGCGCATGTGCGAAGGTGTCTAAACTGACAATGCGGGAGAGATAGCGAGTCCGGATTGAGAAAGGGAGAGAGTGAGAGAGTGAGAGAGAGAGAGAAAGAGAGAGAGAGAGAAAGGGAGAGAGAGAAAGAGAAAGACATCCGAGAATCTAAGAATCCCCACCAGCGCTGGACACAGCCACCATGAGATCCAAAGGGAGGGCTCGCAAACTGGCCACAAGTAGGTGCAACATCCCATTTCTCTGTCACTTTCCCTTCTCTGCCATTTTGTATTACTTTGTGTGTCTGCTCGGTGTCGGGGTCCCATCCACCAAAAAAAAGCTGCTTAAACCGATCTCTCCCTCTCCCTCTGTCCCAAGGCTGAACACAATCTGTTCAATCTCATCCCGAGTCAGCTACCGGAATGGGATTGGCAGATCCCTCTCCCTCTCTCTCTCTCTTTCGCCTTTTGGCTGCAGCACTAGGATCCGAGGGGTTGTTTGCCTTCGGCTCTTGCGGGCAAGGCTGGTGGGAGGGGGGTATGTGGGGGGTGGGGGTGGGTGGGTGGTGGTGGTGGTGTGTGGGGAGGGGGGTGGGTGCTGGAGGATTGGTTCCTGCTCATATTCTGCCACTGAAGTTTGTGCAAAGTTAAACGCGAGACTGAAAGAGAGGGAGAGAGGAGATGAGAACTTTGAAAAGCAGTTTCCCTCTTGCTGCTCAGGACGGTATTCTTCCTTTGCAAACAGTGGGCGCTATTGCCCAGCTGCGAGGCACCTTCTCAAACTTCAGGCAAGGTCTGCAGCAGAGCTGGGGCTTGGACAGTGTGAAGCAGGTGAATGTGTCAGATATAAACCGAGCAGGGTGTGTAACAGCTTCCCTGTCACCCAGGTTAACTGCCGACTTAGCGAGACTGGGCGATGAGGCGGCCCAACTTTCGCCTGAGTGAGTGAGTGAGTGTGTGTGTGTGTGTGTGTTCGGGCACTAAAACCCGACCCAGGTCTCACAGTCGGCCTCCCGTCACAAATCCGCCATGATATCGTGAACAGGCTTTCTGTCGCCCTGTGACTTGAGTTTTTGCTCAGTAAAGATTTAACGTCGAGTATCACTGCTCCATCAGTTCACTCCTCACATGACCTACACATTCAAAACATGTTCGCTCCTTTCAAGCCATTCTTTGAATGACATTTGCTTGTGTGTATGCTTTTATAAACAAGGAGATGTTTTTTTTTAAAAATGCTGTTTTCTTTTATAAGCGAAGAGAACGGGAAAAACGTATGATGTGGAACTGAAAGCTGGGTAAGGGGAGGGTGGGGGGTTAAAAAGAATTGCTTTAGGAGTTTTCTGCAAGATATTTTCTTGCAAATACTTCAACAGTTTCCAAACAGCTTCATATTTAGAGCGTGCACCAATAAAACCGGGTAGTCCTTGCATTGCTTGTGCAACCACTATCTTTTTCGGGGAGGGTGTGTGTGTGTGTGTGTGAGGCGTGGGAGGGTCTGTATTTGCTGAACTGTGATATGAAAGATGTAAACATACTTGAGTGTGATGCAACAGCTGGCCGTTTAAATATATGTTTTTTAAAAATCCATCCGCGTGGTTTTAATGCTTGGTTTTGGTCTAATTATTGTCCGAATTAGATGCCCTGTGATTTATAAAAAAAACTACGAAGAGTTTGTCTTTTTCACCTACCTGACCTACTAAAAGGCAGCGGTTCAACTTCGCAGTCAACTCATAACTAGAAAGCAGCATTCGCCATGGCTGCATTAATAATTTATTACCTCCTGTTACACCGAACTTCGCGCCGCAAGTGATTTAATAAAGACTTTTTTGTTTATGATACTTTTTAAGTGTTATGGAAGGACGGGACTGCATTCCTGCACAGCGTTTGCCTTCTCAGCCCGCGTACCTTTCTGTTACCAGAGTTTTGCTCAGCTTCCCTTTAAACCCGTTCTTTCATCGTTTTCACCTCGAACATTGGGTCGATTGCATGCAGTTCCTGATCATGTTTAAATATCGCTAATATTTCACTTGTTCACCCATCTTTTCGGAATGCTAAATGAGAATCAATCCTCCATGTGACTGACGCCAGGTCATTGAACCAAGTTTATGTCTCAATGTTATTTTTTTAAAAATGCTGGCTGCTGAGTTCTTAACATATCAAGCGACGTGACGGGATGTTTTGGATCTCCCACTGTGTCGGTAGACTTCACACATAAACACACACACACACACACTTTACTGAAGATCATTCAAATTAATAAATGGATTACCGTGTCCCAGTCAGCAACATTGGGTAAATGTGCAGTAACTTCACATAGGTGTGTGTAGGATGCAGAAACAATGTATTACCTTTCCATCGCTTCGCAGCAACAGTAGGGGGGACTTTTGCTGTCATTATCTGAAGGAACCAAATCGCGAATTCAAAATCTCACGGTGTAACCTCCAATTTCCCAACGGCGCGGTGTCAATTTACAGCCTTTAAAATTATTTCCAAGTTGTTTTCTTTAAACCTGATTTTTGGGCTTATGTCTGACTGCAGCAAATGTCAACATGCAGTTTGAAAGGATTTCATTTAATGTAATCACAGTGAAGTAATTACAAAACTTCCCAACGGTATCATTGTTTGAAAGAACCCTTGTGAAGAGTTTTTGCTATATGCCTGGAGGAAAGCTAGGGGAAAAGGGATTAATACATCTTTAAACGGGTTCTAATGTAAGAATGGAAGACTAAAACAGCAGTGAATATCGCCTTAAACATGTAGGCTGGGAGGGAGGGCTACCGCTTTAGATCAGATTGTTTTTTTTGCCTTTTAATTGCTCTTCACAGGAACACGAAATATTGTTAAATCAATTCAAAGATAACGGGAGGCGAACTGTAGTGCGAGAGAGTTGACCATGGCAATCGGAGAAATAAGAGCAGTTTTAAAATATATTTTCATGTTGCGGCTAATGCATCGCAGTATTTATTATATTCTGAAGAAGTGCGAGGGTGGCTGACTTCAATACCTGGCTATGGATACAGCGAACACCCCAGAGAGATGTGTGCACACACACACACACAAACACACACACACTGCTTGGCTTTACAGTCCTCCTTATGCACTATAGGACTTCATGTATTTCGAACTGAGTAGCAGAAAAGTCTGCTCTGCGTTTCATTGTATGACTAACTCCCCCCCACCACCCCCCGACAACACACACACACACACACACCACTTCTCTAAATGCCATTAGCTGGCAGCTAATTTTGATGTTGTTCTTTGATAGATCGTATGGTCCCAGGCCTGAACTTCAACTGAGGCTCAGCTCGGTTTGGTTTATGTTTCGCTCTAAAGTTTTTCGGGACAGGATGTGTGGTCGTTACAAAACGGCCATGGTTTAGCAGCCGGGTTTGAAATATCTTTTCAACCAATACCATTTGTTCTTTTTAATCGGGGCTTTAAATTCAAAAATAGTGTTTCCGAGCCAGCCTCTCGGTTTCACTAAATAACACTTGGGCGCAGTGGTAGATTGGGGAAAGCAGCCAGTAATGGGAATTCATTGTAAAACTTTTAAAGGTAAACTCTCGGATTCATGTATCTGGGTCGCATGAAACAGTTGAAATTTTTGCTGCCATACAGTCGGTTTGACTGTGAGCGGCTAAACACTGGAGCCGCCTGTAATTTTTAATTTTCATATCGAGCATTTCAAAATGCAACTCTTTAGATCGCAGTTAACACCGAGCCGCTGCCGATTGCTTTGCACACAAGCCTCGTCCTCTCCTGAGTTTTCTCCTCTACTTATCATCTGAATTTTTTCTGTGCGGTGCCTCCATTTCAATCAGGGCTGAGAATGAAGTTTGGGTGTTTTAGTTTACCTCAAAAAGAGTTTCAAAGCGGTTCAGACTTTCCTCTACCTCGGCTTCATGTTAAGTTGAGAACTTGTCCCTCTGGGCTTTTATCAGGGAAATAGTTCTCCGGTTTGACATGCGTCTATCTGTTACTCTCGTTCTCTCTTTTCTGACCCTGGGAACTGTCCGCACGTCCATTATCTGTTTCTCTCTCTCTCTCTCTCTCGCTCCCTCTCTCTGGCTGCTGAGAGTTAGGTCACTTTCAGTCATTATGCTCCAGGCGATGAGTTGATTTCAAATTCAACTTTACACCTTATTCTCCCACAGAGAGAGCGCTGTTACTTTCCCATTTCACATGCAGCACTCTGCTGCACACACGGTGTTTACTATCACTGTATTAACATCTGTGGAAGGGCCGCGCTGCCTGGCAAATACAAATATTAAGCGTCGCATTATCACTCAGAGCCGCGATGTAAAATTTGAAAAGCATGAAAGCACATGTGATGTTATTGAAATCCTTTCTCTACAATAATGAAAAAAACGCTTTCACTATTTTGCTTAGAGGATTAGGAGTGATGGAGATGAGGGGAACTGATAAGGGACCAGCAAATATAACAGCGAGGATGTTCAAAATAATTTAACCCTGTCATGGGGTACGAGCGTAGATAAACTTTGGAAACGTTATTATTATTTTTTAAAAAGCTGATTCTGTGCGTGTTCTTTAATCGGGTTTGTTGAGGTTTGCCGCCTGCGGCGGGAGAGACATTTTTTTTGTGATCTAGGTGTGGATTTTGTTGGAAAAGCGAACGGGGGACACCAATCTGTTCCCTGCCTACTCGATAACGAGAGGGGAAAATAGAATCATAGCCAGAATTTTTTTAAAAATTAAACATCCCAGAGCAAGTTGTTAAAAGGATGTCAAAATCAGAGCTCGAATTCAGAGAGCCGCTCCAAATACATGAGTCAGGGCACAACCTCCCAAACTGACCGCTAACAGGCTTCACCGTCCCGTTCAGAGATTCTAAGTGTTAAAGAGCAAGTGAGCTCCAGCTATCGGAGCCGTGTCTAAGACCTTCCCCCGCCGAGGGTGATTATTGATTTCTATTAAGTCTCAGGGAAAGGGAAGGTTTTCAATTCCTTGTCCACTGCCTTTCCCCTTGAGACGTACCTTGGCAAGGAGCCAGTCCTGTACAATGTCAACACTGAATATTCCAATCCCCAGACTACTTTTAACTACTTTCTAAATAAATAAACTCATTGTGTGTCTGTGTTTAAAATTATTTCACCTCTTTTATAAGCTTCAGCATCTCATTATGGTGACCTCAAAGGCGGGGGGGGGGGTGGGGGGGGACCCTGGCAGTCATACATCACGGCGGCAGCATATTGTACAGCTGTATACCTTCAGGCAAGTGGGGGTTGAGGGGGAACAATATGGGCCCTTATATGAGGGCAGCCTTGCGATATGATAACCAATCATAAGTTGCTCCCTCGAAACTAAAACAAGTGAGTTCAGCGTAAATCACCGCAGCGAGGGGGTGCCATGTGGCTTTCAGGGAGAGAGGAGCCCCAGAGACACTCTGCTCCCACATGGCTCTGGAGGCGCACTTCGGTGCTTGCTGCCATCTCTCTCTGTATGGTTCCAATTTTAGTACATGGTGCTGCCGAAGCGAGCCGTACGCGGGCAATAATAAACCATCATCAGGGTCACTCTCCACCACCACAGGCAGCATTTAGGAACACAAGCTAAAGTATCAACGAACAGACCCCCATTCAATGAAAAGTTTACAAAGCCAGACAGCCACCGCAGCCTCAGTCATTACACTCTGCACTTGATGTGGAAGGTGTGGGGAACAAGGTTTGGTGCCTAGTTTCCCTCGTGCAATATTTTCCCTATTTTTTCTTAATCTTATCCGGAGGGACTCGGCGACCTCAAGACAGCAGTCATACTTTCTACAACTCCCAGCCCTGTCATAGCAATCGAAGCACTTAGTCAATGTAGTTGACCAAAGATCAAAAACTGTAACAATGTAGATTGCTCCAATTATTAAGGACAATTTATTCACCAGTTTCTGGATCGAACCGCTTCAGCCCGGCATGGCAGCGATTAAAGTTAATGTAAATTAGTAGTCATTTGTTTTCCTTGTAATATACTCCTCGTAGTTAAAAGGAACAGGACGAAAATAAGGCAAAACACTTATAGGGGTTGTGAAAAATATTTTATTACCCGATTGTCCCCATCAAACACCGGTGACATTAAATAGAATGGATCAATTCCTGACTGTGTGTCCATTACCTGACGTTTATTTTTAATCTACATCTGCTATTGTATTTTGCAAAGTGCAAGAAAGTGTAGAATTTCAGCATTAATTTTTCTCTGTTTATTGCAACTATAGCTCAGGGAATATAAGAAAAAGTTTGTTAAAATGTAGAGGTGATGTGGGAGACTGCACTCTGCAGTTTAAATTTGGGCAGGCTCTAATGTTTTCCCGTACGCTACCCCACACCCCCGCCGCCACCGCTTCACCAACTTTATTTTCAATTGTTTTGCACAATAGAAACTCGAAGCAAATAACATCTTAACTCCTTATGGTTTTTTTTTCTCTTGTTGTAACATCAGTCATATTCATGGATTTGTACACACGCCTCTTGTAGGAAGACCCCTTGCCTACACAAAATTGCTCGCAAGTGCAAACGATTTCGTTATATTCAGCCGTGTGCCGCAGGGTCTCTGCTAATGCAGTTAACAACATTATACATATAACTAGTGTTGGGGACCTTTGTCGTGTTATCAACATTATTATTATGCATGCAGCTAAGAATAACAATCTCCCATTTAAGAGGGAGATGAGGAGAAACCTTTTGAGGGTGGTGAGTCTGTGGAACTCTCTACTCCAGGTAGTGACGGAGGCAGGGTCAGTGAATATTTTTAAGGCAGAGGTAGATAGATAGATTCTTGACTAACAAGGGAATGAAGGATAAGTGTGGGGGGAGGGTGGGATGGTGAGGGGAGACAGGAAAGTGGTGTTGAGGCACATCAGATCAGCCATGATTTAATTGAATGGTAGAACAGGCTTGAGGGGCCGAATCGCCGAATATGGGTATGTTTGTATTAGCTACTGTCTTTGCAAATGAGATAAGTTGGGTCTATTTGAGGCCTAAGTAGTTCCAAATTGACAAGTTTGATGATGGAATTTTCAAACTAAATTAACCCAAAATCGTAGACTCAGTTATCCAAATACCTCAATCAAAAAAGTGGACAATAATTCAGAGTACAGTTGGCCTGTTGGACGTTGGATTACATGATCTTATGGAGTCTAGTGGAAAGAATCTGGTTCCTCATGACAAGCCTACACTCTAGGTTCTGTTAGTTAGGTAGGCAGAGTGGGCAAACTGGGACCTGGAAGGTAGCCTCCTCACTAGGGCCAGATTCTTTTCAGGCTCCATGTAACCACATGACCCAATGTCCAGCAGGAGGTTGCTAGCTGGACAAACAGTTGGATATGTGTAACTTCCTTGTATTGGTACGCTGTGTAACAGGCTATACACCATCACTATCATTGTACATACTCTGGAATCTTTAATCTTTGGCTCTGCCAACTTGCATCAAAGTTGTAATGTTAGGTAAGTTGGGTATATCCCTGTGGGGAGAAAACCTACACTCTGTAGTGAGCCAACAGAAGCTGAATATGTGTGGTTTCATCAGTACTTTGGCTTGGAGTCTTTTAGACATATTGGGGTTCGGTGATTGCCAGACACCCAGCTGGCCAAAATAAAATGACACAGTCTGTCTTATGATAAACATGTAACTTTTAAATATGCATATTAGGCACAAATTTAGTATGTTATACAAAATCAATTTTCAAAAATTCAGCCCTGTCACTATAGGCAGTCACTTGCATTCAATATTTGGAGACTAAGACATACGCAGTGTGACTTAAGGTCACTAATATATTACTGGACACCAGATTTCTCTAATTTCTGAAGCATATCTATTCTTAGAATATATTCAATAAAGCATGTATTTCACTATATACCCTTTAGTTTGTCACAGCAGGCTTTTAGCACAAACATTTTCTAATATATACAACTTGTTCCACTATTGAAAATATTGCCTAGCGGGAAACCATAGTGACCCAGATACTTGCATTTATAATGTAATGTCGGTAAATGGCAATACAGAGAAGAGACAGCCAGCACTATTCATATGTTGGACAGATAGTCAGCAATAGAAATCTTAGGAATGTACAAGCTGTTGAAACATAGGGGGAGCTTTCCCTTCTCTCAGACTGATGATATAGAAGTGTATCAGGTCACGGAGACTGCAAAATCTGTAACAGTTCTATAAGCACCTGTGGATGGATTTATATCAAATCGTGCTGAGAGCAATATTCTGACAGTTTTTTTTAAACAGGCCTAAAGTAGTCTTACAAAAAAGGAGTGATATCTTAATTTAGATATTAGAATGGATTTAAACCAATCTTCACTGAATTTTGTCAGGAGCTCCATAACACATCTCCTAAAAGTTTCAGGATTTTTCAACTCTTTCTAAATTTTATTCTTTTATTGTAATTGTTTTGTACAAACTTCTGTTATAAACTTGATATAACCCAAGTGCCACCCTGTTTAAAGAAAACAACCATTACAATATGAATGTTCTCTCTCACATTTGTTATCAGAACAAACTACATGATTAAGTGTTTTCAAGCAGTCATGACCTGATCTCTGCCTAGACCCAAATGCTACAGTTTCCTCCAAGCCATAACTCAGTATTGAATTATTGGAAATACAGTAGACAATTTTTTTTATCGCAAGCTCCACACAGGTTTGAGAGGAAAGAGAGAGGAGTGTTTGTATGTTAGAAAATAATCTCTGCCTCATTTGAAATTGTTTTGTTCAAAGCAGGTTCTGCTCATTGACCTTAGAGTCAGTCCAATAGTATACTGTCATGGACAGGACGTATTTTCTCTCTTACTGGTCTCTACTCAGTATGTTATGTATGGAAAGAGATTTGTCTTTTCTTACTCTTGAAGTGTGTGTATTCCAATTAAATAATTCAGCAGCAAACTTCTGTGAGTTTAAAATAAATAAAGTTATTTACTCTCACACACTTACTCTGAGTTAATGCAACATCACATACTTGGTCCCATGCACCCAAATGCCCACAACACACACACACACACACACAATGCATTTGTATAGATCACAGTTAATTCAGTCTCTGGTTTATGATTTCTGGTCTCCCACTCGTTAAGGCCTGTAGTTTCTTGAATGGATTTGATGATTTAAAGTTGAAATGAGGGTCTTGTAAAGCAAAACATTCACAGCAGGTTGCAAGGTTTCTTGTAGTCGAATATCTAGGATGTTGGTTCTCAGGTGAACTTTGAAACTGGAAAAGGTTAATAACTTTAGCCATTGGATGACTTGCAGCTAGTTTTCTCTGCAACTGTTGTTTTATCAGTGTTCTTCTGTAGTGTTCCTAGGTCTCTTCTGGGTCTTGGCATAATAAAGGATCTCAGTATCAGGAGCCAGTTTTAGTCACATGGTCAATGGCCTTTATCCACCCAGAATGGCTTAAGCTAAAATACCATTGATATACATTACGAGATAGATGGTGGTCTTTCATGCTTAACTGGTAGATAATTTGTCTTGTCAGCTATCCATTTTTGAACTGCAAATCTGGTGACATAGACCTGAATTTTTGTGCAGACGGAGAGGTAGTCTTCATAGTGCCAGAAAATGGCACCAGAGGCCCAAAGTTGAATGCCCAAACCTAGCCCCCACCATTTCATGGGGGTGGGATGGGGTGGGAGTGGCGAAGGGTGGAATGGGGGTCAGTTCTGGTTTTCACATCCTTGGTTCATGGAGGAAGCTGCGCATGTTGTAAAATGGAACTGTGTTCAGTCAGATCTGATTTTTGTTAGTGGGATGTCCAAAACATGACTCTGCACTTTAGACCTATCAGAAAAATATCTAAACTTACCAGAGTTCTTTGGAAAGGTAAGGTACCCTTTTAGCATGGTAAGGTACATTTTTGGATATAGTCCCAGGATAAGTTTGGGAGAGGTAAGGTGCTCTTTGGGATTGTTAAAGGTAGACATGAATTTGTGTAAAATGTGCATAAATTCATTGGAACTATTAAAAAGAAGCTGTCAAGGGGGCCTGTCAAACTGTCAAGGCAGTTACACCCCCTGCCCATTAAATATTTGCAAAAACTGTCTGTAGTAGTAAAAATAAATGCTTGCTATTTCACTCTGTCTGTTGGCATAAAACTGAGGGTTATCATTATAGGATTAGTGCTGCATGACTTCACAACCGGTCACAGTGGGGTGCCTGTTAGTTCACAGTTTAATTGATAGCTCCAATTGCTCATAAAGTCTTTGAGTTCGGATTATGAATACAAATGCTTGTTGTACAAGGGATTAAAGGAAATTTAACATAGTGAATGGGTTTTTATCAACGAGGGTTTTAAAAAATAGTGTATAGACACTTAAGAACTTAATTTAATCTCTGCATGAGTCCTGAGGCCTGCCCATTTTGGATACTGGGTGAGTTGGCATTGAAGGTGTAAGGGAAATGGTGGTGGATGGTGGGTGGGGGGCTTGGTTTGGCATGAATTGGCGCTAAGTTGGCAAAGGTGCTATAAAGGAACATAGGGAGTTGATAGAGGAGCATAGGTTGGCATGGCTGTATGGGGGCAATACAGGTGTGTAGGGGGCAGGAAGCAATGTGGGTTAGCATGGGTGGATCATGGAGAGTGCGTGGGGGGTGGGGGGGTTGTGAGGGGGGAAGGCTGTTTTTTGTTTTCCTCTTTTTTTTACAGTGCTGGAGCACTGAGGTGGACCCTTTCCACAGCCCGCCTATTAACCCAGCAGCTCCTGTGGCTACCTCCTAACTCCTTCCAGGGGCAGTGCCTCCCCTGCCCCACCCCCGGAACACAAATCCGACCATCCAGGACACTTTTCCCCAGGTCCGCGTCCTGACCCGGGACCAAAAATGGAGGCCGTAGAATATCGGAGTCCATTGACTGTGTTTTGTGTAAGCTTTGAACAAAGACGGGTATGAATTCCACAGATAACATTCATCTTGGTATGTCCATTTCACGGGAGGCCCCCATCCATTGTTATTCAATTCAGAACTTTCTGGAAGCTTGTTGTCTGTGTTCAATAAGCAAAAGTCACCTGACCCCTTGGCAGCCATCTTATCAGTTCATCAGTGTCCATTTTAAACAAATAAAAGACTGTTCCAGGAGTTTCCAAATGAGCTCAGTCCATGTGTAATGTTATGAATATGACATGCCATTACTGGGCATGACAATACAGTGAAACAGTTTTATATGCACAGCCAGTGTTGAGGCATCCTGTGATATGCAAATCTGGTTGTGAACATCATCTCTGTCTACCAACTTGTTGATGTGCAGATATATTTATTTCCACTTGTGTAACATGTGTATGAGGCATTCGTACACTTAGGCAAGGCCGAAATGTGGTCCTTTTGATCTTGAACTAAAAAGAGAATTATTATTTACTGGACTTGAGATTTGTATAAGATAACCACATGCAAAGTAGACAGTCACAGGTTGAGTTAACGTATTGCCACAGAACTAAATGAAAGTATGGCTTTCTCTTGAGACTAGTTGTGACCTGATTAATGCATACATTGTTGTTGCATATGCAGAATATTCTAATGATGCAGCGCCAAACCTATGATTTAGGCAGATGGTCATTAGATATGTAAATTCAGCAATTTCCAGCAGCTCACATTAGGCAGCAAAGTAAAACCCCTGTTCTTAATCCACTCCCCTGTCAGATCACCAAATGGATCAACAAGCAAAGAACATTGGAGTCAAAATTCCCCTTTTCCTGAAAAAAGGGAGAAATGAATGTTCTATCTGCATTAAGAAAGCCTCATATGAAATAATGGAATGCAAAGTTTTGAAATGTGGAAGTCCCAAGAAAGTTATTTCATTAGCAGTGACAAAAAGGTATCAACCAATCACAATACACCTGCAATAATGATCCTTTAATGCTTTTTAAGCAGCTAATGAGGCTCTTGATCATTATACATGTCAAAGTTCATCCAGACGTGGAGTGTTTAGTTGTAGGAGAAAGTGACTAAACATCAGCAGTGATAATTCTGAATTACACACAAGGCACTACGTGTGTTCAGGCTTAGAGAGGAAGTCTTGATTTTCTGGCACAGGCATTGCAGTGGACCCCCAGTCCAACCTTGGCAGGAATGTGTGTGGATGGATGGAAACTCTGCAGGGACATTGGATTCAGGTTTTGGGGTAAAGTGTCCAGGATGGTTCTGTGGAGAAAGGGCCTGCAGCCCACCCTCCACATTGCCATTGACACAAGGCAGCAGTTGCTCTGTTCTCCGGCTTGCAGGTAGGACCCAGCTTTGATTTGGCCTGGGATATGCTTTACCGACACCTGTGGGACAGGCCAGGATTGACTTACAAAGGCTGCAAACTGTATTCAAATATTACAAGTGGCCTCTGATTTAAAAAAAATACTTGCAATAATGTCATAATTTCTCTGGGTGGAGAACATGGTGCATTTTCTGGCCTGGCATACTTCAGTTGGCATTTCTAGTGGGGAGGCATGCCAAATGTCTCCCCAAACTGTCAAAGACCAATTATTCACGGCCTTTTCCCCCTAATCCCACAAATTTTTATGGATGAGATCAGTGATAGAAGATGCTGTTGGATACTTCCCAATATTTATGCACTCTCCATGGATTTTCTTGGCTGATAATTATTGGCACAGGCTATCAAATAGAAACTGCTATCAGAACAAACTCATTTCATAAAATATAACTTTTAACTTTACGTTTTATTTTTCAGTGAAACAAAAATACCAGAAGGTATGCCCATGTGATTTTATGTAACTATTGATGGTAACTTTAGGAAGCTTGAACAGCACTACAAGTGAAAGGAAATATTTTGAAATACCCCTAAAGTTTAATCTTTTGAATTTATTTTGTGCTGTTGACATTACCTTGCCTGTATAAAACCATTATAAAATGTTCATTATAAATTGCGTATGAAATGTCATAATGTGGAGGTCAGAATTTAATGCTTTGGCCTTTTCCGATTTGTCAAGAACCTTGTGGATCAAGGATTTATTTGGAAAGGAAATTTACTTGGATAGAAAAGAAAAAATTGGAACCTCTGAACAAATATTGGACGATTCTGTAATGTAATTCTCCCAGTGGAGAGTAGTCCTTACAAACAGCAGTACTTGAATGGAGCACATCTTGGGAAAATCTTGGGTTCCTTGATTGCATTCACACTGAAAGCATGCTGGTTTCTACACAAATCTTGCTGATGGGAGCTGGTACTCAAATTTCTTGTGGAGCCTATTTGGCTACACCAAAACATGAAAACCAACAAAAAATGAGCGCAACTATCAGGGTTATGAGTGTTAGAAGATGTGCTGTTTTATTGAATGGTGCATCACTCCTAGTGTTGTGTTAACGAGTGAAGGAGAGTTTTATTGGGTGTAGCTCAGAAGCGACACAAATAATCAAAGAAATGTGAGGTTTTTGACTTTGGCAGGAAGAATAGAAAATCAGAATATTATTTAAATGGAGCCAGACCACAGAATCCTGCAGTAGCGAGGGATCTGGGTGTCATTGTACATGAATCACAAAAAGTTAGCATGCAGGTATAGCAAGTGATTAGGAAGGCAAATGGAATGTTGGCCTCTATTGCAGGGGCGATGGACTATAAAAGTAGGAAGTCCTGCTACAGCTGTATAAGGGTTTGCTGAGACCACACCTGGAGTACTGTGCACAGTACTGGTCTCTTTACTTAAGGAAAACAGGCCACATGGCTTTTTTGTAGTGGTGAAAATTGAGTAATTTCTGCGCCAAAAATCAACATTTTCTGGAGGAGAGGGGAACATCTCCATACATCCCTAGATATTAACATGCTACTCCCTGTGCTCAAATGGCATTTCATATTTTATTTTTTCCCTTTTTATCACCCTATCAAGTGTGCAGCATACCCTATTGCTGCCTAATAGAATGGATCTATGGCTCTATGATTTGTGCTTTCATTAGACACACTAACAAGAGGTCTGACCTCGAATAAAATACTCACTTTTAGATTTGACCACAGCAAGGAATTGTTCTCTGGTATCTTCATTCATGAAATCAGCAATAAGAATTACCTAAACTATTGAAGTTGGATGGAGGTAATATTTTTGTCCCTGTTAATCTGTTTGTCTGTAATCGATATATCTCAAAAACTAATGGACTGATTTCAAACAGAACTTGTTTCACAGGGCATGGCCCAAGGAAGAACTCAGTGGGGAAGATTTTTCCCTCGTCGGGCAGGCGGGGGTGGTTGGGAAGCCCACTGCTGCCCGCGATCGGGGTCTGACTGCGATTTCATGCTGGAAGGCCAATTAAGGCCTACCCAGTGTGAGTCACACATGGCAGTGCTCAGCACTGCCTGTGTGGGGGTGGGGGTGAAGGGCGAGAGTGCAATTTCGCCCATGCACGCACGTGCGTGCTGGAAGCTGCCTCAGGGAGATGAAGAGTTTAAAACATTAACATTTTAAAAATCTTCATTTTTATAAAACATATCCCCTCATGTGACTCTTTCTCATGAGCAGGGACATGTTATAAATGAAATGTTAACATTTTTATTTTTATTTACTGTTGGAAACCTCATCCCGCCCGTGGATGAGGTTCCCTAAAGAATGCAAAGGCCGCTTGGTCTTTTCACCTGCCCGCTAACCGTAAGATTGGGCGGGCAGTGAAAAATTTCTTTCAATTATAACTTTAATGGCCTTAATAGGTCTTTTAATTGCCGGCGGGGGTGCTGCCGACTCCCCCGCACACCTGCTGACCAAAATATCGCTTGAGTGTGCAATGACATCAAAGCACTCGCCCGACGTCATTGTGCATCATTTTATGCTCAGTCAGGTCGGGCGCGCGCCTGCCTGACAAGTTAAAAATTCTGGCCATTAGTTTTTGATGATGATGTGGATCCGGATCCGAATCCTGATCCTGGAGATTTTTTTTAAACAATCCATCCATTAACATTGGGAGAAAAAAAAGGTGAATTGGCTTTTTTATAGAATGTTGTGGATTGCCTCAACTGCTGTAGTGCAATTTGTCACAGTTGTCAAAATGTGAGCAGAGTTTTCAGAGCAGACTGTTGGATGTGGATTGGCCTGAAGCTGCCTGAATGAAATGGAAGCTCATAATAAAATTTTTTTTAGCTTTGTAGTTAGAGTATCTATCAGGCAGGGAAAAGTCTCAAGTAAAAGCTGTGTAATTGGAATAATGTTGAGTTAACACAGCGTGACAGGGGTATGCGTTGTACAGAGTGCCCTCTTCACTTATTTGTATTTGTATAATGCCACCTAGAGTGCAGAAGGTGAGTGATCAAGATGAGTTAGCAAAATGGTCCAAAGGCATGGCCATAAAGAGAGGTTTTGAGGAGATGTTTAAAGAAAAGCAAGGGACTTGCATTTCCATAGCACACTTCATGATCTGAGAATGCCCCAAAGTGCTTTGCTGTAGTTAAATACTGTTGTAATGTAGAAAAATGCAGAAGCCAGTATTTGTGGCTCACCAACAGTAATGAAAGACATAACCAGAAAATCTGAATTTTACTGATTTTGAATGAGGGGTAAATATAAGCTGGGATACTGGGAGAACTCCCCTGCTCCTCTTTGAATAGTGAACTCTTACATCCACCAGAGAGGGCATTGGTTTAGCATTTGATCCAAAAACACAGCACCTCCCTCAGTACTGCATTGAAGTGTCAGTATGGATTATGAACTAAAGTCTCCGGAATGAGGCTTGAACTCATGACCTTTTTGACTCAAAGCAAGAGTGCTGCACTTGGCTCTTCAAACATTACCATTTTCATGGCAGAGAGAAGTAATACGTTGAAGATATTTATGGGGGGAGTTCCATAGAGAGAAAACTGCATGTTGTCAGCACACATTTAGAAACAGACCATGTGTTTAAACATATTCACTTACACAGTTAAACTCCTGCCCTAAGAAGCAGACATTGGATTTTTACTAATTTTTCAATAATGATCACCCATTGTTGGAAGGTTAGGGTAGTCAGAATAGTAATAAACATTACTATTACAGTTTTCTATACATTCTGAAACACTTCATTCATGTTTGCTTTTGGTGAAGATAGAAGTTTCATCCTCATCATATCTTTCTAGCAAAGGTCATGCAGCCTGGATAAAGAAGCAATGCTCTTTAGTCACTTACTCTTGCATCTTCCTGCCATATTGAAACATTGAGAAACAACCATTGTGGATAACCTCTAGTTTGTTTAAGGGATCACACACTGACTGTTTGGCTGTTGTGGATCATTCTAGTAGGGCTTAAAAGGATAATGGATCAGGACTCTTGAAAGGTGGGGCTTGCACCAGCCAGTCTAAACAGTGTTTGAAAGAAGTTGTGTAAACAGAGAGATACCTAGACAACCATACCGTTGTATGAGGTGGGATTAATAGCTAAGGAAGTTTGTGGTACAGGTCCAAATCACTTCAAAAGCTTCAAACATTGAAAAGAAAGGTTTGCATGTGGATATCTGTAGTTGTATTTGATTGAAGCCGTTTTCTAATAGGATACACTGAAATTACTCTTGCTTACACAGAGGATTAATTTATTAGCCTATTCCCCAATGATATTTAAAAATATTTATAATATCTGCTTAAAATAAAATGCTAATTATATTGTAGATGAAAATAAATGTGCAAATCTAAATGGAACAGTTTAAACTTGATGGTTTTTGTCACAGTATTTGCACTGCGTTATTTTTCTTTTCAAATGCCTTTCACTTTCTAATCCACTCGTACCCCTGCTTGTGCTCCAGCACTTAGTCAGACAGTATTACATTTTAGCTAAACTACTTAGAAAAACTACGAATAACAGTTGAGTGGTATTTCTAAACTTGAAATCTAATTAATTAAATGAAACACAATCAAGATGACAGGGCAGGTGATGTGTTGCAGCTGTAGCATGTGTGAACCACTGCACCACCTCTGCAGTAAGTGTCTGCAGCTTGAGGAACTTTGACCCTGATTTGATGAGCTGCAGTCCAAGCTTCAGACACTGTGATGCATCAGGGAGGGGGAAATGTTACCTGGACATTTTTTTTTTCAGGAGACAGTCACATCCCTTAGGCTATATACTTCAGATTTGGTCTGTAGCCATGGTCAGGAGTGTGTGACTACACATGAGGCAGGTACGAGGATCCAGAAAGTAGCAATAAAGGAGCCTCAGCCCTTGCAATTGTCCAACAGGGTCAAGGTTCTTGCAACTTGTGTGAACGAGAGCAGAGGCTGCAGGGAGAATGAGCAAACTGACCACAGCACTCTGGTGAAGGGAGCCATTCAAGTGCGGGTAATAAAAAGGAAGTAGGGGACAGTATAGTTAATGGAATAGGTAGTGTTCTCTGCAGCTGAGAGTCCTGAAAGCTGTTTTGTCTGCCTGATGTCAGGGTTAAGGGAATCTCCTAAGGGTTGGAGAGAGGAACTTGAAAGTGGGAGGGGAAGGATCCAGGTGTCGTGGTCCATGTAGGTACCAATGACACAGGTAGGACTAAGAAAGAGGTTCTGCTGAGGGAGTGTGAGCTGGTAGGGACTAAAGTAAAAAGCAGAACCAGAAAGGGAATAATCTCTGGATTACCACCTGAGCCATGAGGAAATTGAGATAGAATAAATAAGATCGGAGAGTGGCTGAAAGATTGGTGTGGCAGAAATGGGTTTTGATTCATGAGGCTCTGGCACCAGTACTGGAGAAGGGAGGAGCTGTACTGTTGGGACAGACTTTACCTAAACAGCACTGGGGCCAGTTCTGGTGAATCGTGTAATCAGGACTTCAGAGAGGGCTTAAACTAAATAGTGGAAGAGGGGAGAGGCTTCATGAGCGGGGAGATTTGGAAAGTTAAAGAGAAAGGACAAGGCAGTAGTGCAGGGTAGCGATGTGGGTAATGATCACCAGAGTATGACAGGAAGGAACAGAACGTGTAAACATAAGAGTTTGTGAGCAAATAACGTCAGAGTAGGGAAAATGGTTAAAAAAAAACACAGCATAAAAGGCTCTTTATCTGAATGCATGCAGCATTGGCAACAAGATGGATGAATTGATAGCACAAATAGAATCAAATGATACGATAGACATGATAACATATGAAAATATCTACTGTCAGAGGTGATTCCATGATTGGGAGGCACTTGCTGAACAATTAAGTGTGCTAATAGCTACCCAAACAATCAATTTGAGATAATCAGGATCCTCTAAGTAAGAGTGATAGAATTTCACATTCAGTTCAAGGATGAGAAATTTGGATCTGAAACTCCTGTCTGGAACTTAAATAATGACAATTACAAAGGTGCTAAGATAGAGTTGGCTAAAGTGTAATGGGAAAATGAGTTCAAATGTAAGATGATGTAAGAAGCAGTGGCAGACATTTAAGGAGATATTTCATAATTCTCAACAAGAATATATTCGATTGAGAAAGAAACACTCTACAAGAAGGATGCACCATCCGTGGCTAACTAAGGAAGTTAAGGGTGGTATAAAATTGAAAGAAAAAATGTACAATGCTGCATAGATTAGTGGTAGCCCAGAAGGTTAGGAACATCTTAGAAACCAGAAAACGATGAAATTGGAGCATGGGAAAAAATGAGCAAGAAATACAAAAACAGACAGTAAAAGTTTCTACAAGTATATGAAAAGGAAGAGAGTAGCTAAGGTAAGCAATTATTAAAGACGTAGTAGAAAATCATAATACAATCAGGCAGAGTCAATATGGTTTTGTGAAAGGGAAATTGTTTTTGAAAAATTTTATTAGAGTTCTTTGAGGATGGATAAAGGGTGGATAAAGGGGTACCAATATCTGTTGTATATTTGGATTTCCAAAAGGCATTCAATAAAATGCTACATAAAAGGTTACTGCACAAGGAATGCACTCATGTTGTTGGAGGTGATACATTTGCATGAATAGAGGATTCATTAACTAACAGGCAAAGAGTCAGGATAAATGGGCCATTTGCACGTTGGCACACTGTAGCTAGTGAGTGCGCAGAGGTCACTGCATGACCCTCAGCCATTTACGATTGAGACGAATGACTCAGATGAAGAGAGTGTATTGTAGCCAAATTTGCTGATTATACAAAGATAGGCAGGAAAGCAAGTTGTGAAGAGGATACAAAGAGTCTGCAAAGGGATATAGATAGGCTGTGAATAGGCAAAAACTTGGCAGATGAAGAATAATGTGGATAAATGTGAGATTTTTGACTTTGGCAGGAAGAATAGAAAATCAGAATATTATTTAAATGGAGCCAGACCACAGAATCCTGCAGTAGCGAGGAATCTGGGTGTCATTGTACATGAATCACAAAAAGTTAGCATGCAGGTATAGCAAGTGATTAGGAAGGCAAATGGAATGTTGGCCTCTATTGCAGGGGCGATGGACTATAAAAGTAGGAAGTCCTGCTACAGCTGTATAAGGGTTTGCTGAGACCACACCTGGAGTACTGTGCACAGTACTGGTCTCTTTACTTAAGGAGGGAAATACTTGCATTGGAAGCAGTTCAGAGAAGGTTCACTAGGATGATTCCTGGGATGAAGGGCTTGTCTTATGAGGAAAGGTTGAGCAGGTTGAGCCCATACACATTGGAGTTTAGAAAAATGAGAGGTGATCTTATTGAAATGTATAAGATCCTGAGGTGGCTTGTCAGGGTGGATGCTGTGTTGCTGCATTCCATAATCTTGTGGGGGAACCTAGAACTACAGAGCACATTTTAAAAATAAGGGATCTTCCATTTAAGATGGAGATGAGCAGGAATTACTTCTCGGTGAGTTATTGGTCTTTAGAATTTTCTTTCATAGAGAGCAGTGGAAGCTGGACCATTGAATATATTCAAGCCCGAGTCGACAGATTTTTGATCGACAAATGGAGTTAAGGGCTACGGGAGACAGGCAGGAAAGTGGAGTTAAGACCACGATCAGATCAGCCATAATCTTAGTGAATGGCAGAGCAGGCTCGATGGGTCAAATGGCCTCCTCCTGCTCCTATTTCTTATGATCTTATCAGCAGGCAAGGTGGCTGGTAGTTTGATTTGCCTCCAGTGCTATTGCATGGCTAGTAGATTTTCATGAGTCAAGACAGAGAATCCATTGTCTTAGTACTGGAGCCTTGTCTCAACAAAAACTGTTAAACATTTGAAATACAAGTAGGTTAACAGACTCCTTTCCCACATTTTTAACAAAGCAGCATACAAAGAAATAAATGCCACATTATATGTGCTGCAGTGCAAACCTTGCAACTTTGTCTTGGATAAGTTACTGGCAGGAGGTACAATCGTGATTTTGATCTGATCACTGGATATGCTGCTATATGTAGTGTGGAAAGTATCATGAAATACACTGACTAAGGAATAATCCTATGAATGCAGCAACACAGAACTGGATGTGGACCCACAACCACAGTGCTCTATGGGAGAAGTACTTTAAAGTGGCACATCATATTATTTGGTACAGAGGCCAGGGAAGCACAATGGGTGCTCCTGACTTTAGAAAATAATGCGAGACACACAATATTGCCTCTGCAACCTGTCAAATACCTCTCCTGATTTGTTTCCAAATAATAATTAGGAATGGTGTTTAAAGGGAGGGCTGTACCAATACCATCCATTTTACACCATCGCCCTAGTCAAAATTATCTCCAACCAGTCCTCACCGGAGAAAAAAACATAATAAAAGTTTTCCAAACAACTAATTAACTCTTTCAGATAGATGTAAGAATAATGACCCTCTGAGAGAGGAAATTCCACCCATTTTGGAGATGAGGAGGAACTTACTCCGTGAGGGTCATTAATCCCTTGAATCCTCCACTCCAGAGAGCATTTAAGGCTGGGTCATTGAATATATTTAAGACTGAGTTAGACAGATTTTTGATCTACAAGGGAGTCAGTATGGGGCAGGCAGGAAAGTGGATTTAAGGACATAAAAAAATCAGTCATGATTATATCGAACGGGGGAGCAGACTCGATGGACCAAGTGGCCTAGTCCTGCACTTATTTCTTATGTCGAGAGACATTCTGTGTAGAAACAAGAAAGCCCACCATTGTGGCCTCTCTGAGTACGAATAAGCTTAAGTGCCTTTGGAGACACCTTTGGGTGGAATTGTACCCCCTGCCCCTTCGCCACCAGCGAGAAGGGGCAGACAACCCCGTTGGAACTGCAAAATCCATTTCCCGATGGCGGGAATTTGCGGTCCCTACCATTGTGGCAGGATAATTGCAGGTTGCCATTCCCACCATAGGCTGTCGAGAAGCCCGCTTGTATCCCATTGTCGGGGTTCAAATGAGCCCATGGCCAGAATTCTCCAACCACCCTCTCCGCCGTCCAATCATTACCACCCCTCCCCCCCTCACACATGTCAGGTCTTACCTGATGGAGGCCTTGGGCAGCTTGAAGAGCCTAGAAGAGTTAGAGGAGTCTCACGATGGTGGACCCAGGAGCATTACGTGGACAGAGGATGGGTGGAGCATTGATCAGGCAAACACTCGAGTGGCTGGAGTATCCAGGACTGGGATCATCGAATGGCTGGAATATCCAGGACTGGGATCATCGAATGGCTGGAATATCCAGGACCGGGATCATCGAATGGCTGGAATATCCAGGACTGGGATCATCGAATGGCTGGAATATCCACAACCGGGATCATCGAATGGCTGGAATATCCAGGACTGGGATCATCGAATGGCTGGAATATCCAGGACCAGGATCATCGAATGGCTGGAATATCCAGGACCGGGATCATCGAATGGCTGGAATATCCAGGACCGGGATCATCGAATAGCTGGAATATCCAGGACCGGGATCATCGAATTGCTGGAGTATCCAGGACTGGGATCATGGAGCCAACAGGTGGTTGGCTCCATGAGGTATGTGAGCCCGGCAATGGTTTGTGTTGTGGGGGACAGGGGGGGTGGGGCAAGAAAACGAGGAGGAGAGGAATGAAGAGGTGGGATGCGTGTTGAGGCCTAGAGTGGCAGGTGAGGTTGGGGCTATTAGGGGAAAGAGTGAGATGCTGCAGGGTTCTTGGAATTGGTGCGGTGGTGTCGTAAGAGTGGGAAGGGCCATGGTGGAGTGAGGGACGCTTAGTGCGAGGGTGGGGGGGGCATGCAGGTGGGTGAAGGGAGCACTCACTCCCCTATCCTTACAATGTAATGGCATTTGAACTGATGAACATGTGAATGGTAAAGACTCAACATGTGTGGGAGGCTTCACACACATGGTTCACAAGGACCCTGGCAAAGATCTTTGCCTCCCTGCACACGCATGATTCCGGGGGCACAGACCCAGCCTGGGGTGTCCCCTAAAAAGGTGGGGGTTGGGAGGCACAAGCTTGACGACTAAGAATCACAATGAAACCACATCAGACCTCATTAAAGTGCAAGTGTAGTCTATTAACAAAAGTGTATCAACATTGAATAATGAAAGTGTACCCGTGCAACCACATGTGAAATCAGAACTTATGAATTTTTGTTGCCTGTCACTGCGTCTAGGTGCTACCCCGATATCCGCAGCAGGGGTGGAGGCAGCCTGCTGACCACTATGCCCTGTTGTCCTTGATGATTTTGGGGACATCCTGTATTTTCAAGGCACAGTGGGCCCCGCCTTACTTTGGGTTTCCTGCCCTGGTGCGGCTGCACCCTCTACAGTCACAGAGGTCGAAGCTGACGGGGTCACAGACAAGGGGGATTCCAAAGGGCCACACAAATAAGTCCTGAGTGCCGCTCTGCCTGCAGCTCCTCTTTTCTTTGGGTGCCCGAGGGCCTCTCCCAAACCCCTTGAGGAGCAGGGGCACCTGGATGGATGTGGAGGTGCCCAGTCCCCCATCTTGTGTAGTCATTGCGAAAACCTCGCCCGTGGATACTGCGATGGACTGCAGGTCTGCACACATCTCTGGCAGGAACTGGGCATTCTGCTGGACAAGGGTCTCCATGGCATCTGCCACCGTCCCCACAGAGACCTCAATGCACGCAGCTGTTAGTGCCACTTCATCAGACAGCAGGTGGACGCACTCCTCCACCTCAGGTGCCATCCTGTTGAATGCCCCTGACAACTCTGCCTGATGTTCCCCCTCCTTTTGATGCATCTCAAGCATCCCGTTTAGAGCCAGTCCCAGGGGATTGTCAACTGACTCAGACTATACTTCCCCAACAGTCCTCCAAGTGCCGGTGAGCCTGGCTACCCCTGCTTCCTGCTGCGGAAATGTGCCCGCGCGGTGACCACCAGAATGTGAGACCCTGCCTGAACTAGTTCTTGCACCCACTGAGATGTGTCTCTCTGGGCTGGTGGAGGGTGCAGGTGACGGCTCTACAGGCGCAATCTCATCGTCACCCACATCATCCACACTCCTCTGTGGGCTGGAGCTGATGGCAGAGCTGGTTTCGGGGTCTTGCCTCGCCTTCCTACAGCTGGCACCTGCAATTGCGAGAGGAGAAAGTGAGTGACTGCATGGGATGCCTCCAACATGGCACCACGCATGACCCTTAGGTTTCTAGGTAGAGGCATTAAGCATTGTTCCTTATTGGCTGGAGACTGGCACCTAACTTGCCATCTCTACATGCCCAGTCCTGACCCTCCCCTGCCAGCTCGGCAGCCTGCTCTTTATATGGTTCGAGTGCCGAAGTTTAGCCATGCCCCCTCCAGCCCTCCCTCTCTCACGCTTGTAGTGTGCCAACTTGCCCTGCACAAGGAGAGAGGATGGTTTGAGAGCACTTGGGATTCAGGTGGCATTTACATGGTGTCAGTCGACAGGAGCAACCCACTGGCTACAGTATGCCATGTGAAAGATGCCCTGCAGCTAATTCACCAGGGTTCTTTGGCAGCACCCTCCAGAGCGTTGCGCTCATGCAGACAGAAGGATAAGGCACGAGGAGGCATGGCATCAGCTGTGCTTACTGGTGCCGTCTATGCCAGACCCCCCACCCCCTACCACAATATGAGCTCTCTGTTTGGCAGGGTGAATGACCCACCGTCGCCTCTGTACCTGCAGACTAGATGGATTGCAGTGTAGCTATGATGCATCAATGCATCAAGTTGAGAAGCCCTTTATGCATGAGCAGCACAGGTGGTGGCCTGCCCACCGAGGCCCATGTCCCAGTTCCCATTCTGTGAGGTGAGTTTGAGCAGTAGATGGTTCACTTACCCTGGTGGCACAGGTGAGGTCGTTCACCCTTTTCCTGCACTGGAGGGCTGTCGTCTGGTATATACTGTTGGCTCTCACCACCCTGGCACTGCCTCCCATGCAGGGTTGGTGAGTTGGGTGGGCCTCCTCCTTCTATCCCTGGGTAGAGGACGTCCCTCCTGCCCTCCACTGCATTCAGCAGTACTTCCAAAGATGAATCGCTGAATCTGGGTGCTGGTGCTGCTTGGGGTCTCTGAGCCATTTCCTGGACCGCAGTTGAGAATGGGATAAAGCAGCAGCTGTCCAGGTGCCTTTTAAATATGGTGCCTGGTCGTGATGGTGGGAGGTGCGAGTTCCTGCCCGCCCTGCCTCTAACAAAGTCGGGGAACTCCTGGCTGCATAATTAATGAGCCGAGCATCGCGCAATTTGGCACGATTTCCTGTTGGGCTCTGAGGGTAATACTCGCACCTCCCGACCCTGCCTTGGGACTTAGACCCGGAGTGGAAAATCCCAGTCTTTACGTTGGAGTTACTTTCAGGACCTACGTTTAGGTTTTCAATGTAAAACCAGCTTTTTCAACTAAACTAAAATAGTATAAGCTCACTGTGGTTACAGATGACTGAAAACAATGGTCAATTGGAAGTTTGTATCAGAGGAAAGTTGAGGTGTTATAAGTGGGTTGGGTTGAAAAGTCCCTTTGCCAGGTGCAAAATAACAGAGCTGGAGATTTGAATAGTAACTGAGACTAAAAATTGGTCAAATTTGCAGCTGAAATCAAACCAAGTGAGGGTTGGTAAGGGGCAGATGAATCTAATAAGGCAGACTTGGCTGACAAAATGAGTGAATGTACAAATGGATGGAATGCAGGCAAATGAAATTCAATATGGGCAAATGCGTTATGGAGAAAAGAAAATGGTGATAAAAATACTTCATGAAAAGTGTTGAACAGCTAACAACGTCATTCAGAGATCTCAGGGTGTTAATAACACGTCCATTTACTGTCGAACATCAATCCACAAAGCAAACAAAACGTTCAACTGTAAAGCGAGCTCAGTTAGCAGTTGGAAGATGTTGTGCTTTGTTCAGAAATTCAAGTACTGGAGCACTTTAGAGAACCATAGGGCAGGATTTTTAGTTCAGTGGGCGCGCGCGATTAGTGGGCCTGGGCGTGGCCAGGGAACGGACCGCCACCCGCGATCAGCCTCCCACTGCAATTTCATGCTGGCTGGTCGGCGCTGCTGGGGCGGGGACGGGAGGAGGGCGGGTGCTGACGTGAGCGCAGGTGCAGGGGAGCGTGGAATGGAAGCTCCCTGAAGGCAAAGAGCTGCCTCAGAGCTAAAGAATTTAAAAGTAATGAACAAAGATTTTAAATTCCAGAAAGAAAATGTCCACGCATCAGAATCAATCACCTGAACATATAGATGATGTAAATTCTGTCCAAACATTTTTTTTTTTGATTTAATGCTGGAAATCTCATTGCCCCCCCACCCCACCCCACTCCCTGGATGAGGTTTCATTGTAAATGCCAAGTCCGACTGGCAGATTCGCCCGTCCGCCAACCGTAAGGCCGGATGGACAATTGGAACTTTAATGGGCTTGATTGCCCTCTTAATTGTCAGCAGGTGCGCTTCCGACTTTAGCGCGCGCGCGCCCGCCAACCAAAATATCGTGCGAGTGCAGGATGACGTTAGGACACTCGCCCAATGTCATCACGCGCCATTTTATGCTCAAGCAGGTCAGGCGCGCACCCACATGCCGAGCTAAAACATCTACCCATAGAGGACTGAGTTGTTGTGGAAAGACTGGAGAAACTTGGGAGAAGAAATTCAGCTGGTCATGTCTTCAGGTCTGAAAGCAGTGCTGTGCAGGCAGCACTCCCTCTAACCCAGAGACTGGCCTGCAATTGGACCCAGGGCCTTATTTTAATGACTTAGCTGAGCTTCTTGAGACTGTCGTGCCTACACAGGTAGCTTGGCTATTTTAGCAGGTGCATTTTGGGCTGCTTGCCTGTCAGCAGTGGCCAACAGCTAAGTCCTCAAAGGGCTAGAGAGAAGGGGAAGAGAGGAGGCAATTGCAGGTAGGCAGCAATCCTTAAGAGAAGATGGAGAAATTTAATTCACTTTGTGGATAGCTGAGTTAGGACAAGCTTTCCTCATCCATATCCATATGGTGCAATAAATATGGTACAATTATCAGGTTATCCAAGTTGGGACAGGTGCTCTGAAGCAAAGAACACTGCACCAAAACTAGGGCAAGCTGAGGGTGTTCCAAAAACACACTAATATTTTACAATGACTTCTAAAACATGAATAGGGGCATATGCTGACAGAATCAATGGTTCGAAATGTTCTAATTAATTTGTTATCTATTGAATGATGGGGACACACTTCCACTTTGAAACACAATGGAGTTGAAATTAATCTTCACCAGTAGTGTAAGCTGGGCTGATGGCAAACTGTCAGCCCTGGTTTACACTGCTGTCAGTGGAATAGGAATCAAATGAGAAGCCAACCGCCCATTTTGTATTGCTACAGCTGTTGACCAATATCACCCCCAATTGAATTTTTAACCAGCTGATGGAAAGAATGTTTGATGAATGCTACATTCTGCGTATGTTCAGTGCTCTGCAGGTGCTCTGCTACACTGGCTTGTTGACTGTTATGGCACAGCGGATGGTAAATGCTGAGCTGCTCAAATCCCAGAGGGAAACTTAAAACAGCTGCCACAACTGTTTTTGCAATTTGTATTTTATTTTGAGATGCATGTCTTGAATTCAGTAGTAACGAGTCCACTGAAAATTAGAGGTTTTTTTACAAAACTAAATTAAACATTTATTAATAGAAGAAAAGATTTTAAGCATATACATAGGTCTATAAATTACTACTATGATAACTCCTAGCTCCCCTAATTAATCTTACTCCCAGTTGCACCTCCGTTAAGGCAACAGTAAAAGCAAATACATTTCAACAGACCTAGACAAAGCACACGATACCCTGGACAGTGATATTCACAGTGAGTTTTTTAGTTTTGGTTCCTGTGTACAGAAGCTTGATGCATAGAGGCTGGAAGCTTTTCACACTTGTTAGGTCTTAGAATGCCTTCCTCCTTACACATAACCTCATCTCCTTTATACATGTTTTTCTCCCTTTATAATGTAAATTCCATTGTTCCAATATGTCTATGCAATTTTACTTTTTCCATAATATAAATTTTCCGTAGTACTCATATTATTAATAATCATTGGGAAAAATAAACACACAGCTTGACCTAGCTTCATATGGTTAGGTGTAACATCTCATTATCTCTTTGAAATTCAAACTACTCTGGTTTATCTAAAAATGCAAACGTTCCTCACACCTCACATTCTAGAACTTTAGCCATGTTTACGTGCCTAGAATTTCAATCCTAGCTTCACTCAAAAGCTCCAGACTAGCTGTCTCTAATTCAATTAAATCCACCACACACACACACGCATTCACACAGAGAAACTAAACCAAACCCCCCCTATTAACCTAGCTTTACAACAAATCACAATAATATTATGAAAATTATTATATTTGCATGACACCCCCAACCTTCTTACTGGAAAATGAACTGTCATAATTTAAAAAGACAGCTTCATTTTCTTAACCCATCTTACATTACCTCCTATACTTATCTATATATTCACTATTACATTACCAGATGCATGGATTAACACATATATATGCAAATCATTCATATCAACAGAAACCCACCGCACATACACACACACACACACACAGAAACTAATCCAAACCCCAATATTAACCCAGCTTTACAATAATCACAATATTATGAAAATTATTATATTTTCATGACAATGGCACAGCATTCGTCTTCCATAATAAGACATTAAAAATGGATTAATTGGTACAATGTGGGATGTACTTTATTGCATGTGTAATACCAAAACTATGCTGCACAGTGTGTATACCTACACCTGTTGCATAAACATGCTTAATCACTGTGCTGTCTGGCCAAGTATTTACACGTTGAGAGGAAGAATTTTGAAAGTCAGGCATGAAATAGACTTCCCATTTCTCAGTTTCCCCCTTGTGGAAGCTCTAGGAAGACTGAGTATCCACATGTGCTGTCAAGCTCCTACAGCTAAGACCGTGCAAGTTGCAAAAACTTGTGTTAAAAAAAAAATAGTGATTCAACAGCTTCTAGGTTTTCGGTTTACAATCAGAATTCAGAGAGACTGGATCTAGTTTGACACCATCCAAGCTTTAAAATCTGAGATTGATTTGATGCAGTGTTTAAATTGGTGGCACTGACACACTTCAGAAATAGCTGTTGAATGCCATGGGTGATAAATGTTAGAAAATTAGGTGGTAGCTGCTCTGAAAATTTTCCAAAAATGTTTAAATTCAAGCCTTTTATTAAAAATGGCAGACCAATGAAACCAGATGGGAAAAAGTGGAGTAGCCAAATATTTTTATTGGAACCCACCTGATGATGACAAGCTATACTCTTCAAATCTTTTGATATATTTTTCTAATACCCAGCAGCACCCTGGAGCTTCATGGGTTTGGACAAAATTTCATGTTTTTCCTATTTTAAAAATAGTTTTTTCCAACTTAACATCTGTAGGCCGTTTCCCCTCCAATCACAGCTAGCTGCTCCTCCCACACTGCATCTCTTATGCATTTCTAATGCCGCAAAATCTGTTTAAATTTTCGTTTCCCTCAAAACACTCTCAGAATGTTGTGGCACTTCGAGTATGATTGATGACAGTCACAAAAACCTACACTTCATTGGAACTTCTGAATCAAACTCAAAGTGCACAGCTCATCTTATTTACAGTGAAAAGCCACATCGAAGACCGGTTTTATGGTCTATGAAAGACTTTGGACCTTTTCTTTCAAAACCCAGAAGGAGCCACTGGATCACCCCAGTGTCATCCAGTCAAAAATACATTAACAAAAATGCTTCCCTTTTAGAGGGGCATAATAAGTAGAAACACAAATAGCAAAAAACAAAACTGACTTAAATAGTCTATGGGGTGTCTCAATTCCATTACCCTTCAGAGTCACACCCAACTCCCACCAATACTAATCATTGATTCAGTTCTATCTGTTCTAAAGAGTCCTCTCTCCATCAGCCGTCTCCTATTATAGTAACACCAGCCCTTACCAATTATAATCTGCAACCACGGCCCTCATTTAATCTAATCACCCATTATTTGTGGCTTGGCTAAATTCAGGAGCAATTCTCTGATGTTTTGCAAGATGCCTGGCCTGGTTATATTATTAGAATAGTATCAAGAGACACACCTGGAAACAATAGACCAATAACTTTAACATCAGTTGCAAGGAAAGTCTTTGATAGGTCTGGTGGGTGAACAGTGGAAAATAGACTTAAAAGGACAATTAGAAAACAGGGTCCATATTAAAATAATTTGCTAATTTTTGTTGAAGAAATTATTGACATGGTAAATGGATGGATAACGAGCTGATGTTACAAAGTTGGCATTTTCATAACTTCTGGCAATTTTCACAATGATACCTAAAGTCATAAAAAGTCAAGGAAAAGTGTGCTGCTATTTAGACAATCAATTTTAAAAACAGAAAATGTGGGGTAAGGCTGCCATCAATAAAAAGTTTTCAGATTGAAAGTACTTTGTCAGCACAAACCCTGGTACAGTCCAGGCTTTGGTCACATGATGTTAAAAATAAATGACTTGGATGAGGATGTTGTAAGCAAAATTACAAGTGTGCAGATAAAACAAGAATAGGAAGTGGAGCAAATACCAAAGAACAATGCAGCCAGATGCAGACGGGCTTTTTTTAAAGAAAGTTAGGTTGATAGTAACAGGTGCAGTCCAATATGGATAAGTAAAAATGTGAGAGAAAGGAAGTGGATGAGAGGTTATCTGTTAAATAAAACCATCCTACAGCATGCTGATAAAAGGCATTTGAAGGCTTATTGTGAATGAGTTCATTAAACTATCAGTTGTTGGGCTGTAGTTAAAAATAAACATGGTTCTAGGTTGCACTAATAGAAGCAGAGTACAAATTAACTGAATTGAGATACTGGATGGGTTTAAAATTGATTAAGCGGAGGTATTAGGAAGGCTAGCTGTACTTCACGTTGATCGGTCACCAGGTTTAGATGGGATAGTCCAAGGATGCTGAGGGAATTGCAGAGGTACTGCCCATAATCTCCCAATCCTCCTCTGGTACAGGAGTGGTGCCAGAGGACTAGAGAATTGAAAATGTTATATCCTTGCTCCAAAAAGGGATGTAAAGATAAACACAGCAATGGTACACTGGTCAGTTTAAGTCTGTTGGTGGAAAAGCTTTCAAAAACAATCATCCGAGACAAAATAAGCATTTGCTTGGACACATGGGGGAGGCAGTGGCATAATGGCACCTCATGCCTTCCGTTCATGACCAACTACATATTTCATTGCAACATGTGTCACCATAGTGAGAATACCTACTTCCTCCGAAAACAAGCAAATTTGAAGGAAATGTCTCTGACCAGTATTCCAGGGGGAGAATTTTCTCCACGTCGGGGGCGTTGGGTGGGAGTGGGCGCGGGCAGCTGCGCGCTGCCATTTTACGTGGGTGAGCCAATTAAGGCCTGCCCAGTGTGACGCACACCCGGAAACGCTCAGCGGGCGGGGGGAGGAGGGAGATTCAGGGCCTGCGCGGGGCTGCCTCAGGGAGATTATTTTCATTATGAAAACTTGAAACAAAGAATAGAAAATATTATTCAGACATGCCCCCTCATGTGACAGTGTCTCATGAGCTGGGGTATGTCAATGAATTTTAATAAAAAATGTTATTTGATCTATAAACCCTTCATGAAACCTTATCCCGCCTGTGGATGAGGCTTCATGAGAAATGTGAAGGCCGCCTGGGCTCTTTGCCTGCCCGCCAACCTTAAGGTTGGATGGGCAGCCCAGACAATTAGTTTAATTAACTGTTAAGTGGCTTTAATAGGCCTTTGACAGTTCAGCGGGCATGCAGCCGACTCTGGATGACACGCAGTGATGCCAGGCCGCACGCCCAACGTCACTGCGCGTCATTTTACGCATTGGCGAGCAGGGCCCGCCCCGCACGCCGACCAGAAGATTCAGGTCCAGAGACCCAGCGTAATGCTCTGGGGACCATTGCTCGAATCCCACAACGGTACATGGTGAAATTTGAATTCAATAAAAATCTGGAATTAAACGTCTGATGATCAGAGATCATCATCTGATAGTGACCATGCTGATTGTTGTAAAAACACATCTGGTTCACTAGTGTGCTTTAGGGAAGGAAATCTACCGTCCTTACCTGGTCTGGGCTTCATGTGATTCCAGACCCACAGCAATGTGGTTGACTCTTAAAATGCCCTCTGAACAAGGGCAATTAGGGATGGGCAACACATGTTGGCCTAGCCAGAGATGCCCAGATCCCATGAACGAGCAAAAAAAAAATAACAAAAGCCAGCATGGATTTGTTAAAGACAAATTGTGTTTAACTAACCTGGTTGAGTTTTTCGATGAAGTAACAGAAGGTTGATGAGGGTAATGCGGCTGATGTAGTGTACTTGTGCTTACTAAAGGCATCTGATCAAGTGCCATATAATAGGCTTGCCAGCAAAGTTGAATACAAAATAATCTATAATACAAAAGAGACAGTAGCAGCATGGATACAAAGGTGGCTGAGTGACAGGAAGCACAAAGTAGTAGTAAATGCTGTTTTTTGGGGTGGAGGAGGGTATATAGTGGGGTTCCCCAGGGGTCTGTACTAGGAATGCTGCTTTTCTCGATATATATTAATGATTTGAATTTGGGTTTTGAGGGCACAATTTTAAAATTTGCAGAGAGCGAAATGTTGGAAGTATAGGAGGATGGTGATAGTCTTCAAGAGGGCAGTGGAATGGGTGGACATTCGGCAGATTAAATTTAACGCAGAGAAGCACAATGTGATGCAATTTGGTAGGAAAATAAGAGAGACAATATAAACTAAAGGGTGCAATTCTAAAGTGGGCGCAAGAGCAAAGAGGCCTGGGGATCCGTGGGCTCAAATTGTTGAAGGTGGCAGCGCAGTTGGAGAAATTCTTTAAATAGGCATATGGGATCTGGGGCTTTATCGATAGAGGCAGAAGGCTGCACCTTCTGGTTGGTGAGCAGGGGGCACGGGGCCCACTTGCCGACGTGTAAAATAATGTGGGATGACATCGGACGAGCATCCCGATGTCATCCTGCGTCATTTACATTTTCAGGTCAGCGGGCACGCAGCCAACCTGTCAGCGGCCTATTATGGTCATTAAAAAAGTAACTGAAACCATTAATGGACCTGCCTGTCCAACCTTAAGGTTGGTGGTCAGGCTGGGAGCCCTGACGAGCTTCTGAAAAAATATGAAACCTCACCCACGGGTAGGATGAGGTTTCATGAAGGATTTAAAACTTTCAGAATATTTTAAAATAAAAGTTATAGACATGTCCCAACTCATGTGACAGTGCCACACGAGGGGAAATGGCAGCAAAATTTTTTTCTCATCTTCATTTAATGTTTCAAACCTGAGCCGATCTCCCTGAGGCAGCACTTTGCCCCAGGGAGACCTGTGCGCTCTCTCGTGCGCATGCGCGAAAGATCGCACCCCCGGCTGAGGAAATCCCTCTCCCACCCGCACATGGAGTGCATAGCGTTTCCTGGCGGATGTCACGCTGGGTGGGCCTTAATTGGCCCGCCCACGTAAAATGGTGCCGTCGGGAACCTGCCCGCCCATGCCTGCTCCCGCACATCCCCCCCAACGGGGGGAAAATGTTGCCCATAGAGTAGAAAAGTAAGAAAGTTATGATGAACCTTTACAAAACACTTGTTCGGGCTCAGTGTAGTGTTCTGTCCACTTCTGGGAGCTGCATTTTAAGAAATATGTAAGGTTTTAGAGGGGATACCGGAGAGATTTATAAGCATGGGTCTGAGTATGAGGGCATTCAGCTATATAGATAGAATGGAGAAGTTGGAGTTGCTCTCTTTAGAGCAGTGAAAGTTGAGAGGAAATTTGATAGACCTGTTCAAAATCATGGAAGGTCTAGACAGAGTTGATAGACAGAAGCTGATCCCAATTGGTGAAAGAGACAGATTTAAACTGATTGGCAAAAGAATTAAAGGTGACATGAGAAAAAACATTTCTACACAATGAGCGGTAATGATCTGGAGTGCATTGCCTGAAAGTGGGTGCATGGCTTTCAAAAGGAAATTCAATAAGTTCCTTAAGGGGAAATTATTTGAAGGGCTATGGGAAAAAGGGAATTTGCTAAATCCCTGTAGCAGAGAGCTGCTATAGATTCAATAGGCTGAATGGCCTCCCTCTGTGCTGTAACCATTCTATGATTCTACGGCCAGGGTTTTCTGCCCGCGATGATTCCCGCCACAAACGGAACTGGAAGACCCCGGCCTATGAATTATTGCTACAGGAACCATCATTCTGATCAAATCTAGAATATTGGGTATAATCCTGGTTACCTGATTATTGGAAGGGTATTGCCTTCTGTAATGAATACATATCTCCAAGCATTATGTTTTTAAAAAAATTTGAAGGACATTTAATTATTTGGACTCTTTCTTGGGAACTGACTTGGTTTTTTTTTAGGGTTTTAAGTTCACTTTGGACTGTGAGCAAACTGCCTTTTCCAAGAAGTCACATGACTTCAGCTGAATGACCACCAAGGCACCTGAGGAGATAAGAGCTGTTTGTTTATTTGAACTTTAATTGATAGGGGGAAAAAAAAACTATTGTTTTCAGAGGCTGGGAGGCCCTGGCGATTTTCTGGAAACCACCTGACAGATAAATTTTCTTTTTTGAACTTGCTTTTTTGGACTCAGTTTTGGGAGTAAACCATAAAGGAGAAGGTTGCCTAACTCGCTGTCCTGCTGCCTCAACTGAAATTGTGTAGTTATCAATATCCAGCTGGAGACCCTTGTCTCAGTATAACTCAACTTTTTTGGGAACCTGAGAAGTGGAGATGAGACAGAGATACCAAGGGTGTTGATTCCACTCTGTTCTCCTGCACTCCAAAGTTCATTTGGAAAGAACTTTCAGACAACTACTGTGATCAGTGATCCAACTTTGCAGGAACACCAGATCAACAGCATCAAAATCCTTTGAACTTTATCCTTTTTCATAAAGTTCTCCCATTGGCCAAAAGGTTTTTTTTTCCTTTAAACACCAACCTCTGCAGAGACCGTATCTGTTTTGTTGAGTGTGTGTGTGTGTGTGTGTGCGTGTGCGTGCATATGTTGGGATTTAAAGGTGTATATAGTTACACTTCTGGATTACAAATTGTAAGTTAAACAGTTTTTTCAATTTTTTTTTTAAAAAGAAGTTTTGTTTCATAGTAAATCAATCATGCTGAGTTTATTGAAAGAAGCCTGGTTAAACTTTCTTTTATTCTGGTTCTAACAATAGCTGAAGTAGACAACTGGCCATTTTGGTGAGTGAATAAAACATTTACACTTATGGTGCAAGCTGTGGAGCAGTGCGGCTAGAGAAACTGCGCACTCCTCCCATCTTGATCGCAACACTTCTGAGAGCATATTCAGGTGAGCTGAGTATCATGAGTGTAAGTTATAAGGAAAGGCTAAGGTTCATGACCTTGGTTTTTCTTGGAAAAGCGAGTCTCTGAGGTTACTTAAGGAAGTCTTTTGAAATTAAGGCAGCATTTGATAAATATAAACTAGCAAATTATTTTTTGTGCTGTGGCAAAGGTTTCAGGGGACATAATGAAGATATTTGGAGTAAGAAGCAAACTCAGGTTGAACCTTCACCAGGAAGAATCAACACAGAGGAGTTCAAGGCAGAGTCATTAATATTTTTAAGGCAGAGGTAGATAGATTCTTGACTAACAAGGGAATCAAAGGGTATTGGGGAGGTAGGCAAGATAGTCATGTTGAGGCCACAATCAGATCAGCCATGATTTTATTGAACAGCGGAGCAGGCTTACTGGGTCAAATAGCCTACTCCTGATCCTACCACCAGGGCACTCAGTTTATGACCTCATTACAGCCTTGGTTCAAACATGGACAAAAGAGCCAAACTCCAGAGGTGAGGTTGGAATGACTGCCCTTGACATCAAGGCAGCGTTTAACTGAGTGTGGCATCAAGGAGCCCTAGCAAAGCTGGAGTCAATGGGAATCAGGGAGAAAACTCTCTGCTGTTTGGAGTCATACCTAGCATAAAGGAAAGTGATTGTGGTTGTTGGAGGTCAATTATCTCAGCTCCAGGACATCGCTGTAGGAGTTCCTCAGGGTAGTGTCCTAGGCCCAACCATCGTCAGCTGCTTCATCAATGACCTTCCTTCTATCATCAGAAGTGGAGGTGTTCACTGATGATTGCACAATGTTCAGCACCATTCGCGACTCCTCAGAGACTGAAGCAGTCCATGTACATATGCAGCAAGACCTGGACAACATACGGGCTTGGGCTGACAAGTGGCAAGTAACATTTGTGCCACACAAGTGCCAAGCAATGACCATATCCAACAAGAGAGTATCTAACCATTCTCCTTGACATTCAATGCCATTACCTTCACTGAATCCCCCACTATTAATACGCTGGGGATTATCATTGACCAGAAACTGAACTGGACTAGCCATATAAATACTGTGGCCACAAGGACAGGTTAAAGGCTAGGAATCCTGTGGTGAGTAACTCACCTCCTGACTCCACAAATCCTGTCCACCATCTACAAGGCACAAGTCAGGAGTGTGATGGAATGCTCTCCACTTGCCTGGATGAGTGCAGCTCCAACAACACTCAAGAAGCTGGACACCAACCAGGACAAAGAGGCTACTTGATTGCCACCCCTTCCATAAACATTCACTCGCTCCACCACTGTCGCACAATGGCAGCAGTGTGTACCATCTACAAGATGCACTGCAGAAACTTACCAAGGCTCCTTAGGCAGCATCTTCCAAACCCACAACCACTACCTTCTAGAAGGACAAGGGCAACAGATGCATGGGAATGCCAGTATCTGGAAGTTCCCCTTCAAGCTACTCACCATCCTGATTTGGAAGTATATTGCCGTTCCTTCACCGTCGCTGAGTCAAAATCTTGGAACTCCCTCCTTAACAGCACTGTGGATGTAACTGCACCGCAGGGACTGCGGCAGTTCAAGAAGGCAGCTCAGCACCACCTTCTCAAGGACAATTAGGGATGGGCAATAAATGCCAGCCTAGCCAGCAATGCCCACATCCCATAAATGAATTAAAAAAACTGTTTTGGGAGGGAAGGTTTTGAGAGCAATAGTCAGAATAAGCAAGATTAAGCAATGAGAAAAGAATGGGCTTTATAACAAAAAATTTTTGCCTATAATAGATTATCCATTTTAAGAAGGTACCCTTCTTGCTGGTCATGGAACAAATAGGGTTAACATTGGTTACAGTTAACTGTTTTTGTAGCCTGAAGAAAATAAACATATTAGACTGGCTGATTATACACACCTCAGGGTAAGTTCTGGATATGTGTACATTGATTTTTTGCCATTGTCCTATGATCCTTCACAATGTTTGGTACTGATCTATGGGTCAAGTTAGTTCAGTCAATGACCAGGATCCCGTGGGCTTTTATAGGATATCTTTTCTTGGAAGCTGCATTTGTGTGGGTAAACTAGTGAGGAGAAAAGAAGGAAAAGCATGTTAATGCTTGATCGTTTTGCTGGGGATACACAACAGACTTTTCAAAGATTCATCATCAAAATGCCAAATGAAATCTCTTTAACTTTACCATTCCCTCCAAAGGTTTCCAGTGACATGTACCATTCCGCAAGGCAAACCACTATGATGTACATAAAGTCCAAGGGTGACACAACTTCATTAATTTACCCTGAGGGGAAGTGGTTAGCCATTGTTTACCAGCTTCCAAAACCATGTAGCAATACCAAAGCATGTCATGGACATCAACGTACCAATGCAACGGATCACAAAAGCAGTGTTGTTAACAATGTTCATCTTTAGTGCAGTCTTCTCCCTGCTCTGAATGTGCCTAGATTCTCAGGGCATTTTAGGCCCTTGCCACAAATCCTTAAGGAAATCCCCAGTTAAGAAGCATTAAGATTCAATTAGAAATAAATCTACACTCTTTTCAGTCAGTGCTATTCACTCCATGCAGAACATTGTTAGGATGAAATTAAACTAAATAGATTTCTTTTTACATTAAAAATGTGCTGATGTATTTTGTGGTCAGATTAAACAAACAATATCAGTATTTAATATATTTTTATAGCTTAGTATGGTTCAAGCTCAGAAAATGAATCAAATTAAACAATTGGATTACTGTCCTTTTCCTAATAATAGCAATGAACTAACTGCAAGAAGTTATAAAAGTTTGCTCATGGGATTTAAATGGGAAGAAGAACCACCCCTGCAAATTCCCATTTTTATAAAAATATAAGATAAACAGAAAAAAAGAGGCACCAGGGAATAAAAGAGCACAGGTCTAATTTCAGAAATGTCATTCCATATATACAATCCATCCCAAGAGTTGTGACAGTTGTAAAATGTTTCCTTGCAATGTTTCAAGATATGTTTGGTTCATGCTGCATGTAGGCTGTGTGTGAATAGTGTTGCCAATGTCCATGGTTGTTCTGAAGTCTCTAAGAATTAATCTTCTGGACACTGCAGCAATCAACCCGGGAGAGAAATCCTAGGGGCATTCTTTTTAAGATGTGTTTTTGAAAACTGTTCCTTGAATGCTTTTGTGTCTTGGAGAACAAAGGTTGTTTGGCTGAGTGGGGTGATAGGAGACAGTAAATCATGGCATGAAATTTTCAGGAATAAGCTCAACTACAGTTCCAACCCTAAATGTGAATGTTACTTGTAGGATGGTAATGGTCACTTATTTAAAAAGCCTTGAGATACAAGGCTCATTTTAAGCTAACCCACTGGTGAGGAACTTACCGTAGTGGGTTGGCCATAGGTTTTGCAACATCCCAGATTTTACTTCCAGTGGAAAAAGGCTATTGATTCAATCCAATCAATTTCCCATCAGCTACAAACATGTGTAAACCAGTAATATCACGCACAACAACAACATACATTTATATAGTGTCTTTGATGTAGGAAGTTTCCCAAGGTGCTTCACAGGCGTGTTAGTAAACAAGAATTGACACCAAGCCACGAAAGGGGATATTAGGTCAGATGGCGAAAAGCTTTGTCAAAGAGGTAGGCTTTAAGAAATGCCTTAAATGAAGGAGATATAGAAAGACAAAGACGTTTAGGAAGAGGATTTCAGAGTTTAGGATCTTGGCAACATGACTACCAATGAGGGAACAATTAAAAGTCAGCATACTCAAGGAGCCAGCATTGGAGAAACACAGATAACTCAGGAGGTTTTTGGGCTGGAGGAATTTACAGAAACAGGGAGGAGCCAGGCCATCAAGGGTTTTAAAAGCCAGGATGAATTTTTAATAGGCGTCACTAAAAGGTAGCCAATGTAGGCGAGCAGGGGTGATGGGTGAACAGGACTTGGTGTGAGTTCAGATATGGGGAGTAGAGTTTTGGATGACCCAAGTTTATAGAGGGTAGAATAAGGGAGGCTGGCCAGGATTGCTTTGGAATAGTCAAGTTTAGAGGTAACGAAGGCATAGATCAAGCTCAGCAGATGAAGTGAGGCAGGAGTAACCGTCCAGCGATGTTACAGAGGTGGAAATAAGCATTCTTAGTGATGGTGAAGAAAAATGGTTAGGTAAATGGTCAGAGGTTCATCTCTATTCAAATATGATACCAAAATTGCAAACAATCTCGCTCAGCTTCAGACAGTTGCCTGGGAGTAAGATAGGGTTGGTGGCTAGAGAATGAGTTTTTGGCAGAGACTGAAATCAATGGCTTTGGTGTTCCCCATATTTAATTGGAGTAACTTTCTGCTCGTTGAGTGTCAGATGTCAACAAGCAGTCTGACAGTGCTGTGCTGGGGGTATTGACAGAAATGGCAGTGAGGTAGAGTTGGATGTTGTCAGTGTATTTGTGTAAACTGATGTTTTATTTTCAGACTCTGTAAACTTCACTCCTCCTAAAGTCTGCTCATGTTCTATCTCTTGGCAACTCCCCCTCACCTATCACACCTATTCTCATTGACCTAACTTGGTCCAAGACCTAAGTTTTAAAATTCATATTCTCCTGTTTAAATCACTGCATGGGTTCACCCCTCCTTGCAACTGTAAACAAATCTGGTGCTGCAATCCTCCACACCAAATTATCCATTCTTCTAATTCTGACCTCTTGGCTCAAGCCATCCCCACCTTGTTCACCATTGGCAACCTCATAAACAGTGCAACAATTTAAACAGTGGAAGGGTTGAGAGAGGTTGTGGTGAGAAAGAGCCATGTGAAAACTGATGCTGTGTTTTTGGATGATGTGACTGAGGGGCAGCATGCAAATGAGAAACAGGAGGGGTTGAGGATAGCTCCTTGGTTGATACCAGGAGTATGGTATGGGAGCTGGAAGAGAAGACACTGCAAGTGATTTTCTGGCTACAGTGAAAAAGATATGAATGGAACTAGGCAAGTGGAGTCCCACTCAGCTAGACAACAATGGGAAGGGGTTGGAGGAGGATAGTATGGTATGTCAAAGGCTGCAGACTGGTTGAGAAGGGTGACAAGAGATTGATGAACTATGGTCCCCCACTGAGAATTACAGCCATTATAGAAAAAAATATTTGGCTCAAAAGAATAGAGTCTGTTCCAAATTTCTTAGTTACATCGTATGTTAAATAATGCATTCTGACCTCAGGATGCCTCAAAGTATTTTACCCAATGAAGTACTTTTGAAGTACTGTTATAATGTAAGAAATACAGCAGCCAATTTGCACAGAGCAAGGTCCCACAAACAACAATGTAATAATGAACAAATAATGTTATTAGGAGTTGACTGAGGGATAAAATAATTGGCAGGAGACCAGGAAAAACACCCCTGCTCTTCAAAATAGTGCCATTGGATCTTTTCCATGTGCCTGAGTGAGGAAATGGGCCTAAGTTTAAGCTCTCATCTGAATGATGGCACCTCTGACAATGTAACACACTCTCAGTACAGCACGGAAGACTCAGTCTTGATTTAGTGCTCAAGGTTTTGGGGTGGAGCTTGAATCCAAACTATTTGTTTGAGGAAAGAAGAGTGATATAGCTGGAGGTAAATCCCATTACTCCACCTGATGTAGAGGATGAAATGAAAAATTTGTAGATCTTCACCATAACTTGAGGTCAGGAATGATACATCCATGAAGTTAAGTTTCTAAAGAAGTACGTTACTGATCTTGTATCTGCCGGTACTGTTTCTAAAAGAAATTGTTCACAAATTGTTCATTGATGGATATAGGTAATTGGGAAGCTGCTTGAAAATTACTCATCAATAGTGGTTTCCTGGAAGAATGGGTAAACAAGTCTTTTTAAGGCACTAAGGACATAGCATGATTTCAGGTTGTGAATGTAACAAATATCTAATTTTAATTGTTGAAAACTATCTCTCATATTGAATTCATAATAATTGCAATTTAAGTCCTTGAGTTTGTGAGATTCTAAAATGTGAAATTTTGTGAATTTGACTAAATGTCATGAATTTTTCTCCCATTTCAAGGATATCATATTGAGCCATGTGAAATAGATTCTATCTCAGCTTTTTGTTTTACACACGCAACCGCCAATTGGAAACGGTGATAAACAAGGTGTCCAATTGGTGTCATAGGAGCCTGAAAGGCAGTGGGTCATGTACCTCTGTATGACCAAAGTCAGGATGATCTATCTGTGCTACAGGTTTTTACAATACAATAATGAAATAAATGTTTAGCTTTACAGCTAAACTTTCTTACATAAGTCATTACTCGATAAAGCTGAAGGTTATTTAACATCACCATTAAAACTCCCAGTTGCTAACTTAAAAATTGAAAATATCTTGTTCTCTGTGTATACACAATAGAACTCAAATATCCCATTGCATATCAAACTGCCCATATGGCATATCCTAACTCAATAGATATGTTATGTGGTAGCCTCTCTACTGCTGGAAGCCCTCATCCATGACTTTATTTCTTCTAGAATTTAGTATTTCAACACATTCCTGGTCAGCCTCCCTTATTCCACCCTTCATAAGCTTGTGGTCATTCAAAGCTCTGCTGTCAATTTAGTAACTCAAGTCTCGTTCATCCATCACCCCTGTGTTCACTGATCTACATTGTCTGCAGGTTAAGAAATGCCTCAATTTTAAAATTCTCACCCTTGTTTTCAAATCCCTTACAGCCTCTTCCTTTCTCTGTAAACTCCTCCTGCCCTACGAACCTCCTAAATCTCTGTGCTGCTCTAATTCTGACCTCTTGATCATCAATTTTAATCGCTGCACTTTTGGTGTCTGTGCCTTCAGCTGCAGAGGTGCTAAGTTCTGAAATACCTTCCTAAACATCTCTACCTCTATCCTTTTAAGATGCGTCTTAATGCCTAAGCCTTTGACCAAGCTTTTGGTTATTTTCCCAAATATCTCCTTATGTGGTTTGGAGTCATGCTTTATTTGATAGCCCTCCTCTGAACCACCTTTGGATGTTTTACCATTGTCATGAAAAGATATTAATGTCCATAATGTTATTGAAAATGATTCTTTAAAATAGCGTTCTAGTGGGGTCTGTGTCTATGTGTGTGTCTATGTGTGTCTTAATTGTATTAAAGCCAGCTAGTCTGGGTGCTTTGATGAATAGTAGTTTTGAGATGTTAATTAGGTAACTGTAAGGAGGGTAGAAGGCAAATTTGCATTTGTTAAAAGAAACCATTCAAGACTGTGGGTGAAATCTTACACCTAGCTAGAAGACGCCAAGCAATGTGTTTTTTTCAACTTACTAATAAAATTGGTGGGATGAAAGAATGTTATTGTTAGAAGAGGTAAAGTTAAAAGCCGAGTGATACAATGGAAAATTTACATTCAAAGAGAAAGATATGTATAAAGGAAATTGTGTGTAAGGTAGAGGCATTTTAAGATCCAACAGGTGTGAGAAGTGTTCAGCCTGTAAGCCTCAAGCTGCTGTCTGCAAGGGCCCAGAGCTGAAAGAAACTCATTTTGAATGCAACTGTCCAGGGTGTGCTTTGCCAGGTGACTCTTTAAATCTATGAGATTTACTGTTGCCTTAACGGGGGTGTAACTGAGAGTCAGATTAATTAGGAGATTTTTGTAATCATTATAGTAGTAATCTAGTAGACATGTCTGTGCTTACAATCTTTCTTGTATTAATAAATGCTTAATTTAGTATTATAAAAACCTCTTGAGACTCAGTGATCTTATTACTGTTGAATTCAAAGCCTGCATCTCAAAACATAAAAATTACAAAAATGGTTTATGACAGTTGTTTCAAGTTTCCCTCTGGGATTTGAATAACAGCCTTTACCATTGGCTGTGACATAATACCATGTACAAGTTGTTGTTGTTGTACCTCAAATCCACTGCAATTCTGACCCCATATATGATAGAATACAAACACTTCATTGCTTTTTAACATTTTCACACCAAATAACCTTCTCAGACCACATGTGATGTAACCAAAAAGACTCACATGGCTCGTCACATGGATGGTATGAAAACAGTTTCTCAGAACTTAAGAGCCCCAAGGCTTTGGAACCCTGGATATCGGGACCAAATGGGGGTCCTGAGCATGCACTTGCTGACAGTGAGACAGGTTACTAGTTCAACCCTGGAAAAATTCCCTGGTGGTGGGAATGTGTCAGGGAGCCATCCTGACAGAGCTCCCGTCCATCACCCCCATTTCACTGGCACCCACTGCCTCCAACCCTGTCTCCATCGTGCTGGGAAAAATCCAGCTCCAAGTCTCTGTTATTCCCATGAAGCTATTTTTAATTACGGCTGCCCAGTACAAACTCTATCGAAGTTATATATCAAGTGAAGTGGGTCAGTACTTGGGAGAACTGGGGGAATAAAATGCCAAAAGTGAAAAGAAGAGGGTATACTGGAGAGCTTAACTGAAGTGGCGCATAGAGCAAGATGAAGTGAAAATCAATGCAAATATCTGTGCTAAATTAACTAGTGTAAATGGAGGAAATGAGGCATAATTGCGTCGCTGGCAAGGGCAGAATTTGTTGTCCATCCTTAATTGCCCATGAGAAGATGTTGGTGAGTTGCCTTCTTGAACAACTGCACGCCATGTGGTGTAGGTATTGGATTGCAGAGATGTGGTAGGCCTGGACTTTCTCTGAAATTTACTTTTCTCTTTAAGGTAATCAACCATACTTTGTTTTGCCACGACATTGTGCTTGTTTCACTGCTGTAAGGTACCTTAGGTTGAAGTTCTTGTCATGCAGTCAGGCCAGGTCTCAGGCCTGTAAATGAACTGCTACAAATTGAAGAATCAACAGAAATTAAGGAAATTAATTGTGCTCTATTAGGTCAGGTCAGAATAGGGCTTAAGCTGCACGTGAAATATTGGAAGCTAGGGTTGTAATATAAAGTATTTATAACACAGAAACAGGTTATTCAGCCGAACAACTTAGTGTTAATGTTTGTACTCCACATAAGTCTCATCCCATCCTTCATCTAAACTTTATCTAATGTAACACGTGATTTAACTCCCTCTGCTACTGAATGAACCTTTCTGAAAAATTCTGAGTTGCTCTCAATGTTTCTTAAAGCAAGTCCTGGAGGGGGTGGAGAAATGCAGTTCCAAATAGGTTAGATGACACAAACAACTTCTGTTTCCCAAAACACCCACTTGATCTATTATCTAATAAAAACAGATATACATAGTTAATAAAGCTCAATGATGGAATAATCTGGCCAGTCCAGCTGCCCACTTGGTAGGTCAAGAAAATGCTCATGTCTAGACATCAAGTCTGGCTATCTTGGGAGTGTCCCTGGGTATGGCATGGGAAAATAGTGTCTTGTTTATCACTAGGGAAATGCTAAGTATAAATAACAATGACCAGGGCTAAACATTTCCAAACCTCAACGGTGAGCGGCCAAACTCTTAGGGGTTCATTCAGTTGCATTGTGTAAATATTCTGGGCAGGGATATCACCAAGAGGCTGCACATGATCTCACACTTGGAGTGGAATTTCTCAACATGCATCAATCAATACTTCTGTCTAATTGAATAATGAAGAGAATTTTAATTCTGTATTCAAATGTGACAAGATCTAGTTCCAAGCACTTTACTGCTAATAATGGGTGGAAATTTCCACTCCTGCTAGCAGCAGGAGTTGTGGCGGGCGAGGGCACAAAATCTGGCATGATGGAAAGTCAGTTTTCTGCTGGCGGGAAATTAGTTTGGAATTTCGTTCTCCTGACTGGGCTAAAGGTGGGCCCGGTTTGATCTATGTTGGGAACCACATTTGCATTCATTTGCATCTCATGAATGCCCATTGAAAGGTCAACTCACTGGAACTATGTGCGCCCCCTCTAAAATAAATGCCCTGCCAGCAGATACGTAGAACAGTCTGTTTCCCGACTGTAAGTGGTGTGCGCCTGGCCAACATCAGTTCATCAATCACTTCAAGGTCGGTAGATGCTGCTTTCTCCTACCTTTAAGATCATTGCTGCGAGATTTTGGCTGCTGGTATCACAAGCTGAGCCAAGGCTGGGCACAGGAGGCAACACCAGCGGGGAGGGAGGAGGCGGGGCTGGAGGGGGGTGGAGGGCTGTGGAACATGGGAGGGGGAAGACTAGAGGAATGCCGGGTTGGGGGGTAGGGGGGAGGTTGTGGAACACTGGTGTAGGGTGGTTGTGTAACACGGGAGGGGAGGGGCAAGACAGAAGAAGGCTGTTGGGGGGAGCGGTTGTGGAACACTGGTGGGAAAGGGGAAGACAGAGGTGGGACTAAGGGGTGCCCAAGGAATAGAGGGGAGTAGTGAAAGACTGTCCTGGGGAAGGGGTTATAAGAATGTCCAAGGAAGACTGTTATGGAGTTGAGGCCAGGCTGTTGGGTGCATATTGAAGAGGCTGTCCTGGGGCTGTGCAGGGCATGTTAGAGGACTCTGCATGGCACACATCTTGGGTTGGGGAAGGCCTCTGTACAGGGACAGTTGTGGTGTGCAGGGCGTGGTCAGTCACCTAAGGAATTTGGTTCTGGGTGTTAGAGCCATGCAGATGGACAGTAACACTCAGGGGAGGCATCTGTATCCTGTAAGTCGGTAGCTGAAAAGTAATGGAGGGGGGTATTGGATGGTCTCATGGGGTGTGTGGCATCTGATCTACACAGTGGAATGTCAGAATAGATGCAAGGCACTATGCTTGCAGTCAGGATATAAGTGCAAGGATTGGGTATCCATAGTTATTGTCAAAGCCACTGGGGGACAACGAACACAAGGCTGGCTGTGGCTCCCAGGACTTGGGTCTTTTGACCCAAATTAAGACTTTCGCTGTGAATGCGTCATCATGTCTGTGGCCTTGGTACACGATGCGCAGAGTAAGGGAAAGTCAAGGGCAGGAGAATGCATCGCTGCCTTATATATGGAGGGAGACCATTCTACAGGGACTACTATTGATTGCTCAATTGTGCCCATTCACAGAAACAAGGTGGAGTGAAGACTGCAGGCTACAGGCAATGCTGCCTTTTTGATAGCTTTGATTAGAATGAGCAGAAGAAGGCCCATTGCTAATTGACACCGCTCAGGAAAGACCGTTGCCCTGAGGAAGAGTGAGTGGGGCCCCGGGAAGACCCAGAAGCTGACGGGGAGGGACCAAGTTCATGAAGATGTTTGTCGTGACCAAGGGTCTACAGGAGACGCAGTTCATACATGGAGTGTGCGAAAGACAGTGCTGCAGGTGCCTTCGCTTGTCTAGGGATGCCAGATTCTCCATGAGGAATTGATGCCACACTGGCTTGGAGGGCATTCAATGCTGGTTGCTCTGAAGGTTAATGCCGCACTGAGCTTTTCTAATTTGGGTCAAAAGACCCAAGTCCTGGGAGCCACAGCCAGCCTTGTGTTCGTTGTCCTCCAGTGGCTTTGACAATAACTATGGATACCCAATCCTTGCACCTATATCCTAACTGCAAGCATGGTGCCTTGCATCCATTATGACATTCCACTTTGAGCCTACAGATCCTTCCAGGGATCCGTTGGGAACCTTTGCGGAATCTCACAACTGACGACACGTAGGGCAACATTTTCCCCCACATTGGGGGGGAAGTGCGGGGGTGGGTGTGGGCGGGCGGTCTTCCGATCGGCGCCCCCAGTTGGGGGCGCGCCACCATTTTACGTGGGCGGGCCAAGTAAGGCCCGCCCAGCGTGACATCTACCAGGAAGCGCTATGTGCTCCCTGTGCGGGCGGGGGGGATTCCCTCAGTCGGGACTGCGCTCTTTCACGCATGCGCAGGGAAGAGCACACGGATCTCCCTGGAGCAAAGTGCTGCCTCAGGGAGATCGGCTCACGTTTTAAACTTTAAATAAAACGGAGAAAAAAATTTCCCTGCCCTGTCCCCTCATGTGACACTGTTACATGAGTTGGGACATGTCCATAACTTATATTTTAAAATATTGTGAGATTTTTAAAACCTCATGAAACTTCATCCCGCTCGTGGATGAGGTTTGATGCTTTTTCAGAAGCCCACCAGGGATCCCGGCCTGCCCGCCAATCTTAAGGTTGGATGTGCAGGTCCATTAATGACTTCAACTACTTTGTTAATGGCCTTAATAGGCCGTTGACAGGTTGGCGGGCACGCAGCTGAGTTGACTGCGCACCCGCCGACCTGAGAATGTGGGTGACGCTGGGACGCACTCCTGACATCACCCTGCCCCCTCTTGTCGACTGGAAGATACAGCCCATAAATGTATAAGGGAGTGACAGATGCTCTTTTCAATGAATCTCACCATTACATGCATGGATGTTGCTTCATGCCAGGCTGCATGAGCTGTTGGATAAAAGCAAAATACTGTGGATGCTGGAAATCTGAAACAAAAACAAAAATAGCTGGAAAAACTCAGCAGGTCTGACAGCATCTGCAGAGAGGAATACAGTTAACATTTCGAGTCCGAATGACTCTTCATCAGAACTAAAGAAATACAGAAACGTGAAATATAAGCTGGTTGAAGGGGGTGGGACAGGTAGAGCTGGATAGAGGGCCAGTGATAGGCGGAGGCAAAGAAGAGATTGCCAAAGGTGTCATAGACAAAAGGACAAAGGGATGTTGACTTGGCTGTTGGATTTGCTGTGATCTCAGACTTTCCACAAATGCAGGGCGCGATCGACTGCACATATGTGGCCTTGGGAGCTCTCTGGTAGCAGCCTATGAGATTCATTAATGGAAAAGGATTTCACCTTATGAACATCGAGCTGATTTGTGATCACAGAAAGCATATCCAGCATGTGCTAGATACCCAGGGAGCCCACAGGACTCGTACATTTTGAGTCACTCCCGGTTGCCAGAGATATTTGAGGGAGCTCGGCGCTTAGGTGGTTGGCTCCTCGGTGATAAGTCATAAGACCCCTGAAGTCATTGCTAATGGCGCCCATTTGTTTTCCACAGAATGCATCTGAGGAGAGATACAGTGCTGCACATTCAGTCACAAGGTCCTTAATATAGCAGACTATTAGCCCCTTAAAGATGTGTTTCAGATGTTTAGACTGGGCAGGTGGGGCTGTCCAATACTCACCACAGAGACTGTCCCGCATCATCATTGTTTGTTGCGCCCTGCACAACCTGGCATTGCAAAGGGGCAATGTTTTGCCACAGGGAGACATGGAGGGGCTAGACATCCCCTTGGACGAGGAGGACGCTGATGTGGGTGAATCTGAAGAGGGCGAGGTGTGGGCTCCCCCCACCTCACCCCCGGTTTTGGCTCTCTCCCGTCAATAGTGGGCAGTCTTGTCCTGCACAAAGACAGATGAATTGACTGTGAATGCTGCGGATGAAAGAGCATTTCAGAAGTAGTTGTGTCTGCTGAGCCCTTCCAAGCAAGGGATTAAGAAGCTGTTTGTGCAGGAACTTATTTGAGATGGTAGGCTTAAAGTGGCTGGCAGTCATTCAGTGCTGATGACTCATCTGCTCATTGTGTGTGACATCCATGTGGACTCTAACCCTTAGACTGCCTGATGTCCATATGAGAGTGTGAGGTGCAGTGAGTAGAAGTTTTACTTACTCTGGCAGGGCGCATCAGATCATTCATTTGTTTCCTGCACTACAAGGCAGTCCTTTTTTGGGTGCCATGGGCACTGGCCTCTCTGGTGACCCCCTCCCAGGCCCGCGTGCTCGGGTGGGAGGACTTCGTGCTCCCATCTCTCGGAAAGAAGGCCTGTGGAGCCAAGGGTTTGCTGCATCTGGTCAGCACGATAATGTAGGTGCTCAGCCCACACCTGGCCTGCAGTGGGTGAATGTCTGTGCGGGTGCCTTTTAAATATGGTTTCAGGACCTTTGACCCCATGAAGTAATGGAGGGGCGGATGAATCGCCGTCTGCCGCACCCATGAGATTCGGTGAGCTCCTCATTGATGATTAATGGGCTGAAAAGTGGAAAATCTGACACAGTGCCCCATCGCGCAGCAGGAATCACGCCGACTTTCCCATCCACCACCACACTTAGTCTCCAGAATGGAAAATTCCACCCAACGTTTTGTGTGGTTTATTTAACTTTGCGACATTTTTAAAATAATTTATTTTCAGAAGAGGATTCACATTGAAATCTTCAAACCATTGCTGCTACCAAACGCAAGGTGATGTATTTTCCACTGTTTACTAATTTCAGAGTACAATAGATGTATTTAAAAGGGCAGAATTTTGCCCCTGTCGAGCGGGCTTGGCGGGGGGGGTGTCAGGAAGCCGACCACTGCCCACGATCGAGGCCGGAAGGTGATTTGTTGCTGGTGGGCTAATTAAGGCCCGCCCGGCGCAAAACGCGAGCGGCAGCGCTGCCCATGGTGGGCGGGGGGTGTGGGGGGGGTGGTGGAGTACGAGCGTGATCTTTACAGAGCTGCCTCAGGGAGATGAAGAGTTTTTAAAAAAATAAATGAAAAATGTTAGGAAACACGTCCTCTCATGTGACTCTGTCACCTGAGCAGGGGCACGTTACTAATTAAATTTTACAATTTTAATTTTATTTTTATTTGCTTTAGGAAGCCTCATCCTGCCCGTGGATGAGGTTTCCTAAAAAGTGCAAAGGCCGTTTGATCTTTTTGCCTGCCCGCCAACTGTAAGGTTGGACAGGCAGCGAAAAATTTCTTTTAATAACCTGGTTAATGGCCTTAATAGGCCTTTAAATTGTTGATTGGCGCCCTGCCACCTCCGGCATGCACCCGCCGACCCAAATATCACACGACTGCACGTTGACGTCGGGGCGCTCGTCAGACGTCAACACGCGTCATTTTACACTCGAGCAGGTCAGGCGCGCGCCTGCCCACCGAGGTAAAAATTTTGCCCAAAGAGTTGGGAAGTAACCATTAGAAACCATACCAAACTGTCCAACTTCAGTGTAAAAAAAAAAATCAAATGTTACTTGTTGAAGGCCGGTCATGTGAAACCGGTGCAGAATTTTACTGAGAAAGGGGAAGTGATGTAAGCGAACTAAAGTTTTGAACTTTAAATCGGACCTGCATTAGCTGAAGGGTAAGATTGTGAAGTAGACCCACAACCCTAATAAAAGTCAATAATACAGAGGAGTTTTCTAGTGCACAGCTGGGGTGCAACAGTCACTGATAGGTGTCTCTTCATACAGAATGAGAAAAATCTTCCAGAAGATATTGGCTATCTGTATGGCAGGAGCAGACAGGAGGGTGTGACTGTGGTATACCATCTGGCCCACAAAGAACATGAGAACACAAGAAGTAAGAGCAGGAGTAGACAATAGGGCCCCAGGAACCTGATCCGCCATTTAACATGATCATGGCTGATCTTCAGCCTCAACTCCACTTTCCCACCCACTCCTCATATCCCTTGATTCCCTGAGAGACCAAAATTCTGTCTATCTCAACCTTAAATATATCCAATGGAGCATCCACAGCCCTGCGCAGTAGAGAATTCTAAAGATTCATAATCCTCTGGTTGGGCAAATTTCTTCTAATCCCAGTCCTAAATGATTGACCCCTTCTCCCGAGATTGTGCTCCTGTGTTCTAGATTCTAGAGTGAACCTTTACTGTACTGCACCCAGTGTAAGCATATTCATCTTTAAATATGGCAACCATATTGTGTATAAACAATACTCCAGGTGTGGTCTCATCAAAGCCCTGTACAATTGTAGCAAGATTTCCCTATTCTTGTACACCAGTCGCCTTGCAATAAAAGCTAACATGCCTTCCTAATTGCTTGCTGTATACTAACTTCCCATGTTCCTTGTACGAATACATCTAAATCTCTCTGAACATCAACTTTTACATGCTTCATGCCTTTTAAACAATGTTCTGCTTTTCTATTCTTACTAATAACCCATTTCTCACATTATAGTTCATCTGCCACCTTGTTGTCCACTCATTTAATCTGCCTATATCTCTTTGTGTCCTCCTCTCAGCTTGCATCCCCACCTAGCTTTGTATCATCAGCAAACTTAGATACACTACTCACTGTCCTTCATTTGAGTAATTAATATAGTTTGCAAATAGCTGAGGCCACTCACTGATCCTTGTGGCACTCCCCTAGTCACAGCCTAACAACTTGAAAATGCCCCATTTACTTTGCTTCTTTTCTGCTAATCAATCCCCTCATGCTAATATATTACTCATGAGCCCTTATCTTTAACCTTTTGTGTGGCTCCTTATCGAATGCCTCTTGGAAATCCAAGTATACTGCGTCTATTGGTTCTCTTTATTTACGCTATTAGTTACATCCTCAAAAAAACTAATAAATTTGATTAACATGATTTCCCTTTTGTAAAGCTCTGTTGACTTTGTCTGATCTTACTATGATTTTCTAAATTCATTGTTGAAACTTCCTCAGTGGATTCCAGCATTTTCCTGATAACTGATGCCAGGCTAACTGGCTGGTAGTTCCCAGTTCTCTTTCCCCCACCTTTCTCAAATAGCAGTATTACATTTGCTAATTTCCAATCTACTGGGACCATTCTAGAATCCATGGTATTTTGGAAACTCATAACCAGCACACGTACCATCTCTGCAACGATCTCTTTTAGAACCCTAGGGCCAGGAAATTGAGGTCGGCGAGTGGTGGGCGGGGCCCACTTGCTGACACGTAAAATGACGCAGGATGACATCAGGCGGAACTCCCGACGTCACCCTGCGTCATTTCAATTTTCAGGTTGGCGAGGGCGCAGCTGAATCAGCTGTGCACCCGCTGACCTGTCAACGGCCAAGTGAGGCCATTTATAAAGTAATTAAGCTTGTTAATGGACCTGCCTTAAGGTTGGTGGGCAGGCCAGGAGCCCTGGAGGGCTTCAGAAAAAACATGAAACCTCATCCATGGGCGGGATGAGGTTTCATGTAGGTTTTTAAAAATTTAATAAGAGTTTAAATGAAAGTGATGGACATGTCCCAACTCATGTGACAGTGTCACATGTGGGGACATGTCAGGGAAATTTTATGTTTGTGCATTGACCATTTTTGAGTTTGGCGTCGATCTCCCTGAGGCAGCACTTAGCCTCAGGGAGATGAGTGTGCACTTTCGCACACATGCGCAAAAGTGCGCACTCCTGGCTGAGGGAATCCTCCCCCATCCGCACAGGGAGCACATAGCGCTTCCTAGTGGATGTCACGATGGGCGGGCCTTAATTGGCCCGCCCACGTAAAATGGCAGCGCGCTCCCAAGGCACGCCTGCACGTGCCCGCTCCTGCACTTCCCCCAATGGGGGGAAAATTCTCCCCTAGGATATAGGCAATTAAGTCCTGGGAATTTGTCAAATTTTAATACATTAATTTCTCCAATACTTCTTTTTCTGCTGGTATTACTTTAAATTTCTCACTCTTATTAGTCCCTTGGTTACCCTTTATCATTTCATACCATTCTGGTATGTAATTTGTGTCTATTCCTTTCAGACAAGCACAAAATATTTGTTCAATCTCTGCAATTTCTTCATTCCCCATGATAATTTCTCCTATCTCTGCCTCTAATGGACCAACATTTACTTTAGCTGCTCTCCTGCTTTTTACGTACTTGTAAAAGCTCTTACAACCCGTTTTTATATTCTTGGCTACTTTATTCTCATATTCTGTTTTTTTCTACCGTTTATCCACTTTTTCGGTAACCCTTTGCTAGTTTCTAAAACATTCCCAATCCTCAGGCTTACTACTATTCTTTGCAACATTATAAATCTTTTCTTTTGATCTAACACATCCTTAACTTCCCTAGTAAGCCACAGATGAATCTTTCTTGTTGAGCTTTTTTTTTAACGAAATGTAGCTTTGTTAAACAACTTTATTTTTTTCTTTAAATGTTTCTCACTGTTTATTCACCACCCTACCTTTTAGTCTATTTGCCCAATCAAACTTAGCCTAATGCCCATATAATTGGCTTTGTTTAAGTTTAAGATTTTTGTTTGGGACTGGAGTATGTCACTCTCAAACTTAATATGAAATTCAATTGTACAATGATCACTTTTCCCAGAGGGTCATTTACTATGAGATTACTAATTAAACCTGCCTCATTGCACAATACTAGATCTAAAGTAGCTTTACCCTTATTTGGTCCCACAATGTATTGTTCCAAGAAACTGTTGTGAAAGCATTTTAGAAACTCATCTTCCAAACTACCTTTGCCGATTTAACGTACTATATTAAGATTAAAGATTAAAGATTAAGATTAAAATCCACCACGATCATTGTTTTTGTTACAAGCTCCAATTAATTCTTGCTTAATTCTCTGTGCAATGGTGTAACTACTGTTGAAGCGAGTCCAATATACTACTCTAACCAGGATTTTCTGCCTCTTGTAATTTTTATTCTTGATGCTTAGATTCTACTTCCTGATCTTCTGAGCTAAATTATTTTCTTATTGCTATCACTCCTTTTCCATTCTGCTTGTCTTTATGAAATGTTATATTTCCTGGAATATTTATTTCCTAACCCTGCTTGCCTTTTAACCATGTCTCTGTAATGCCATTTAGATCCAAACCATGTATCTCTACTTCTGCCACTCCTTCATCTATCTGAATAGAAATGCTTTGTGCATTCAGAGAAAAAGCCTTTAATGTGTTTTTTTTCCTTTGCATTGACCTCATTCACTGATGCACTATTGCTATTAAACTCTTTTTTCGCTACTGAGGTGGAAATTTCCTGACTTGCCTGACCCGCCTCGGTAGAAAGACCCACGAATGGCATGATCTTCATGCGAAGTGGGTGTAGTATAGTGTCCAGCCTGCTACCCCAAGAAGCATAGCATAGATGGCCACGGGGGCAGCCAAGTGCCAAGGCGGGTTGGTTAAAAGTCCTGCCTCAGTGCTCTGGAACTTTGTTCTAGTTGTATTATGACATTTTAGGCCCTCTAGCCCTCACACCCAATCCCCATGACAACTTATGGCCCTTCCATGCCCATTCACCTGATAGCCCCCAAGCCAACTCAATGCCAACTCATGCCCCCACTCCCATCACCCTACATACCCTCCATGCCATGGCACTTCCATGTCCATTCTCCCAGTACACAATGTACAGAACCAATGAACCCTATAGTAACGATGGCATGTGTGGAACTGTTTAAAGAAATCAATTACAAATCATCTTTTGAAAAAATAACTGCTGTTCCAATGACCCTAAAAATTTTCAATCAAACAGACCATTAAAGTGTCAATAACAAAGGCTTCAAACACTTCACACCTCTTAATTTTGTGTAAATAAATATTGAAACATTGGCAAAAGAGATCACAGAATAAATAACTTAGTATAAGCACTTAAATCAATCAAGAAAATTCAAGAATTCTCTCTAGCTGTCAAAACAAACTCTCACTCTGATAATCAGTTTATGAGTCTGGGCTCTCAGTCAAGCCTCATGCTGGAAGGTGTCTTCAACAGTACCATAAGGCAACACTTGCTCAGCAATGATCGGTTCACTGATGCTAAATTTGGTTCTGCCTGGTCTACCCAACTCCAGACTTCATTACAGCCTTGGTCCAAACATGGAAAAAGGATTTGAATTACAGAGGTGAGATGTGATTGACTGCCCTTGACATTGAGGTAGCATTTAACCCAATGTAGCAACAAACAGCCCTGGTAAAATTAAAGCCAATAGGAATCAGGGCAAAAGCAATTCACTGACTAGAATCATACCTAGTACAAAGGAAGATGGTTGTGGTTGTTGGAGACCAATTACCTAAGCCTCAGGAGCTCATTGCACAAGTTCCTCAGGGCAGGCCCCAGGTCAAACCATCTTCATCTGGTTCATGACCTTTATTCCAACGTAAGGTCAGAAGTTGAGGATGACTGCACGGGGGTTAGTCCATTCACAATCCCTGAGATAATAAAGCTGCCTGTGCCTGCATGCAGCAAAACTGGACAGCATTCTTGCTAGGGCTGATAAGTGGCAAGTAACATTTGTGCTACACCAGTGCCAGGCAAAGATTATCTTGAAAAAGAAGGGCCCAACCATCTTGCCTTGATGTTCAATAGTATTACTGTTGCTGGATCCCCCACTATCAACATTCTGGGGGGAGGGGGTGGGGGGGAGTGGTTACCATTAACCAGAAACTTAACTGGAACAGCCACACAAATACTGGGGCTACAAGAGCAATTCAGTGACTGGGAATTGTGTGGTGAGTCATTCACCTCTTGACTCTCAAAAGCCTTTCTACCATCTACAAGGCACAAGTAAAGAGTGTGATGGAATACTCTCCACTTTTCTGGATGAGGGAAGCTCCAACAACACTTGAAGCTTGACACCATTGAGGACAAAGCAACTTTTTGATTGGAACCTCATCAAACATCTTAAAGATTTGTTCCCTCCTCCATGGTGCACAGTAGCTGCAGTGTGTACCATCTACAAGATACAAAGCAGTAACTTGCCAAGGCTTCCCTAACATCACCTCCCAAGTCTAAAGCCTTTACTACCTAGAAGGACAAGGACAGCAGACACATGAAACACCATCACCTATAAATTCCACTCCAAGTCGCACACCATCCTGAGGTGTAACTATATCGCCATTCCTTCATCATATCTGGGTCAAAATCCTGGGTGTACCTATGCTACATGAACCGCAGTGGTTCAAGAAGACTCATCAACATCTTCTCAAGGGAAATTAAGGCTGAGTAATAAATGCTGGCCTTACCAGTGACACACATAAATGAACTGAAAATAAATTAAAACTTGTTATTTCAAATGGTGTTTTTTTTCCATGTTCACAAACTCATGAAAATTTAGGAAATTAGAAGTAGACCATTTGGCTCCTCAAACCTGCTCTGCCATTTGATATGATCATGGCTGATCTTCTATCTCAACTCCACTTGCCTGTCCCCTCCCCATATCCTTGAGAAATTTAAAGCTGTCTATCACATCCGTAAATATATTCAAAAATGGAGCATCCACAACCCTCTGAGTGAAGAAATTTCTCCTCATCTCAGTCCTAAATGATTAACCATTTATCCTGCGATCATGCCCCTGTGTTCTAGATTTTCCAGGCAGAGGAACCAGCCTCTCAAGTCCAACCTAGCAAGCCCCTTCAGAATCAGCTTCAGTGAGATCACTTCCCATTCTTTTAAACTCCAAAGAGTACAGGTTCAGTTTACTCAGCCTCTCATAGGGCAACCCTTTCATCTCTAGTGAACCTTAACTCTACCGCCTTCAAGCCAAGCTTACCCTTTCTTTTAATGTGGAGACCTAAGCTATGCACAGTACCCCAGGTGTGGTCTCACAAAGCCCTGTACAATTGTAGCAAGACTTCTTATTCTTGTTCTCCAATCCACTTACAATAAAGGCCAACATACCATTTTCCTTCCTAATTGCTTGCTGTACCTGCATGCTAACTTTGTGTTCCTCTGAAGGGCAGCAGAATAGTGATAGGTTGGGATAGGAGTTGTGGCTTCAAAGTACCGAAGAGGTGAAAAAATAAAATGTGGCAAGACTAAGTGAGGAAACAGGAGAGAAGAGCACACAAGGGGTCAATAGAAAAACAAGAGAAGAGTTAAAAATGCCTGTTTTTAACCACTTTGAGTCTTTGCCCTAAGCCCTCCTGGAATTTCCAGGCAACAATTTGATTTGCCGGGACAAAATTAGCAGTCACTTGGATAAGCATGAATTAACGAATCCGTGCTTGCTTTATTTGAAGACAAACAATGTTTAACTAAGTTGGTTGAGTTTTTGATGAGGATAATGTGATTGATGTGGAATATATGGACTTCCAAAAGGAGTTTGATCAAGTTCCACATAATCGGCTCTATAGCAAGGTTGTAGCTCATGGAATAAAAGGGGCAGCAGCAGCATAGATGCAAAGGAAGATGTGATAAATAGAGAAAGACAAGGCAAGAAAGCAAGGTAAGAATAAGGGAAATGGTTATTGGAGTGTGGCAGGTGTGGCTCACACCTAAGAGTGCACCAGTAGATAAGCCTAGAGGTTACAAAAATAGTAAGAAGGCAGAATGAATGCACATAACATTTGTAACAAACAAATGAATGAACAGCACAAATAGGACAGGAAGCCAGGAAAAAGTGGAGAGTTAGCTTTGTTAATTAAGGGTGACATTAGTACAATAGAAAGAGAGAGACGACCTTAGTTGTAGAGATCAAGATTTAGAATAGTTTGGATAGAGATGAAAAATAGTAAAGGTAAGAAGTCACTTATGGGAGTGGCTTATAGGCTGCCTAACAGTAACCACACTGTAGGAGGAGGACAGGCGCTGACGTAAGCGTGGGCACGGGCGAGTGCTGAATGAAAGCTCCCTGAAGGCAGAGAGGCTGCCTCAGGGAGTGAAGACTTTAAAACCAATAAATGAAGTTTTAAAATCTGGAAAAAAAATGTCCACACATCACGTTCAGTGACCTGAACATACACTTGATAACAATTCTGTTGATACATTTTTTAAAATTTAAGAACAGAAACCTCATCCCACCCTTGGGTGAGGTTTCATGAAAAATGCAAAGTCCACCTGGCCGATTCACCCATCCACCAACCGTAAGGTTGGATGGACCACATCAAAGGTTGCTACACAAAATAAGAACTCATGGTGTAGGGGGTAACATATTAGTATAGATAGAGGATTAGTGAGCTAACAGGAAACAAAGAGCAGGCATAAATTGGTCATTTCCACATTGGCAGATGTAACAAGTGGAGTACCACAGGGATCAATGCTGGGCCCTCAACTACTTACAATCTATATCAATGACTTGGATGCTGGGACGGAATGTATGGTTGCTAAATTTGCTGATGATACAAAGATAGGGGGGAAAGTAAGCTACGAAGAGGACATAAAGAGTCTGCAAAGGCATATAGATAGGTTAAGTGATTGGGCAAAAATTTGGCAGATGGAGTATAATATGGGGAAGTGTGAGCTTGTCCACTTTGGCAGGAAGAATAGAAATGCAGCAGATTATTTAAATGGAGTGAGGTTGCAGAACTCTTGAGGTACAGAAGGATCTGGGTGTCCTGGCACATGAATCACAAAACATCAGTGCGCAGGTACAGCAAGTGATTAGGAAAACAACTGGATTGTTGTTGTTTATTGCCAGGGGAATGGAATATAAAAGTAGGGATGTTTTGCTACAGTTGTCCAGGGCATTGGTGGGATCACATCTAGAGTACTGTGTACACTTTTGGTCTCCGTATTTAAAAAAGGATGTAAACGCATTAGAAGCAGTTCAGAGAAGGCTCCCTTGACTAATGTCTGGGATGGTGGGTGGGTGGGGGGGGAGGGGAAGGGTGTTATCTTATGAGGAAAGGTTAAACAGGCTGGGCCTGTATCCATTGAAGTTTACAAAACTGAGAAGAGATCTTATTGAAACATATAAGATCCTGAGGGGATGTGACAGGGTGGATGCTGAAAGGGTATTTCCCCTTGTGGGAGAGACTAGAACTAGGGGACACAGTTTAAAAATAAGAAGTCTCCCACTTAAAATGGAGATGAGAAGAATTTTTTTCTCTCAAAGGGTTGTGAATCTTTCAAACTTTGTTCCTCAGAGAGTGGTGGAGGCAGGGTCATTGAACATTTTTAGGGCAACGGTAGATAGATTCTTAACTAACAAGGGAGTCAAAGGTTATCGGGGGGTAAATGGAATGTGGAGATTGACCATGATCTTATTGAATTGCAGAGCAAGCTCGAGGGGCCGAATAGCCTACCCCTGCTCCTAATTCATACAGCTGGATGATTCATTTTGGCAGAAAGCATGCAGAGAGACAATATAAAATAAAGGGTGCAATCCAAAAGAGGGTGCAAAAGCAGAGGGACCTGGGTGTATATGTGCATAAGTCATTGAAGGTGGCAGGACAGGAGAGAGTGGTTAATAGAGCAGTTAACAAAGATTACAGTATCCTTGACTTTATTAACATGGACAGAGCACAAAAGCAAGGAAATTATGTTAAACTTGTATAGAACACTGGTTCAGCCTTAACTGGACTATTGGACTTAGTTCTGAGTGCCACACTTTAGAAAGGATGTGAAGGCATTAAAGAGAGTGCGGAAAAGATACGAGAATTGTTCCAGGGATGACGAACTTCGGAAATGAAGATAGATTGGAGAAGTTAGGACTGTTTTCCTTGGAGAAGAGAAGGTTGAGAGTAGATGTGACAGAAGTATTCAAGATCATGAGGGCTCTAGACAGAATAGATAGGGAGAAACTGTTCCCATTGTTGGAAGGATCTAGAACAAGAGGGCATGTGTTTAAGGTAATTGGCAAAAGAAGCAATGGCGACATGAGGAGAAACATTTTCACACAGCGAATGGTTAGGATCTGCAAAGCACTGCTTGACAGTGTGGTGGAGGCAGGGTCAATCGAGGCATTCAAGAGGGAATTGGATTATTATCTAAAATTGAAAAATGTGCAGGGCTACAGTAGAAGGCAGGGGAGTGGTACTAAGTGAATTTCTCCTTCAGAGTGTCAACACAGACACGGCAGGCTGAATGGCCTCCTTCTGTACTGTATCCATTCTGTGATGACCTGGATCACACCACCTAAGATTGCGGTGGAGGAAGGTTCAATTGAGGCTTTCAAAAGAGAATTTGATGAGCACAGGAAGCAAAGAAAAATTGCCGGGCCTCAGGGACAGGTCAGGGAATGGGACTTGCTGAATTTGTCTTGCAGAGAGCTAACATGAACACAACAGGCTGAATATCCTCCTTCTGTGTTGTAACCATTCTATGATTCAGTGCAGGAGTATAGCCTTCACTGCTAGCTGCTAAGGCTTAGTACTAGAAAGTATTGTTCATGTTGTTGTACAGTACCAATAAGGGCTGTCACGTGTGGTTATTCTCATGTTGGATATGATTGCAGTCAGTACATTAAGTGCAATGCAAGTACCATTATTATAGCAGAGTACCTGTTCTAGCTAAAATATCAGTTTTGGTCATTCCGAATTTGGGCCATTTTCTATACTCCTGGGGGTTGAAACTCTGCACATGTAACATGAATTTGTAAAATGATTCCTGTAACACTAATACCCCACAAGAGTGTAGATGGGAACCTAGTGACTGCACCCATATTGCAACTGGTGTCTTAACAAGTTAACAACACTGAAAATCACTTTTATGTAAGATACTGAACAGTAGCTCCCATTACTGATTTGAGGCACAATCTAGGGCATCATTCAATCTTAACAAAAACAGAATTTTGTGCAGTACAGTGCGTGGTAGCATTGTTATTAAATATTCATCTATGACCTTGTAACTCACTTTCAACTCTGTTAGTTTATGAATTATGACATGATGTACAAACATTTAACAATGGTATCACATGCTATACCAGTTTTTGAATGCTCTACTCAATACTAGGTTTGCTAGCACTTGTTCCTGCAAGGTCAAAGGAACAAATTTCATTCCTTCGCATGCTTCATTGAGTCCTCCTTTTGCATTGGTTTAGCAAGCGTGCTGACATGAAACGTCTTTTCAACTTTTGTTTCTAAGTTCCTGACTATGTCCGAGAATTCCAGTCTGTCCCTATGGCACGCATTGATGTAGCACTGGATGTCAGCATTTCCGTGCACTGATTTTTCACAATTTTCCAAGCATTTCATTTTAAGTAATTCGTCATCATCCACTCTGGGCCTCTCTCATTTTTTCACGTATGGGATAGCGTGGAAATTTCACACACGCCTGGGTGACATGGATTTGTTTCATCAGTAAAGAAGGCGTTGTTTGAAATTAACCTGATAGAGAATGAGGTTATTGCCCATGTCTAGGTCCCATAATAGGCACCAAATTAGCATGTATGGCACTTTAGAAGTTACATTGCAGTATTTGTCACTGCAAAGCAAGTGAGCAGCTGGACAGTGTGTCTTTTTTTGATGTTGGGAAACTACAGAACCATTCTAAGTTAGCGATATCAAAAATATACCATCCAATTTGGGCAATTCCAGCTTTGGCTCAGTGATAGCACTATTACTTTAAGTCAAAAGGTTTGGGTTCAGGTCCTACTCCAGAGTTTGTCAATACCTTTTGAGACATTAGTGCATAGAGTTTGCAGGCCAGAGGAAGTGGATATATACATGGGGCTGGATTCTTCAACAGGAATGTGTCCAAGCTGTCAGCCTCTGAAGCACTCTCTCCATTGATTCAGAAGGTTGTGAGTTCTACTTTAGAGTTTTGAGCACAAGAGTCCAGGCTGACACTCCTGTACAGTACTAAGGGAGTGCTGTGCTGCTTGAGGTACCGTTATTCACATGAGACATTAAAGTAATGTCTGCTCAAGTGAGTGGAAAAGATCCCCAATAATATTCAAAGAAGAACAGGGAAGTTCTCCCAGTGTCCTGGCCAACATTTATCCCTCAACTAACACTACCAGGAATGGGTTAGCAGTTCATTATCACATGGCTGTCTGTGAAATCTTGCTACATACAAATTGGCTGTTCTAATGTTTCCTACATTAAATGATTGCACTTTATGAGCTGTAAAGTGCTTTGAGACATTCTTAGAAAGGCGCTTTTGTTTTTTTTATTAAAGATGGTAAAGTTACAAAAAGCTGAAGTCCTTAAACTTTTACAAAGAATAAAAAAAAATAGCTTTTCTTGGTCTGTGTTCTGTCGTAAAATGTTCATGAAAGGAGGCTCTTTCATTTTGATATTCCTTTCCTTCTAAAAACTAAGGGACTCGGGCTGAATTTGTGGTGTGTTCTTGTTAGTACATGGGTACTTCTGGCAAGGACTTCAACAATCTTCCTGGTTGTCAGTCAGCCTGAATCCAGAGATGCAGAACCTTGACATCAAGCTCAGCCCCAAGTTTGATTTCCTTCCAATCCTTTATCAAGGATTTCTTTCACTTCTGAAACTAACTTACCTTCCTTCCATTTCACTGTTTGCAAAATCCGAATATATAGCTTTATTGTCTCAACCTAGGATTTCTCAGTTTTCTCTACTGACTTACCTACAAACTGCAACAAATTGAAAATTCTGCAGGCCACATCTTCACCCACACAAAGTCCCGCAAGCCAATCATTGCAGTCCTTGCCAAGGTCCTTTGCTCACAGTAATTCAGTCCAAGATCCACACCAACAAATGTCTCCAACGTCATGCTATCCCACTTATGTTATCTCTAGCTATACTTCCCTGTGCTCACTCTTTACAGTTCTAATAGTTGTTCAATTCTCATTCTCTGCTCATGCTGCTGCACTACTGACTGCTACTATTTCAATGTCACTGCCCTTTAATTCTCCCCCAAGGAGTTTTGTCTCTCCATTCCCCTCCCCTCCTCCCCACCAGAAACCTCCTTATAAACTTTTCTCTTTGGCTTTGCTTGCACTAACTATCCCTTTCTCCACAACCACCTTCTCCCACTTCTATTTCACCAATATCTATTGCAATGATTGTGGAAGAAAATCAAAGGAAAGGTTCAGAAATGTAATTTGTTTATCATGTGCAAGCCTTTTGTCAACATTGCTAATAGATAATAAGAATTTTTGAGGTTAGGGATCTCAGTGTTAGTGAAATTACATTTTATTTTTACTTTCCATGAGGGGCAAAGTTGAAGACTCCCAGGATTTGGTGTAGTTTGTGTTAGAGTGGGCTAAATCTCCCTCTGTACTTAATCTCAAACACAGAAGAGCACCTTAATGCATTATGGCAATACATTCCCATTTCCTTATTGCCCCTGTAAGTAAGATTACCCAATTAGTGGTGAATTCTGGGAAATTTCATGCTGTGGGCAATTTCATGCTCTTGTCTAATAGGAAAATGTATTGAGACTTCCCAGACTTGTTTTACTGAACGCTATTACAGCCATGAGAGTGAGAAGGCTTTTATTGAACTCTGATCCCAGAGGTGAGAGAAAAATATTCTTAAATCATTGTTCCATGCAGCTTCCTGTCAGAGAGGAGACCTTCATCCCATTAACCTGGACTTGATTTAAATGCAGGATTCAAAGGTGAAAGATCAGTATTTTAAATCACTGTGTCATCAAGTCCTTCCATGGAACTAGTTGTGATAATTCTAACAGTAAATTCATTGAGCTGGTAGCTTTTCATAGATTGGTGTATATTTATTGTCCTGATGACTTCTAGCACATTGGTCTGTCAGAAGGAGGTAGTTTGAGATTGTTGAGCCAGATGCTTTCAAATTTACTGTTCTCTTTCTTGCTAGCCTCCCCTCTGCTCTTCCTTTCTCAAAACTTGCAGCTATTGAATAAACTGGTCATTCACTCTTGCATTTCTTATGGTAAATGGCCTAATATTTGGGTAGAATCATTCTTGTTATTTGAATATGATGATAAATGAAATTGAATTCCTATGGTATCTGGATTTTTAAGCTGAAGCTGCATTAGTACGGGGTTAAATATATTATAGGCTGGCCATGCTATTAAATATTGATGAATAGGAAAGTCTATCTGTCGAGATTTCAAAATAAAATAAATATATTTTATTTACTTACCTGCAAAACAGAGCAGGCACTTTGTGCAATAAAAATTTGCCCATAAAATATTTTTAAGTATTGGCAGCTGTGTATGTAGCTTGTTAATAACTAAGCATCTGTTAGGAATAGTTAACTTTTTTTTTACACGTTCTTGTCCAATGTGCCTGGAGCTGAATCTCCTGATGGTTCACTCTCTGCAGGTTTCAGTAGACACATAGAACAGGACAAAAAGAGAAAGAGAGAGAGAGAGAGAATGGGGGAATAAAGAACAGAAAACAGCTGGAGTGATTCAGAAAGAGAGGATAAAGACAGACAGAGAAAAAGGTGAAAGAAAAGGAAGAGTGACCAAATAAATATTTGATCATGAAAGAACAGAATCTATTGGAGCAATTGCCTGAACAGTGGAGTAAAATTACTGAGCATTTGCTCATTCCCATTCTTGTTGTTCCTCGATGTTAACCTAATCAAATGTTTCCAATCGTTCTCTCACGCTCTAAAGGCCCTGCATGTAGGTCTTGATACTCCTACCCTTCACTGCCTCATCACCCCCAACACACTCCCAGTATCTCTGAACTTAGTAACTTAATTCATCAATATTTGGAGCCACATTAATCAGGGAGTTGTCTCTCAGCAAAAATGCAAACACTGAATGTGAGAACAGCACTAAAGCAAAAATACATTACTCTGAAAGAAGCTCCATATATACTCCTGTAAATGGACAAATCATTTTGTTGCATCAGCCCTTCTTTTCATAACTACACAGAATCATTAGCATTCCCACCTTTATAAGTAGCATGGTGCTTATTAAATAACATTCTGCCTGAGTGTTTAATACAGCTTTCATGGCAATTGATAACTGAACTGATGCAGGTTTATTTTATTCTATTTTAATATTTCCCCTTACAATTAAATTATTGCTTGTGTTCTTCAGGTTCTCCCACCCTGTTGTGTTGGGCACTATGCATTGCTTGAAAGAGTGAATGGGTAACCTTTTGTTAATACCATTTCGCAACTGGCTGTAAAAGAGATGGTGATGTTCTATTTTACCTTGAAGGAAAATATAATGACCCTTCTACTTCCCTTAATGGAGACTAATAATGGCTTTCTGATCACTCTTTGCTCATTTTAATCATATTTCGTGCTTTGAATGAATGATCGTCTATGTGTAGACATTTTTAAGTTTGTGCACAGACAGGTACATTCTACCTGTGTTGGTTTGTTTCCCTACAAGATATTCATTAGGCTACACTTAGATGATATAAAGGAAACATTCTGCATTTGACAGCATGTCAAAGACAGCAGGGTAATTCACACAAGAGTGCTGCCTGACACTAGACGCCTATCTATGTGCAGTTGCATTTTGTAACAATCTATTAATGAAAACCAGGTTTCCTTTAACTAGAAAAGGCCCCTGCTCTCTTCTGTGGAAAATATATATATTTTACAAAAGGCAGCCAGTTCGCCACAGCATTGGAAAAGACTGGCTATCCTTTCGGACATGGAATCGTGGTATGAGGTGTGGTACATATGGTGGTTAAGGAGGGGGGGCAGGGGGATGAATTGGGTAAAATAGTGGGGAGAATCCTACAGGACAGAGAGGGGACCACTTTCTGAAGGTGGACTGAATATAAACTTTAAAATATTAATTTGTGGATTAGATGCCTGCCAACGAGTCAGAAAGCTGTAATTACATCGAGCAGTTCTGATGATATTATAAAATGGTTTATGAAGACTCAGCAGAACCCCTGGGATTAGAATAGTACAGTCTTAAACTCGGCAACAGGCATCTGCTGCTCTTTATTAGTTTGACATTTATTTCAAAAATAAAATTTGTTTTGGTATTTTTTTATTGTAATTTGTGGGTGAGCTAACCATGCCAGATGCAGTGTACAGTACACTTGGGTGAAATGTTAATAAAATAAGTGAGGTAGGACTTTAAAATATGGTCCCATACAGCTGGTATCAATAGAATAAAATAATATATATATATTTATACATATACATGTATGAATATATGGAATATATGAAAATACTACAATATTACAGTATATTAGAGAATATAACATACAAATTTCAATGCATTGTACCTATTATATTTAGACCACTTACTTATATTGTACTGTATAAATGTGCCATGTTTATCTAATATACATTGGATGTTAGAATATCCCATAAACTGCATATTATAATATGTACATTGTATGCTATGCAAAATACACTAAATGCTATATCCTTTATACAACAACTCACGCAGCAGCTTTAGGGCAATGAAATATCCTACAGAGGCCAACATAACTGGAGACTGAGCAAGGGGAGGTAGAGTTTGAGGAGGCTTTTGAAGGAGAAGACCATGTGGTAGGGTACTCCAGAGTGTGGGATCAAGAGGGATGAAGGTTCTGCAAATAAAGTGGAATGGCGGACAGAAAGAAAGAGAGATGCAATGAAGGCAAAAGTCAAAAGGGTAGAGGACACATGCAGGCAAATAAGGCTGCTGGATGTTGCAGAAAAAAGGACTAGCAATGGCATTGAATGATTTGTAGATGAGGATAAGAAATTTGAAATTGATGTTTTGGTTGATAGGGAGGGAATATAGATTATTAAGGACTGGATTGGAATTAAGTGTAAAATAGAATGTAGGTAAATTGTAATTTGTACAGGGCAGAACTAAGAAGGCTAGCAAGGAGACCTTTAGAGTGATCAATTCTGCAAGTAAATAAGCATTTCATAGACACAAAGGCTGTGCATTATCCAGCTCCGTCTATTCAGCTTGGCAGAGAGAGGAATGGAATGTGAAGCTAAAGTGCAGAGTTTTTGACTGTAACTGAAGCAGTTGACCTCGGTTTTGCCAATTCTTGTTTGTTGAGTGTTTGATGTCTGAGAAATGGATGAACAACACAGTGGTGGTGGAGGATTCAAAGGTAGTAACAGAGAGTTGAAGCTGAGCATCAGCAGCATATATATGGAAGACACAGAGGTGGAGTACAGAGGAGAAAGATGGCGAAAGGGAATGGGCTGGTCAACAATGTTGAATGCTGTGAACAGGTCAAGGAAGATGGGAGAGGGTTACCAGTGTGATTTCCATATCTTTAAAAACTTTGGCCAGGAAAGTGTTGGTGCCATAGACAGAGTGGGCAATTGAATTGAAGGAATTTAAAGAGGGAATGATGAAAGCAGGATGCATGAATCTGGGTGTTGAGGACACAATTGAGGATTTAAGAGAAAGAGGGGGTTGGAGATAAGATAGTTATCAGATAGGGTGGAGGGATTAAGGATGAGTCTTTTGACAACTGCATCGCTGTTACAGTCTAGAAGAGTACAGGAGACAACCTAAGAAGGAGGATTCTTTGACTACATTAGTGAGCACTGGGCTGAGAAAAAGTTGAGGAACTGGGTCAAGTGGGTGGTTCTTGTGGAGCAGATAAGGCTGGTGCCAGTTTTTTGAGGAAATGGGGAGAAATTGTAGAGTGAGTTCCTGAAATTGTTAGAGGTGAAGATGGGTGGGGTGACAGGGTGTCAGAGATGGTAGGTTGTCAAGAAAAAAAAGCCTGGGATTGGCCTCACATTTTTTCTTACCCACTAGAATAATGCAGGTGAAAAGGGTGGATTTGGACAAGGATTAGGAAAGATTGCTTTGGATGCTAAAGCCAGATTGGTAGTGAACAACTAGCCCAGTCATGTCAGCTTATGGCACTCAGTTTTAAACAACACATATTGCAGCCCAGGTGCACTAGATGTTACATTATACTGTTTATTCTATATTGGCCTTTATGCAACTACAAAGAATATTCTCTATGTAGAATAGTTGTGCATCAGTGTTGTCAATGAAGTGATAGGAAATAGGAAAATTCTCAGTGGTTGTTATTGGCAGAGAGCTCGTGACTGATAGGTTGATGAAGACAGTACATTTTGGTGCAACACTCGCTGACCAAGCAACTTTGGTTCTCTTCCTTTTTAACAGCTCGTAATTACAGTTTAATCCATTGAAAAGCAGCTTTAATTATTTAAACATACTTTTCAGTGGAATCTGGATAAAAAGTCCTGTCTACAGCTCCATGTTAGTACAGTGTTGTACGTCTTGAGATTTGTTTTTAATGTGGACTTGGCTGCTAGTTATATTAACTGTAGTATCTCCTTCACTGATCCGTCACAAGTTTATGCTGAAGTCTGTAAAAATAAATTATTGCTGTATTTTGTTATTTCATCTGTGTTTTTCTTGCTAAGGTTTGCTTCTTAACTTAATGTAGTAATCTGTGGTGCTGTGTCTGAGCTGTACTGAATACACAGTAGCTGGCAGATTCCAAATTTACAAGATGGACAATCCAATGATTGGAAAAGTGATGCTGTGCATTTTATCCTTGAATCAGGCAGCATGACACACACACCTTAAACACTGAAGGAGACCATTCAGCCCACAGTGCCTATGCTGGCTCTTTGAAAGAGGTTATCCAGTTGGTCCCATCCCCCTACTCTTTCCTCATATGGTTGGATTTTTCTTCCCAATCTCATTTTGAAAGTTATTATTGAATTTATTTCCATTAACTTTTCATGGGTGCTGTTTTGATATTTCTTCCGGCTAAGTATTTGGTACCCATGGATATTTATCATCATAGAATGTTTGATAGTAAAACACCTTATGGGGAGGATTTCCCCCTTGTCAGGCAGGCACAGCGGGCCTCTCTCCTGGCACTCCTCCATGCACTTTCCAGCAGGAATCACTGAAAAGCCATCAGGAATATAAACAATATTTGATTTTCCTGCCCCTACCTTCCTTAATTTAAGGACACTGAGGCAAACTGCAGCACTCCTACCAGGCTCAGATCAACTAACTGAGCACCAACTGAACATTCAACCTTAGACTACCCCCAATCTATACAATTTAGTTACACACTCCTTTTATCAACTGACCTATCAGGGAATTCTGAAAAATCATTTTCCATGGAGTGATTTTGTTTTCCTTGTTCCTGTGGAAACGGTTTCTTCAATTTAGACTCCAGGGGCAGGATTTGCGCTGATTTGGGGGCAAATCTTTATTCGCCCTCGAGCTTTGAGAACCTTCCCACCTTGACTGGACATTGAGCGTGCCCTCTGGCCACTAATTGACCAGTCAGGGCAAATTCAATGTTGGGTGCCTGCTCCCGGCACCGTGCAGTGTCGGGACCTGCATTTGATCCCAACATCGGGGTTCCAGCCGAAACACAAATTCCTGCCTCAGATAAAATGGAACTGAATAGACAACTTCACTACTGTTTCTGAATTCTGCATGAAAGCTTCCACAAATGATGGGGGAAAAGTATGTTGTGTTGGAATTAATTAACAATAGTATTTAGACTATAAGTCAGACTTAGACAAATACCAGGGGGATTCTCCTTCAACTTCCTAGTGAACATATAAATGGAAATATAAGGGTGTCAAAAACATATTTGTTTAGGAAGTCTTTGTATTTACAGTTCGTAACTAGCTCTCCCATTGCTACCTCCTCCCCAGGCAAGACTCTCTGTAGCTTTGAATGGGCGAAATCTTAAGTGTCTTTGAAAATATCCTTCCATCAGAGGCAAATGTGGGCCCCGTCCCCAATGATCTATGAATCCCGCCCCTCTGTGAGAGCTTCCTGGAAGCGGCCAATCAGTGGGCCCACAGCTTTTGAAGTCTGGAAGTTCCACCAGGAGGGGTAGGTGCTGCTGAAGCAGGAAGGAGAGTATGAGGGTGTCTCAATGTGGGGGTGCATTTGGAGGTGTGCAACAAAATTAAAAGTGATGAGGGCCAAAGCCAGTAAGCCCCTCTAGTCAATTTGTTAGGGTTGCAGGTGCGGCCTTTCCCGCCCATGGCCCCATCTTTGGGACATGGAGCTTCAATGGCCACCTGGCCTGCGACCAGGAGGCCACCTCCACTGAGCTGCTGGGCTAGGCCCTCAGCGGGAGGCTGCTCCAATACCATGAAGATCCCAGTGGAGTCCTTCCCATCCTCCAGTTATCCATCTCATTGCTCATTTTTGGCTAGGAGGGTACTTGCTTCCATTGCTCACCCACGTTGGGTAAGATCGCCCAGGGGCAGAACGCAGACCTGAAGTTGACTTTCCTATTTACCTCCTGGTCCTGCCTCCAAACATGCCTCTATGGATCTCATACGATTCCCCTTTATGGCTCTACAGAGGTTGCTGGGGGACACACCACAGTCCTTATTGTAAGCACAAGGAGAACATAACCTCAGCTTGGGTAATTGTCCAACATGGGACACCGAATCCCCAACCACTAGTTTAGTATACAGAAGATACATTTTGGAAATGGGAAGGGAAATATTCCTTTGCGCGAAAAGAGACCTCTGCTTTGTGGATTGATAGTCACAAAACTACACTCATGTCAAGGAAGTGAATCCTTATTTGTTCCTTAAATGCAGCATTCCTTAAAAGAGAACAGATTCTTGGCTAAAGCTAAGCTTTCCTGAGTAAAAGAGAAGCACACACACAACTATATTGTCAGTTCACTAAGCAAATGCTTTGAGAGATTCCCTCGACACTACCTAGCACTGTGATAAATAAGCCTGAAAGCCACATAATAATTAACCTAATATAGTAAAAACAGAATGTTTGGAAAGTTGACTGAATGCCTTGGCAAAGGATTTTTCAGGGCTTGCTTTGTAAAAACCACTTCAATAAAAGAAGAATCTTGTGAATTTGCTCTGAAAGAACTCAGCAGCAATCAGGGTCTCGCTGTGCCCAGTGATAGGAAACTGAAATCGAGATATGTGCCAAGTAGCAGACTGCTGAGTATAGAACAACTAAGGATTATAGTGGAAGTAAACCTGTTGAAAGTTAAAAAGATAACAAAGTGATCTTTAGGGAAGGGAGGAAGGAAAAGGTCAATATGTTTTGCAGCTTTCTGCTGCTCAGCACAAAATACACCCATTCAGGGCTTATTGCTTGGGAATTACATTCAGGAAGTTACGCTAAATGCAGCTTTGATTACATGGCAACAAAATTAAATGATTATTAAAATTATACAATTATTTAAGTGTTCTTAAATCCACAAATGGGCCTTTCAAGAGACTGAACTCTGCCTGAACTGTGAAAGGACTTGGCATTTTTTATGCACTGAAGGTTGGTCCTGCCAAGCCCTCTGACTTATAAAATGATTTGAGTCTGAAGCTGCAACTAGGATATTTACTAAAGTGCTTTGAACTGTTACTGTTATTGAAGCAACTACCGCTGAACGAAAATTTGAGGAAATTTGAATGTTTTTATTATGACAGTCATGAGACATAATTCACACTGCAAGGCTGAGCAGGGGGTACTTTAGTACTTTCCATCCTCTGTTTTGAGGCATTGTAACAGGTCAGTGTAAAAGCAACAACAAAAATAAATTCAACAGAATTAGAATAATCCACCACAAAAAAAAGTGCAGCTGTAATTTGGATTCTAGATTCTGAACTTCCAAATGTACCGCATTCTTTCACCTTAACCTGCTATTCATTTCATTGCTGAGACCTTGCTCTGCACAAACTGGCTGCCTCATTTGGCTGCAGGAACAGCAGTGACCATACATCAATAAGCAACCCATGGGCTGTGAAGCATTTTGGGACATTCTGAGAATGAGAAAGATGGTATAGGAAAGTAAATATTTTTTTCCCCCTGGTTATTTACTCCATTGACCTTTAGGGGAGAGGGGGAATTGATGCCAAGGAGTCAGGTGACTATAAAGCACCAAACTTGGAAGAAAGAAATCTTCAAAAAATTAGGAATAACAAAACACAACCCAGTGCATTCCTTGCTTGTTGGAGAAGTTCTCCCTAAACGGATCAAAAAATAGGTTGCACAGATCACAAAATTGCTTTAATAGGCTGCGTAGCTCTATTTCCCCACTCAAGGTTCATATAATTTTCTTTATTAACCTGGGAAAATTGGCAGTTTCTATACAGCTGGAAGATAGTTAAATTTGTATTCCCCAATTCCTGTTTTCAAGTGTGATGAGGTTTAATGTAATAAACTACTTATTTGCAAATCTAAAAATTGAAAAATTTGTATTTAAATCAAGTACATTGTGCTTTCCCTTGCCTTTGAAAGAGAACTTGCTGCTTTATCAGATCTTGAGATTATCCAAAAGTGCTTGGAATCATAAAACACAGGAGGTGACCATTCAGCCCCTTGACCTCGTTCCTGCCTGTTTTGTCCCACTACCTTCCCCTTTCTTCATAGCTCCACAAATTTTCCTTTTCACATGTATATCCAATTACCTTTTGAAAATTATATCGAATCAGCATCCACTGCCCTTTCAGGCAGTGCATTCCAGATCATAACTTGCTGTGTAAAAAAAAATTTCCTTATCTCCCCTCTGGTTCTTTTCCAATTAACTTAAACCTGTGTCCTCTGGTTGCTGACCTTTCTGCCAATCATAACAGTTTCCCTTTATTTACGCTATCAAAACTTCTTAATTGCATTACATTACGTCGGTTAACTTGTGCACGTCATGAACCCCAAAACAGCTAGTCAGTCAGATGAATGACTACTTAACCTGTTTTTGATGGTGTTTGTTGAGGAAGAAATGTTATCTAGCAAGAGAAATGCTCTTCAAGTGGTGCCACGGAACTCTTTAATCCAACAGAGAGATGGAGCTTCAATTTAATATCCCACCACTTTTGGCAATGGAGTACTCCCTCAGTAGTGCACTAAACTGCCAGCCAAGAACATGTGCAAAGATTCTAGTGCAGGGCTTGAGCCTATAACTTCCTGACTGAAGCAAGAGTGCTACCATTGAGTGAAGTGAACACTATAAACACATAATGCAGACATTCACAGAAACTCTGGGCAGTATCCCAGGCTAACAAACCATTCTACAGGCTATTAAACTTTTACATATTAGTTGCTGAGATCAGGACATATCTGTGTTTTTTTTTTAAATCCCCATATAAGCTGGCAAAAATGTTTAATGAGTGTATTATGAGCTGAATTATGTCTATTTCTTTTGCTGCAGAATAACTACCATGAACAGAGTGCCCAAATTGTTTAACAGAGTCTATTCAGCAATTAGAGTGTTATCTTTCACTTCATGCATTTGGGTCGGATTCATACTTTGTGCTACCAATGGCACAGCTAGTTTTCAGAAATGTAACCTTCAATGTCTCGTACATTTATCAAATGGAGACTGAAAACAGGCATAATATTCAATTGAATAATGTTCATTTACCAGAGTGAAAGATAATCTGCAGCAAAAGTTTTTTTCCCCCCCCTACAGTTTGGCCTACTCCTGCTCCTAATTCATATGTTTGTATGTAAATCAATTTTAAGTGCCAGCAATGCAAGGACTCTTGGGCACACATCATATTCTTTTGCGGGTCAATGAATTGAAACTTCCTCTTACTGAATCACTATGATTTATTCATGATTCTGTTTTTGTATAGAAATTGGCGGCACTGAAAGGTAAAGATCATGACCAGACAGGGACCCTGTCTGTGTCTCCACTGTTATCAATAGGCATTAGATATTGAAGTGGCAGAATTTTACCACATGCTCATGTTGCAATGTCAGGGCTTGACTTTGTCCTCACAATTCCCTAAACTGAAAGTTCTCAATCTGATCCTCAGCATCAATCAGAGACCAGACAACTCTCAAGAGGAAGAGAGTTTGGAGAATGAGTAATCCTTCCCCCGCTGCTGCCCCACTCCAGTGAGATTTAAATGCACTTCCTTAGTAGCCAGGTCCAAGCAACAACAACCAACTTGTATTTATATAGCACCTTTAATGTAGCAAAACATCCCAAGGAGCTTCACAGGCACGTTATCAGGCAGCATTTGACACTGACCTACATATGGAGAAATTAGGATAAGTCATCAAAGGCTTGGTCAAGGACATAAAGGCCAAAGAGTGTCTTAAATAAGAGAAAGAGGTGGAAATGGCAGAAAGGTTTAGGAAGGAAACTCCAGAGGTTGAGACTGAGACAACAGAAGGCACAGCCACCGATAGAAGAGGTGAAGGAAACCCGTGAAGTCGAGAAGGCCAGAATTTGGGGAACGTGGTGTTCTTGAAGGTGGTAGGGTTGGAGGTTACAGAATTAGCAGAGTACTAGGTGTGGGCTTGAAAGAACGTAAGACCTAAAGAAATGCGGGAAGTAAAAATGGAGGAGAAAGATAAATTTGTGTTAAATTAAAATATGCCATTGTTTTCAATTGTGACTAGAAATCCCTTGAAGCCCTAAGGTAATAACAGTAATGGAGGTGTTGAAAGATGCCAGAAGGATCCGTAAATTGTAATACACTGTGGAATAGAATACTATTTTTCTTCACACTACACCAGATTGCTATTAGTAGTGCTGATGTTAATATTAATTGCATTGTGCAGAGTACAGGCTGCTGCTACTCTGGGCTTATTACAGGCCTGCGATGAAACCAATACCAGGATGAATCTGATAGGCACTCTTTTCATTAAAAAATGTGCTCATTGACCCTTTTTTAAAGAATGGCAAAGAGATGGAACATGATGCCTTCATGTGCAAGTGACATGTTAGTGTGTTCTGAGGTGATTCATATTGTCTCATGCAAGAAAAAGGATAAAGGTTAGCGAAATACGTTTGTTTTCATGAAGCTAGTGCCTTCTAAAAGATTGAATGCTGTATTGCTTTTGACGTGATGTAACAATATTTGCCTAAATAACAGTCACTCCATTTCAAAGAAATTCCTTGGATGTGAAGCACTTTGGGATGTTGATTTTATTATTGATCTTTGGTTTCCAATGCCGTAGGGTTCCCAACTCTGGTTGTGCATATCCCTGGAGATTTCATCACATGACCTACTTGCCCATCGATCTGGCCAGTTTCTCAGCCTTTTCTCCCTACCTCCAATGTTTTAATAATCAATAAATGAAAGTGCTCAAAGAAAATGAGAAAATACGCATGTTTTTTGAATGCCTTCTGTGTTCATTTTCCTCCTGGGCTGTTTGTAGCAGTTCCAGAAGATTAACCATTCATTCATGGAGGGCCAGGGTAATTATGGAGGATTGGCAATCCTACATCTCCAGGAGTTGGCCAGCTGGACTGGAAAGCTGATAGATTTCGTTAGACTGACAGTCACACGGGCTTGTTTCCTTTTCTGTCCATATCCTCGTCACCTGCAACTGGTGCACCAATGGGAACATGATCATGGCAGGCGTTAAGCATGGTCACCACTCTCAGTATGTAATTATACCATAATGTAACAGCTGGATGACACAATGTGGCTGCACTGTGCATACACGGTAGGAAAATTGTGGCCACCACTCTTTGCGCTCTGCAGGATGTAGCATGCTGCTGTTTGACAGGGATACTGGCCTTTTGATTTGTGAGAGGCCAGCCTCCCAAACCCATGGGAGGCCACAGAAAAAGAACCTGGTTCCAAGGCTGTGACTGTAACTGGTGGCTGCTGTATTGACTTCTGGCCAGGTGGTACTCCAACTTCATACAACCAGGCTGGGATTGCTTTCCAACTCCAGAAGAAATCCTCCTGCCTTTCTCTCTGGGGGTGCATAACTTGTTTTACCGGGTCCCATCCATTTCATGTTCCCAAAAACAGAAAATGCTGGACAAACTCAACTGGTCTGGCAGCATCTGTGGAGAGAGAAACAGAGTTAACGTTTTGAGTCCATGTGACTCTTCTTCAGAGCTGCATTGGAGGTAGTGGATGGAAAAGTTCACAGCATGAAGCTTGGTCCCAAATCTGCCATTGGCACAACAAATGTTGAGTGGCACAACGGAATCCAGGAATGTGTAAACGTAGACACCAAAAGCCTGAGAGAGAGTGTTTCCGATGTGGCAAATTGGGGCACTATGGAAAAGATGCCTGCTGCCCTGCCAAGGGAAAGATATGAAGAAAATGTGGGGATAAAGACCATTTTGCCAAGAAGTGCAGAAACAAAGCTGAGCTTACCTGGCAAACCACGTAAAGGAAAGAGAGATGAAAGAAGCACAACTGGCGAGGTGGGTTGAAGAAGGTGCGGGAAGTGAGGACAATGAACAGCATCATGGATACATGTTTTCTGTCAACAGGAGCAACCACTAGAAAGTTCCAGTGATTGGTGGTGGTGTTGAAGTGAGCATTCTTGTATATTCAGGCAATAACAGTAATGTCATTGACAGAGCACTGTAGTAGGAACTGAAGACAAAGGGAATCAAGTGTACATCTTGAAAAGATGTCAAAAAGCTCTATCCTTACACATCTAAAACCCTACTTCAAACTGTTGGATGCTTCATTGCTGGGGATCAGGGTGTAGAGGCAGAATTTTTAGTGATTGAGGAGGATGGTGAGCCTCTCCTGAACAGGGAAATTGCCCAAGCCTTAGGGGTGCTACACACAGGATTGAAAGTGAATTCTGTGAAATTCTGTGCGAAGCTTAGAGAGGAGTTTAGACCAGTACGTCATAACTTCCAACTTAGATGAACCATTGATGAGAACATGAAGCCTGTAGCTCGGCCTGTAAGCAGAACACCTTTTCGGTCTGAGAGAGAAAGTTGAGGCAAAGATCAAGGAACTGGTCAGCCAAGAGACCATAAAGCCAGTTGAAGGACCAACACCGTGGGTGAGCCCTGGTGTGGTCATGCCTAAACCAAATGATGATATCAGACTCTCTGTTGATATGCGACAGGTGAATGAAGTGTCAGTGAGAGAACGTCACCCAATTCCCATTGTGGACAAAGGTTGAGATTTTCTGGTCCTGCCAGCTGTGGGCATTTTCACGGGCAGGATGGGAAAATTTGGAGAGCAGCCAAACGTCAATTGCTCTCCAAATCTCGTCCTGCCCGTGACAATGCCTGCCACTGGCAGGACTGGAAAATCCTGGCTGAATTCTCTTGAGTTGTCAACAAGCAAGGTATTTTCCAAAGTAGACTTAAAGTGGGGATGCCACTAGCTGGAGCTTCAGCCTGATTGAAGGAAGGTGACAACTTTCGTCACTCATTGTAGACTTTACCAATACAAGAGATTGCTATTGGATATCAATGCGGTACCAGAAATTTACTAATGCCAAATCCATAAGGTGAGACAAGGGATCCCAGGCACAGCCAATACCTCAGATGACATAATTATTCATGGAGCCAATAGAGAGGAGCATAACGAGGGGCTGAGCTTAGTATTGGCTAGATGGCAGTCAGTAGGACTTGTGGGTTAATGCAGACATGTGCTTGCTGGGCGTGACAGAGCTAATGTTCATGAGGCATAAACTCACAAGCCACTGAACCAATCCAGCCAAAGACAAGATGGAAGCAATAGCAGAGGCAAGTGAACCGTAAAATGCCAGCGAAGTGAGAAATTTTCTGGGACTTGTGAACTATTGTGTGAAGTATATCCCAAACTTTGCTAACCTGGCTGATCTATTGAGGAAGGTGACCAGAAAAAATGACCAGTTTGGATTTGATGAAGATCTGAAAGCTGCCTTCAGAGCTTTGAAAGACAGCTCAACAAGTGCTCAAACCTGGGATACTGTCATCCAAGTGCACCAGCGAAAATCATAGCAGCTTCTATCCCCGTAGTATTTGGGGCAGTGCTGATGCGAATGCATTCTGAAAGCCTGAGAATCATTGCCTATGTGAATAGATTTTTGACAAATGTGGGGAGGAGATATTCTCAGGCAGAGAAAGAGGCCCCAGGATTGGTGTGGTCATGTGAAATATTCCATACGTACGTGTTCAGTTTTGAGTCTGAATTAGTGATAGATCACAAGCCATTAGAGATGATTTATTCTACCAAATCCAAACCATGTGCCAGAATCGAGAGATGGGTTTTAAGACTCCAGCAGTACAAGTACAATGTGATTCATATTGCTAGAAAGATGATCATTGACCTGCTGACACAGCTACTGAGGGAAGATCAAACACACAAATCCTCACTAAAGGAAACAGGATTGTTTGTGCAGTTTGTGGCCGTTCATGCTACATCCAGAGCAACTAGAGAGATTGAAAGGGAGTCAGACAAAGATCCAGAATTGGATGACATCAGACAGAGGATCCAAGCTGAAAACTGGAAGCAATCCCCATTCAAGGCGTACATCGTTATACAAGATGAACTGTGCACAGCTGGAAAGTATGTTCCCAGAGGCAGCAGACTTGTAGTGCCCTAAAAGCTTAGGCCTGGACTGGTGATGCTAGCTCATGCGGGCCACTTGGGAGTGGTTGGTATTAAGCAAAACTTATGAAGCAAAGTATGGTGGCCAGGGATGGAGAAAGATGTGGAGGAGTTTGTCACAGGTCATGAATGTCAGCTTGTCAACAGACCCAATCCATCAGAACCAGTTCGCAGCTCACTGTTATCGGCTGGACCATGGGAGGATGTAGCAGTTGACTTCATTAGTCCACTTCCATCAGGAAAGTCCATAATAGTGATTGCCTAATATAGCCATTGTAGTCTGTTGTGAGTATGAGTATGTTGTGATGAAATCTACAACAGCAGAGAAAGCGGTGTCCCCTGTGACTAAAATATTTGTAAGGCACGGTTTGTCAGTCACTCTATATTCAGATAATGTGCTGCAATTCATTTCACAAACCTTTGCAGATTATATGCAAGTCAGAGGCATTTACCATCACATAGTAACCCCTAAATGGCTACAGGCAAAAGGGGAAGTGGGACGACAAAACCAATCCTGGGAGAAATGGATGAGGGTTGCACTGGCTAAAGCAAAGGTTGGAAGGAGGCATTGCTCTCGTATGTGGCCATGTATAGGACGACTTCACACACTACGATGGGAAAGAGCCCAGCTGAGTTGTTATTTGGATGTAAAATACGCACCAAGGTGCCAGAGCTGAGGAACATCAATGTTGACCAGGGGATTTGAGATCATGATACAGTGAAAAAGAGTGCTGCAAAGTTTTGTGCAGATCACAGGAGGGGAGCTAGACAGCACTGCTGAGATGGGAGAGTCCGAGTAAGATGGATACACCATTTTACCCTAAGCCTGACACTGTCATCGCTAAGATGGGAAACAGTGTAACTGTGCAGTCGCCAGAAGGAGGATTATATGACAGAAATTCTTCATGTGTCAATAAGTATCATGGTGACAGACACTGCAGCAGATGAAACAGATCTAAGGGCTGAGGCGAAGCTGGCATCCAGCAATCCAGAAGTCCAAGCCAGTGATGCTGATGGCAGGCAGACAGTTTGCTGTCCAGAGAGAAAAAATATTGGTTCCAGAGGGTACGAAAATATTTCCTAACCCTGATACGATGACCAGATTTCCTGAGACATTAAGCAGTCTATGGTGCGAGAGAACACCAAAACAATAAGAAGATTTTGTCCTGTCACGAAAACACAAGAAATTGAAAATCACAGATCCACAAATTGAAATACTGAAAAAAAGACTGAAATGATATTGGACTGTGATGCACTGAGTTTACCTCATATTTATAATTGAAGAAATTCATTTACTGACTGAGTTCTGGAAATAATGAGTTAAGTTAGTTTGCAAATTTTTTTCCAGTGGGTATAGCAAGGGATGGAGCCTAAGCTACATACACCAAGCAGAAAAATCATGGACAAGTTTTTTGCTCTAATAAGGGAGGGATGTCATGATGATAGCTGATTGTGTGTGCATTTGTGTCTGGGTTGGAGTATCAGATACTGTATGATACTCGGGTAAGATACCCCATAAGGTACACAATCTGTACAACATATGGGGTCACCTGACTTGGGGGGGTGGATGTTGAAGGTCATGTTGAACATGTTAAGGGGTTAGCCAGCATGGCAGATTAAATTATATTGTTCTTGTGGTTAAATCTGTGACTTCAAGTGTTCTTTTTTCAGCCCGAGATGTGATAGATTCTTCCATGTGTGCGTGTGTACATGCATATGCCTGTTTGTATCTTTGTGTATGCACACATGCATGTTTATGTAAACTTTGTGTATTGTATGTATGTTTGTGTGTATATGCACACTCGTGTCTTTGTGAATTTATATTTGATATGTTGAGTGGCATGGCCAGGTCAGCATCTTTAATGCTTATCTAAATTGTCTATTATTGTAGAGCACTGCCATTATACTGCTGACCTACTGAGTGATGGCTAGTGCTTTTTCAGCTACTGTTGTCAAATATTTTAAGCACTGGCTGTCTAGACCATTTAAAGAAAACAAGAAATAAAAATGCAAGTTTGGACAAATGCCACAGAAAGGGATGTGGAACAATTGCTCTGCAAAACTTCAGATAAGTTTGTTCCACCGCAAAGGGATTTCTTGAAGTGGGAGAAAACTACTGACATGCCTTCTGATCTCCTAATGTAGGAAAAACCTAAAACCAGTTGTAATTACTACTGGAATTAAATTGCTGCTAAAATATGACTTTTATTTGAGCTCAGCACATTACATGAGGCTTGTAACCATTGCAATTACATAAATGCAGTCATGTTTTGGGATATCGCTTGAGTTAGAACAGTTATCTTCTGATGAAAAGAGGCAATTATTGTTTGGGGCTCATTTCCAGAATGAGTGAATATTATTGATGTGTAATGGTTTGCTGTGTAGATAACCACTGTTGCTATGTAACCAGCAGTTTGGCAAGGTGCCTGAGACAAAAGTAATGATAACAGGAGATTATTCGGCTGTTCTGTTGATAGTGAGGAGTTCAAATATAGTTCTGGTGCAGCGTACAGTGGGACCTAGATTATCAAGGCATACTGAGAAAGGAAACAGGCAGAAGATTCTTGTAAGGATTTCACAAGGGTGTTAGAAAATTATTCTTGTGAAGGGGGAAAAAAGAAAGGAATATTTTCGGTCAAGGTGCTGAAAAGAGATTACTATTCAGAAGTGTGGCTGAGTGGTCGTATAATGTGTAGACGCAGCAAGAACTCAACCAATGAAACAATGACCAGATTGGTGTTGGTTAAAGGAAAAATGTTGGCCAGGATACCAAGAAAGCTCCCTGCTTTTTGAAAAATGTGACGGGATCTTTTACATTCACCTGAGCATGAAGCTGGTACTTTATTTAAATGTGTCATCTGAACTATGGTGCCTTAACAATGCAGAGCATCTTCAGTACTGCCTAATTCATGCGCTCAAGTCCATAGCGGGGTTCAACTTTTTTTTATTATTCGTTCATGGGATGTGGGCATTGTTGGCTAGGCCAGTATTTAATGCCCGTCCCTAATTGCTCTTGAGAAGATGACGGTGTGCTGCCTTCTTGAACTGCTGCAGTGAAGGAACGTCCAGCAACTTCTGACACTACAGCAAAAGTGCTGTCTACTGAGCCAAGCTGACAAAGATGGAAACAGAGGCTCATCATGCATCAAATGGATCATTCATGTTTTTCGGTGAATAGGATAATGTGGATTAAAATTTGTTATTGTTAACTGTAGCTAAGATGTTGAGTTTCTTTGCCTCTGAAGTGCAGGTGGTAAACAATTCTTGAAGGTCGCTGGCTTCAGCGATGTGGCAGTGACTTATCTGCCCTACAGGTTTTATTCATTTGCTGTTTAAGTGAATTATGTCAGAGCATTGTTCTATTAGTGAGTTTGCAGAATGGGAGAAGCGGGCATATTTCATTGGTGCTGCAATTCTAGAAGGTCTTTTACATTTCCATAGCCCTGGTGAGTGCCCATACAATTTTTATGGTGGTGATTGGCATGCCTGTCTTTGCTGAGGAAAGAACATGGCAGTGGAGCATGGCTGCGCTGCAAGTGGGCCAGCATTGTTGGTGCAAGATGTAAAGAAAAGTAAACGTTTTGTTGCTTTCATTGTAAGCCAGTTTCAAAGCAATTAGTTACTCCTTGGTCAATGTTAGGAAACCACGTTTATAAATAAGAATTATACTTCTTCAATTTAGTCAGAATTCTGCTATCCATCTACCATCCCATTCAGCCATCATCAATACCCTCACTGACATTCATTGGTCTCATCCCTTGGTGCATTTTCTTCAAAATCATAACCCCTATCTACAAATCCCTCCCTGGTCTTACTCTGCTTTACCTCTTACTTCTCCTCCAACACTCTTCCCTGCTTGCATCCTTCTTGCTTCCTTCCTCTATTCTAAAATCAGCCTTTAGCCATTTTGCTCCACACAGTCTAACTCACCCCAAACTCTAATGCCTCACATCGTGCTTCCCCGCATTCAGAAGTCTCCACGAAGCCGATCTCTTTGATCCCTAATTTGACCCCAGAACTCCCTCCCAAATAGCACTGTGTGTGTACCTACACAACATGGGCTGCAGTAGTTCAAGAAGGTGGCTCATCACCACCTTCCTGTTCACATGCAGAGACATTGGCCCAGTTCTGGAGTTCAGTGTGAGGCCCCATAACACTCATCACCACCTTCTCAAGGGCAATTGGGGGTGGGCAAGAAATTCTGGCCTGGCCTGCAACCCTGAGCTCAAGTGAAAGAATTTTTAAAAACACCCATTTTCAACACCCTGTTGTGAAGTGGCTTGCCTATCTTTTGCCACATAAATGTAAGTTTTTTGAGTTTGCTCCTTAAAGCGACAATATTTCAGCTGGGCTGACATTCTGAGAATCAAATGCACAGAAGAAACTTTTTGGGTGGGAAAGTTGCTTGGGGCTGCTCTCACTGTCCACTGTAACTTTGCTTGAAGTGAGACAGAAACCCCATTTCTGCTAGTAAACAGTGGGGGAGTAATCTTAAACTAACTCATGAGGAAACTGGCTCGAGTGGAATGTCAGTGCATGTCCCACCCAATATTCCTCTTTATAGAGAGTGTAAAACTCATAAGGGTTGTCAAACCAGCTTTCCGATGGTTGGACTAGTTTAAAATTGCACCCAATGTTTTCATTCCACTTCAGATGAAGCCGTAGGGCCAGGTTTTCATCTTTGTGGGAATTGTGAATCAGGAATTTTCCCCAAGATGCAATCCGGCCTCCTAACCAGAAATGCCAACCAGCAGGATTTGCATCCGGCAGGGGACAGGACAGCATGGAGTCAGGCCCGCCACCGAGGCAGAGAAAGATGTGGGCCGATGACGAGGTGGCCAGATTAAAAGGGGCTGCCTCTGTTCACAGAGACATCTGCCCAATTCTGTAGTTCAATGTGAGACCCCGTAACACTCACTCCCTTCAACCCCGCTCCCCCCCCTTATCCCCTCCACACCCCAAACTACCCACCCAGTATTCACTATAAACAGAACACAGAAGCCCTATAAGTCTTTCATAAGCTCATAAATCTGTCAAGATAAACAAATATTAGTCGAAAACCATTATCCCCTTCAGAATCTCTCAAATCTGTCAAAATGAACAAGCTCTTCTTTCCTTGCTGAGCAGAATCCATTAGTGGTTTGAAAGGCAGCCAAATATTAAATTGACATTCACTTGAACAACTGTGCAAACACACCCTCATGAGCATAATTTATTAGCTGTTTCAAAAGCAGCCAAGCATTCAAATTGACATTCCCCTGAACAACTGTATAATCAGACTCACCTGAGTAGAGTCCTTTGGAGCCTTTGAAGACAGCCAGCAGCTCAGCTTTCTGTCAAAGCTTTGAAACAGCCAAACAGATGGCTGAGACAAACTTCAAGGCAGAAAGTAAAGCAATGGGGCATTTCACACAATCAGATCTAGGTTTAAAACTGGGCTAGCCTTTCAAAATTGTACAATACAAAGAACAAAGAAAAGTACAGCACAGGAACAGGCCCTTCGGCCCTCCAAGCCTGCGCCGATCATATTGCCCGTCAACTAAAACATTTTGCACTTCCGGGGTCTGTATCCCTCTATTCCTATACTATTCATGTATTTGTCAAGCTGCCTCTTAAACACCACTATCGTACCTGCTTCCACCACCTCCTCTGCCAGCGAATTCCTGACACTCACTACCCTCTGCGTAAAAAACTTGCCCCGCACATCTCCTCTATAGTTTTCTCTTCTCACCTTACAGAATAGCACCAGTTGATAATCTACTCTAATGAATTTGAAGAGTTTTCCACTTTAACAGTGTTGTTTTTTTCTCCCTTGACAGCTTGCCAGTTGTCAAAAGTAACGACTAGGCAACCATATTGTTTAATGGTCACTTACCTTTTTAAATCAAAAGCACTGTCACCACTCACTGTATTAAAAACAGTTACAACTTAGGCTACAACATTTCATAATGACATGTGAAGTAGGCAACCCCTTTTGTACTGACCTTTGATGAGGTTCTTGCCTCCAAAGCATGGTTCACCCATGGATCAAGACACCTCTCTGCCATTATGAGTTATATCACCTACCAAAACCTGCCCGGCCTTGTATCACCTACCAAAACATTATGTCCTTGTTCAAAAAAGCTTGTAAAAATCTGCCCTGCAATTACAGACCAGTCAGTTTAACTTCGGTGGTGGGGTAACTTCTAGAAGCAATTATTCAGAATAGAATTAATAGTCACGTGGAAAAATGTGGATTGATTTGGAAGAGTCAGCATGGATTTCTTAAAGGAAAATTGTGTCTAATTAACTTGCTGGAGTGTTTTGAAGAGGTAACAGAGATGGTTGATGAGGGCAATGCTGTTGATGTGGTGTATATGGACCTCCAAAAGGCATTTGATACAGTGCCACACAACAGACTTGTGAGGAAAATTATAGGTCATGGAATAAAATGAACAGTAGCAACATGGATACAAAATTGGCTCAGGGATCGGAAACAGAGAATAATGTTTCATGGGTATTTTTCAGGCTGAAAGAAGGTTTCTGGTGGAGTTCCCTGGGGTCAGAGTTGGGACCCTTGCTTTCCTGATATATATTGATGATCTAGATCTTGGTGTGCAGGGGACAATTTCAAAGTTTGCGGACGACACAAAACTTGGGAGAATTGTAACCTGAGGAGGACAGTGTAGATCTTCAAAAGGACATTGACACATTGGTGGAGTGGGCAGATAGGTGGCAGATGAAGTTCACTGTGGAGAAGTGTGAGGTGATACACTTTGGTACAATGAACATGGAAAGACAGTATAAAATAAAAGATACTATTCTAAAGGGTGTGCAGGAGCAGAGAGATATGGGTGTATATGTGCATAAGTCATTAAAGGTGGCAGGACAGGTAGAGAGATCTGTTTCTAAAGCATACAGCTTTATAGGCTTCATTAATAGTACAAGAGCAGAGAGGTTATGCTGAATTTATATAAGATGCTGGTTAGACCTCAGTTGGAGTGTGGTGTACAGTTCTGGGTGCCACACTATAGGAAATATGTGAATGCATTGGAGAGAGTGCAGAAGAGGTTTATGAGAATAGTTCCAGGGATGAGACACTTCAGTTATGAGGAAAGATTGGAGTAGTTGGGACTGTTTTTCTTGAAGAGGAGAAGGCTAAGAAGGGACTTGATAGAAGTTTTCAAAATCATGAGGGGGCTGGACAGAGTAGACAGGGAGAAACTGTTCCTGCTTGTAAACGGATCAAGAACCAAAGGGCACAGTTTTAAAGAGTTTTGCAAAAGAAGCAAATGCGAGGTGGGAAAAAACTTTTTCACACAATAAGCAGTTAAGGTTTGGAATGCGCTGCCTAGAAGTGTGATGGAGGCAGGTTCAACTGAGGCATTCAAGAGGCCATTGGATGATTTAAATAGAAACAATGTGCAGGGTTATGGGGAAAAGGCAGGAGATTGACATTAAGTTAAAATGCTCAGAGTCAGTGCAGACACGATTGACCGAATGGCCTCCTTTTACACCACAACAGTTCTGTGATTCTGTGATCAAAATTACAGAAGTTCCAAAATGCCCATTTCGACAATGGTGCTGCCGATACCAGGACATCCTGCACCAATGACAATTGCCGATGCTGGAAATAGGGGCGGAAATCGTAGATCCAGGTTTCACCTGCCATTTTTCAAGCTTGACCAATACATTTTGGCCCCATGTTGGGGCGGGAAAATCCAGACCATGGTCTCTGAGTGTGAGCAGCTCTGAGGTATTAAGTATTTCCGTGTATTAAATGAATGTCAACTTTCAACAGTTGGCGCCACTGCAAGAGCATCAGGTTGGTAAGACCTGGCCAGGAAGATGACTGAAAAGCTTTGGTGTAATGAATTAAATGATTAATTTGGGAACAATTGTAAAGAAAGGCTCCCCCTCCCTAAGCTCCTGATCCTGTTGTAACATTGTCCACTCAAAGTTCTGTCATTTTCTTGAGCAGTAGGTTGACGGGAAGCATCAATGCAACAATGCATTGTGATCAAAATTGAATAAGCTGTGTTCTGGATAGCAATACTCCTGGTTTGCTTTTGCATGACTGGCTTCCAAGGTTTTTTTTGATTAAGCAGTAAGATTTCTCAACTGAATGATGTGTAGCGAAAGTAAGAAATTTAACAGAAACTTAAGATGAAAATTAGTCAAACAAATAAAGCAATTCTCAGGAAAGAACAAAAAGGCACATCTGCTGATATCTGAACAGTGATTGGACCATGGTAACTTCCCAAATGTGTTTACAGTACTGGGACTGCAGTGGTGACAGGGCTAAGGGATCTGTAAATGAGAATATGACAGAAAGGGCCTTTAGTAGTACCTGTGGAAAAGAATGACTTATTCACTGAAATTTACTGAATGCCAATCTCACCACATCAATTTGACACACAGATAAAATTAAGTATCACTTTATATTTCAATTAATACAAATCACAACTCACAAAAATATTTTGATGTAATGTGACAGTGCATGGCCCAGCTAGTGAAATAGGCTTATTGGGTATCAGGGGTGCTTACGGTCTGATGTTTATATTTCCATTTATAGATACCGTGATTGTAATCGGTTAAGAGATGGTTACATATGCTGAGGGAATAGACAACGTACAGAATTTGAATTTACACCGGGCAGCTGTATTAAATGTATGGCACTATTTTATCAGCAGATCTTATTGCTCAGCATTGCACAGCATGTTGTAACCCTATCATATTTAATTGACCACACAAAGAATAACCCTGCATTGATGCTGGACCCCTATTTCCCCCTATCTCAGTTGTCCTCCCACCCTCCGATCTCTGCATTCCTCCTATTATAATCTCTTACATATCCCTGATTTTATTTGCCCAACCACTGGCAGCCACGCTTTCAGCTGCTTAGACCCTAAGCTTCGGAATTCCGTCGCTAAACTTCTCCACCACTCAACCACTCCCTCCTCCTTTAAGACACTCCTTAGACATATGTCTTTAATCAAGCTTTTGGTCATCTGTCCTAATATTCCTTTCGTGTCCCTCAGTGCCAAATGATGTTTGATATTACCCTCATGAAACACCTTGGGATGTTTTTAACGGTGATATATAAATGCAAGTTGTCGTTTGTTGAGAGTCTCTCTGACCCCTTAGTAATACAGACCCTTTGCTGCATGTCTGTCTGACCTTACAGCACTACCGATCCATTGCCATATGGCGGTCTGACCTACAGCAGTTTAGCTTCATTGTTGGATAATTTCATGATGCCATGATAGTCGCGCTGCAAACTACCTACAATCAGTCTACAATAGTGCAGACTTGGATTCGCTTGACACTTCTGAGCAAATATTTTTGCATCAGTCAGTTACAGGAACAACACTAGGCAATATCAGTCGTCCTGTGCTATTTTTATCATCTTTACTACTACATGAATTTAATTCTGTAGCTCCCACATAGCTGGAAACTGAACCACTGAGCCAAAAACGGCTGGTTGTTGCTGTTGAATACCCTGACCTTTATCTGCTATCATAGTCCAGGGTTGCTGTGTGATGATTAAAGATGATATGCAATGTGTGGCGGTGAATTATGCAGTGCTATTCTATGACTTGTCCCTAACAAGCTTAAAGACAAACGGAAATATACAACAATAGCAGAGCCGAGCTGCATTTCCCTCCCAGGTCCTCAACAAAATCTCCATGTCCTGATGATGAGAAAAACTGTCCCAGAAGCCAGCAGCAGCCTTTGATGATCTCCTGTTTCCTGATATTGTGACCTTTCTCTGAAAAAAATACTGATTGGCGCACAATCCAATTATCATTGCTCATCACTCGAGGCACAAGATCCAAGTATTTTAGGAGACATCATCCTGAGGATATTATGAGAATCCTGTCCATAGACAATGTTAACATCTGAGCTGATCAACATCCTTTGTTGCTAAAACAATATTATTATAATTCAAAAAGTGCTTAGAAGAATAAATGAGGAGCTGTCCTCCTCTGCATCAGAGTGAATTTAAACCTTCATTGATTGTACAGTGTAATAGAAGAGATTAATTGAAACATTGCTGGACACTATAGGATTGTTGAAGCCGTTGGTTTATGTTAGGCAAATCAATAAGTCTTTAAATTTAAAAAAATGTTTTTTTAAGGAAAGAATCATTTTCCACATCTTGGTGTAAGCAATATTAGCTAACAAATGATTCTTCTGAATCTCATTTCTTTGCTGTGTGCAATATGTCATTTCGAGGAACTGTAGTTGATTGAGTTATTCAGCAAATCACAGGCACTTCAGCCATAAATATTAAAAAGAAGACTTATGATCCACAGAACTGGTAATGAACAACATTTCAGTGCTTCAGTAGAGTTAACTCAGAGCTAATGAAAGTTCTTAGTTTGTCCTGTATGCATTTTGAAAGATGAGTTACACAGGTGCATGGAATCCATGTGGGGCTCAACATTATGAACTGGTGACCATGGTAAACCAGACAAAATCTATAGTTTGATATTGTGCGTGGAGTATTCCTTTGTGGAGAGAGTTGACATCTGTTTTGAGGTGCACTTCCCCAGATTGTCGGCGGGGGGTGGGATTAGTTTGGTACTTTATTCTTGTACACTTGTACCAGTATTTCTCGACCAGTTTTGCTCCCTCTTCAATTCTTTTGAAAGCAGTGACTCCTTGCTGGGGTGCAGTTTTACAGGTACTGGGCACTTTATAGTACCTCACTGAAGTGGCCATAATTTGTGAAATAGATTGTTTATTAGAAGGCTATTCTCTCAAAGGGACATCACAGCCAAGGATGATCATGTCCTTGCTCAAAATCCAAAAACGTGCGTTTCCAGAAGAGGATGTTAGATAGCAATGGGAATTCTATCTGATTTTTTTTTCCTCTCTCCAACCTGAGACACTAATGTCTTTGTGGTATTTCTTCTATTCACGCAACAACTTGCATCAATTTAGTATCTTAAGCATCCCTGACCAAATCATTGTTATTTTTAATTGTTTCATGCGGGAGATGCAGAGGGCGAAGGAAGGATGGCTGAAGGCTAGTGATTTGAGTGAAAGCAGGGGGAGGCATGGAGTAGGCCAGAGTTGGAAGAAAACAGGGTGTGGAAAAGGAGTATAGCTGCAGGTTGTGGAAATAGTAGGAAGATCCAAGATTGTGCAAGAATTTGAAAACAGGGATGATAGCTTAGAAACTGAGGGATTTGGGAGCAATGGAGTTTGGCAATGATTTTCATGATATGTGGATGGAATTTTATGCAGAGTTGGATGTGGCGATGGAATTTTGGAGATATATAAGGTGGAACACCCGAGGCCAGCCAAAAAGAAATTTGAGGCCCTAGGCGACAAAGGTTTCAGTGACAATGGGAGTGAAATAGGGATAGAGCTTGTCTTGATAGTAAAGCAAATGTGGAATTTGAAGATTAATGGTCACTGAATCAATGATGGTACTGCAGAAAGGTGGAGCTTGGTAATGTAAGAATATGCATGAAAGCAGACCTCACGTTCACTGGTGGGCAACAAACAAGGTGAAGTAGGCAGCTAGGGCACCAGGAATAGAGGAGTAAACCATTGTGCACATTGGGCCATGCTTGTAATCAGCTAATTTAGTTTAGATCAAGGGTTAAACTTGAGAACTTCTGATCTGGTCTGCTCTGCACTGCTTGAGCATGTTGAGAAATTGAATTTGTTGATTGCAGCACCAGTCTGTCTGTATCAGGTGTTGGAAAATTTTAACACACCATAAACAACACATTGGATATAATTAAAGGAGATTTTAACATGGTAATGGTTGTGCAATTGTGGGTAGTCATCATTCTTAAATAAAATACTGTATGGTATACCACAAAGGTTCCCAAAGTCAGCCAGGCTGTGGAAGGAACAGCTGCTTTCTGCTTAACAACTCAAATAGAAAATGGAAAACCAGAGAGTATTAACTTGGTACTCTATTTGCTATATAATGAGATCATATTTACTGTTCATGGCAACAATCATTTTAAACTCAAATTTTGGTTTTCATCATTAAAAGTTTATTTCCAAAGAAATATCATTGATAATTTATCAGGGCTGTCCTTTACAATAATTTTATTGACTCTTTTGTATTAAACATGCCAGCCAGTAGATTGACATTAAATTAGAATAGAGATTCTTCTTGCTGTATATAGTCAAGTGCAAATGAATGGAGTTTTTTTCAATGTAAATAAATCTTATAAAATATAATCTTTTGCTAAGTGAATAGGTAGCCCAAATTTCATTTACTTCAATGGAAAAGAAAATATGGCATAGTGTAAAACAAGCTGCTAATTCATTATGGGCAGAAATTTTCGCTGAGTGGGCAGGCGCATGCCCAACCCACTCGAGCGTAAAATAGCGCATGATGATGTCGGGCGAGTGTCCCGACATCATCGCACACTTGCATGATATTTCGGTCGGCGGGCACAAGTGGGAGTTGGCGCTGTGCCCACCATCAATTACAAGGCCATTAAAAAGGCAATTAAGCTAGAAATTACATTGCCCGTGCAATTTCGCACTCGCCACACAGGCAAAATGGGCAGGGGGGCAGTCGACAATTTGTTAAACTTCATCCAAGGAGAGGATAAAAGGGGTCCGCAGCATTGCCAGTGTAAGCAGTGAGGAGTTTTGGAGATAGTTTGCTGCTGGCTGCTTATTGGTACTTGGCAGCTTCATCTCTGTTGAAGGGATCCTTGTGAGCATTTCCAGGCTTCATTTCAAGATTTATCGGTGTATCTAAGACCCCCAGAGGATTCAGACCATATGGACCCTTTCAGGTATCAGACAGCCTTCCATTACCCTGGTAATGGGGATCGTGATCTCCCCTGGTGGCACCTCCTCCTCTGAGGAAGAGAGGGGCAGAAGGGAGAGGAGGCCAGGTGTCCCAATGCAGCTTCCAGGGGAGGGACCTGGGGGAGGAGAGGCACAGCACAAGGGGCACAGGGCCAGCAGGAAGTCCAAGATGGAATGGGCTGTAAACAACGCCACTATCCTGCTGCCAGGGTTTACAGGCAGCGATGCAGCTACCTCAATATATCCGAGGCGCAATGCTGAAGGAGGCTCCGCCTCTCAAGGGAGACAGTGACCTCTATTTGTCAGATGACTAGGCCTGAGATCAGCTTTGACTGTGTGGGTGGACACCCCATGCCAGTGGCTCTGAAGGTCACAGTGGCCCTCAACTTCTATGCATCCGGCACTTTCCAGGGGTCCATGGACACTGTGGAGTCTCCCAATCAGTTGTCCACAGTTGCGTCAAGCTGGTGACAGAAGCTCTGTTCAGGCGGATACTGACCTTTATTCTTTAATGTATAGACAAAACCAGCCAGGCTGAGCGAGCCAGAGGCTTTGCAGCCATTGCTGGCTTCCCCCGTGTCCAGGGTGCTATAGGCTGCACACATGTGGCCATCAAGACGCCAGCGGGTGAGCCCGGTGCCTTCGTCAACAGGAAGGGCTTCCACTCCATGAACGTGCAGATAGTGTGTGATAACAGGATGCTGATTCTACAAGTCTGTGCAAGGTACCCAGGCAGCTTCCATGACACTTACATCCTGGGACACTGCCAGGTGCCAAAGCTATTCACTGCTCCAGCCCAACGGGATGGATGGCTGCTGGATTACAAGGGCTATCCATTGAAAAAGTGGCTTATGATGCCTCTCCGCCACCCAAGAACAGAGGCAGAGCAGGGTTATAATAGGAGTCATGTCTCCACAAGAGCGGCAATGGAGAGGACCATAGGTCTTCTGAAGATACACTTCCGATGCCTGGACTATTCAGGGGGGCCACTACAATACTCCCACAGAATGGGTGTCACTGATAGTGGTTGCATGCTGCACTCTCCACAATCTGGCACTGGCAAGGGGGGACCCACTGGAGGAAGAGGATCTTGATGCAGCTGCACAGCCCACAGATGATGAACCCAGTAGTGAGTCAGAAGAGGAGCACGGCGAGGAGAACACTGAGGGCATGGAGTCAGATGTGAGTAACCTCCAGGGAGGCAGGGACACCAGGGATGCCTTGATCCAACGCTCCTTCAGCTAGGCTGCCAAAGATCTGCTTCCACCTCATGCCAGGGCTGCCACCTCCATCCCGGATGTCTGAAATGACCTTCATTTGCACCCAAAGTCCACTCAGTGCCTGTGCAATAAAGTATCGAGCCACTCAGGTCCAGCATTACATACTGGCGTACCCTGCACCAGAAAAAAAAGGTGAAGCATACACAGACCATCAGAACAAAAGCAAATTTAATATTATTATCACATTGAATGCATGATGACATTACCATTACTGGTGTTGATGTCCACACCGGCAGACATATAAACCAAACATAAGTACCAAACATAAGTGAACAGAAAATCACCTGTGAACCATCCTTCTTGTGCTCATGGTGCCTTAAATTTATGTTTCTGAGTGCTATGTCTTGGTGCCCCCATCTTCACTGGCAGCAGCATTGGAGGCAGCCAGCTGACTCTGCTGTCTTGTTGACCTTGGTGACCTTGGTGGTCATCCTGTGGCCAGTGGAGCCTGTGCTGGCCCCGCCTGGGAGGGAGCAGCCAGCACCATGGCTGGCATCTCCCCAATCATCACAACCTCATCAGATGCCACGGTCACTGACAGAAGAGCGGAGGAGCTGCTGCCATCATCCAGAGCACCCTGAAAGAAGCCCGCAGAGATGACAAGCAGCTCGGAAGCCAACGTGAGGTCACTCTGGACCTCCCTACTCACCATTGATGGACGGGCACCTAGCTGGAATACAGGGTGCCTCATCCATCTCCCACACTGGCATTGACCGCCTGAGGTCATTGCCTGTGTGAGGGCTTGCAGGTCCGAGTGCAACCCCAGGAACCTCTGGAGCTGCCTCTTCACGAGAGTTGCCACTTTCTCAATGGAGGAGGCAGTGCGCTCGGCCATGAGGGACAACGCATGATCTTCTCCACAACAGAGACCCTGGTGCGCAGACCCTCATAATCTCCACCAGATCCTCCCGCACATCCTGCTGGACATTCAGCATCTGCTGCTTAATGGACGACTCCAGAGGCTCATCATCGGCCTTCGACTCAGCATCGTCCTAGTCTCCAGAAGTCCTCTGACTGCCAGCGCCCTGGGTACTCTCTGCCTTCACCTGCACTTCAAGCGAGTCTGAAATGCCCTCACCAATGTACACCGACATCCTAGCCGCCGATCTAATGCCCACAGAGGTGCTAGTATCTGCAACGGTGCCTGCTTCAGAGAGCAGGTGCAAGTGAAGCCCGCTGGGCCTCCAGTGTCAGGGGTGGTCTTTCGGAGTCCAGAGAGCGAGCGCCTGCTGGCGAATCTAAGGGAGAACAAGGACAACCCCTGCTGAGGAGCACCTTGCAGGGCATTTCTGAGTTGTGGCCCTTGAGCCGCAGGCACTCAGTCCAAGCAGCCAGGGCTCACCCCCTTGGCCAGCCCCAGCGTCATTGACAATTGGCACTCAGGCTCTAGCACCCCTGAAGTCCACGGGGGGGACGGCCACAGCTTAACACTTCTGCACATTGACCCATGCCAACACAGTACTCAGCCTTCCTGAGTACAGCAGGTCATTGAGCCTCTTCCAACACTGCATCCATGTGTGCTGCACCACCTCAGGGTTGCTAACCTGTGCTGCCACCTCCTCCTATGCCCTCTTTGTGAGGTGCGGTGGCCTCCTCCTCCCATCTATGGAGGCAAGGGTGTCCCTCCTGGAAGCCACCTCTTCCAGGAGGGACCGCGAGACACTCATCCGAAAAGTGGGGAGCCGAGTGCCCACCGACGTGGCGCCTCCAGCCGCACTCAACTCCATCATGTTAGGTAACCAGAGGCAGAAGAGACGTTCTTCCTTGGCAGCCTTCAAGGGGCTGCCTGTGCCGATCATAGACCAGCCGCTGGGTCGCCATTGGACCCGGCATTCGACAGGCCCCTGGCTCCGCCTGGCCCTTCCTGACCAGTGGGGAGCCGCATTTCATGCTGAGTGGGCCTTAATTGTCCCACCAGAGTGAAATCGTGGTTGGGGGCCAATCGTGGGCGGCCGTTTCCTGGCTGATCCCGATCTCCAACTGTGCCCGTCTGCCGAACTGAAAATCCTGCCCTATGAGCTTGTTTCAGACTGAATAGGACTGATTCCATCCCAGTGACTTTTGGGCTTGCAATGTGAACAACCATAATCCTTGCTCTTTCTAGCACTTGTGCCTCGCAATGCTTATAATTTCCATTTACTGCATTATTTTCCTTTCAATCAACCACTTCCAGTCATATTATTTTTGTTATAATGGATGATTTCAATTGGCCTGTCAATGATTCAGAGTTTTCCTCTTCAAACAATGCTTTAAACATTTTCCTTTTCTCAAATATGCACCGTAAAGTCTCCATCGCAAACTAAGATCTGCTTAGTTCGCACATTTCATTGTTTGCCAACGAAATGTCATCAGCGTGTTTTAGGTATATCCCTGTCACATATCAGATACATAGGGATAGGGTTTGTTCCAGCGGCAGTGCAGGTCCTGTGGTTTTGAGACCCGGCTTACTGGTATATGGCTGGCAAACTGCAGAGTGCCAGATTGAAGCCTGAGAATAGGGCCAAAGCTGCTGCCAGCAAAGTTAAGTTGTGGAGGGATCGAGTGCAATGGATGGGGGGGAATGGGTTTTCAGTGCCAGTGGCCCAGGAAAATAATTTAGTATTTTCCTTTAGCAAGTCGCTTCTCTCCCCTTCTCTTCCTTTGCTCATGGAACTGTGTACCCCGCCAGGCTCTGCCCGGTTTGTGCCTCAAATGGCGGTTGGGGTCCTATTTATGCCAAAGGAGGGTGAAATAGGAGGGTGCTTTAGAAACCAGATGGTAAAACCCTTGTAAAGTGCTGCTGGAGCTGCCGTTGGTGATATATGGTGGGTGATAATGGGGTGATAAAGCCACCGCCCCGTCTTAAAGCTCCTAGATCCCCATTAATAAGAGGTGAGGGCACTCAAAATCAACCCCAGAGAATTACTCGTTTTTGTGCAGACTGCTTCCTATTTGTGTCAAGCTTGTACAATGAAACACCTCATCCATCTAATGTGAGATAAAAAATACCCTGTCCATTACTGTACTCTCCATATAATAGAGCAATGGAATGAAGTTAAACCAAGCTGAATTACTAGTTCAAGGAGGTGTGCTGTGAATACAGTCCAAGCATTGATTGAGTATAAGTAAGTTGGTGGGTTCACTTTAGGTTAGTACCAAGTTTTTGACTTTGATGCTAAGTTTTGAATTAAAATGCAGGAGAAACAGTGGAAGGTTTTTAATTAATTGGGCTCACACCAACAAAGGGTGCCTATAAGTCACTTGGCAATACCATGAGACCTAAAATTGGATGTGTGCTCTGAATGTGCTGGGTAAAAGAAACCCCATCTGCCACATACATCAGTCAATTGCCAAGACATGACATGAGCTATGCATTGTTTTCTGAGGTCGCATCTGGTTTCTGTTGCTCACAGGTCTTGTTCAAAATGAAAGTCCAAGTCGCTGAATTAAAACTTTTGTTGCGACTGTAATCATTTAAATTCAAAGATTGGAAGAGGCAGAGCCTTCTGACCTGCGACTGGAAAAAAAAAACATAAAGGGATTTCTGGTGACCAAGCCAGCCATGGCATCAGATGGGATCACCTTTACGCACTATTGTATGCAGGTGCTTTATCTTTAAGGCATTCAGCTTTGCAAAATGATTTGCTTACTACTTTCAGAAATATTTCACGAAAGAGCCCAGAGCTGCAAGAGAATGTCATAAAGTCAAAGAGCCAAGATGCCTCCTGGGATCTTGAAGGTTCTCCTCATCTTCCAAACCAAAATTCAAACAGTGCCATTTTGTTTCCTGACCAAGTGCTTAATCTTGGAAAAGATTATTGTAGCAAATTGATTTTGATACAAAACTCACTTCAGATGTCCTATCAATATCAACTTGATGATCCGGGGTCCTTGCAGTTATTGTTGGAGTTAACTGACCCCATTAGCATTTAAAAGAAAACTGTGCCACAAGATATAGACTACTACTTTTAGGGCAAGCATTTAAACATGTGTCTCAAAGAGAAAAGAGCATTCACGTTTCCTGTTTGGGGGCAAGATGTGAACACAATGGGAATAACTTTATCTGTTGGTAATGGGGCAAACCCAGTGATTTTGCATCAGTCGCCTATTATGCACTTTTCGTGAATTTTCATTCGATCGAAATCTTTATTCTGAGATAAAGTGATAAAACCATTTGTTTTTCGACTGGAAATAAAATCACATTTAAGTTCCACAGTGTTCCTGAATACATTAACAATGTTCTATTACTAGTATTAGGTAGGTGCACAAAATTTCCCCAAAATGTTCTGCAGATCATTTTCTTGTGGAATCCTTTTTTGTATCAGTTGATTTTTGCTTTTCCCTGCCAGGAGAAAGTTTTCTCCACCATCAAAAGGAAAAACAAACACAGGAGCGATTTTGACTAATATTCTACACAAAATATTATAAATTATGAATTAAATCAGAATGAGAAAGTAGCTAGGCTCTGACTACTTATTGATTAAAGGACATTCACCCTCATCTCAAATTCCAAGAACGGGAGCATTTTAAAATTCGGGGCCAACAGCCAGTACTTATAGAGGGCCACAAGCAGAATCGTCCACAAATTACCAGCATCATTCTGCCACTCTGGGGTGTACAGGCCAAAGAAAAACATGAAGGGAAACATTCCTTCTGGTTTAGTTACGCAAACTCTTCTGCAATCTCTTGAGGCCTTAAGAAGGCTCAGTAATGAACTTGCACCAATGCTCTCTAGGAATGAGAAGGCGTGGGTACAAATTCAAACCATCACAGTTGAATTAATTAATCATGTAACATGTCCTCTTCGCACCCCTCATGCAAGCAACACTATTGCCACAGATGGTCGCTGTCAGATTCAAATTCTGGGTCTAATTTTAAATGAGGCCAGTGGACCAATTTGCCGTGGTTCTACCATCAGCCTCATTAAGCATTTGCAGAGTGTATTGCACTCAAATCACACCCTGATATAGGCACAACTCAATTTCTTACACCCAGATATCAATGATTGGCAGGAAGTAATGCAAATATCAGAGATTTAGCTCGTGATTGTTTATTGCTTGTTTTTGCCTCTTGTCAAGATCAGCCATTAAAGTGGAAAAAACCCTCATGCACATGTACATCTTCTAATTCACTGTTCCCTAAGCAACAGATACTGGGGAGTGAACTTCAAAGTTTTATCTAGCCAATGGATTGAGAAATCATGTTAAGCTGTGAAAGTAAATCTTGAGTACTTTAAATATAATGCAAATCCAAGATTATGTTACCAGCCCAGGACACTGTCTGGAACCTATTACTTTAGACAATACATACACATATTTTTGAGCTTTCAGAGCTGTAATTTTTTTTTGCAGTTTTTGGGAACCTTCACAAATCTCAGGCACTTCTGCATAATTTTTTATGACAACAGTACCTCATGCTATGCTGTGACACACAAAATTCCTTATTTGCGGAATATATAATAAAATAGCAGGGAGTGATTCAGTTGCAACCTGAGTTGATCCTCATTCAGGATCATTCATACTCATTCACACTGACCTTGGGGTTTGGCTCCTAAGTCTTCCCACCTCTAAAATGAAATTTGAGCGAACACATTAGTGGTATATGGGCAATAAGAGGGAAAGCCTCTCGAGGTCACAGGAAAAGCAACTATTTTAGACACATTGCTGTGAGAGCACTATGGAAATCAAAAGATTTTGGAAGTGGAAGTACCATTTTTGTAAAGAGACAGACAGATCTCAATCCCTAAAATTGAATCAAAGTTGCATTCTTTCTTTTCAGGTAAATAGGAAACATTTTGTGATGTTCTAAGCACATAATTCACTAGCAGGATCTAGGGCATAGGCTTATTCTGTTTCTGTTTCTCTTCTATAGCTAAAAGAAATAATCATTTGAATGTGTTTAATGGTACAATGTATTTTACTGCAAAATATTTCCGGTATGGTCACTGCCCTATCAATTTTGTAATGCACAATTGAGAATAGGGATCCTCTGAACACATTTACATTTTATTTATTTTACATTTGTAAAATGTTGGTTTGAAATAATAAAAAACCTTTTCAAAAGAGGACAAGTAGATTCCAATAGAGAATGTGTTGTGATTTATTAGGTTACTAGAATTCTTGTACCTCTGGTGTAATACACTTTGGGGTATTGATCAGAATGTCTGTGTACATTATATAATCTACTGTTAAAGATTATAACACACCTGCATATGTTATAATAGAACACAGTTACCAGTCCAAATATTCATTATTTATAAATAAGCCCAACATTTCTTGGATAGGAGAGAACAATAAGTAATTATTTCTTCATGTAGGGGAATAAGAATTTTGGTGGAACCTGGATCTGCTGAGCAACCAATCCATTTGCCCTCCATCAAAAACTCCAATGACAGTGTGGGCACGTCTTCCATCAGCCCTTTTCCTTCCCATGTTTGGGGCTACGTCTAAGTTGTTCCTGGGCTGCCTATGGACCTCTACTTAGGACACCAGCTTTTGTATCCACCCCTTCTCACATGTAGAGAGAATAGGTGCGAGTTCATTACTGAGCCACCTGAAGGCCCCAAGAGGCCGCATAAGAGCTCATGTCAATCCCAGAAGGATTGTTTCCCTTCATGTTTCTTCTTTGGTCTGTAAAAGGCCTGTAAGTCACCCCAGAGTGGCAGAATAATCCTAACAATTTATGGAGGATTCCTCTGATGGCCCTCTACAATTGCTAGCTGCTGGCCCTGAAAATTAAAATGCTCCCATTCCTGAAATTTGGGATGAGGGCAAATGTGTGGACTAGATGATCTGATAGAACTAATCCATACTGCACTTCCGATGATAAAGTGAGAACCCAGCAATTTCAAGCGGGATATAAGTAATAACATATTGACCATGCAATTATGCATATGAATGCTCAAAGTGGAGGAGGGATTTCATACTAAAATTGTCAAGTGTGCCTGTGTTCATGTCCCACAGTGTAACCTCAGCACCATTGTGTTTAACTGAGCATGTGCTCCTGTGCATACATTTTAATGCACCGAGCATTGTACAGTTATATAATCCGGTAACCCATTGCAATGCTGGATATATTTTAATTAAATGTACATTTATATAGAGTTTCTGATTTAAAATTCTGCCTTTTAATTGAAGTGTAGCAGAAGTGTAACAGTTTTGCAGAGTGAGTGAGGAATCAAGTGAGATATGTTGTCTGCTTCTTCTTATCTCGTAGTATACTTTAGTTGATTGTTTAAATTTTATTTAATTGTATTTTTTCATGAAACAGCACTTTGCATACTTAATTCTGATTAGGTTTGCAGTGAACTTAGAAATGGGATTTTCAATGTTCAGCTTCTCCAAATCATAAAAAAAACAGTCTCATAACTAGAGAACTTTTAGTCACCACAAACTTTATTCTATTGACTTTCGTTTTCTCATTCTTTTTATAAACCTCACATTATAGCAAACCTGTTGCTATTACAAGACTATAGCAAACTCTCATCTTGCTGCCAGCAGAGCTCCTATTTCAGTCCACAGATGAGCTCAAACTGGAGTAAGATGTTGTGTAAAACTTGTAGAAAACGTTTGCTATTCCCGAAGTTCTTGAAAAAATAAGGGTGCCATAAAATTATACAGAGACAGTAGCGTACAGATGCTTAGTATATTTGCCTGAAATTGCACACTCCGGTAATTTAGTAATGGTATTGACTTATCGGTAGATTTTCGTTACTGACAGTTGGTGTAGAAGTTTATGGAGCCAAGGCAGGTGGATAGCGTTGGGATGCAGATCAGTCATAATCTTATTGAATAGTGGAACAGGTTCAAGGGGCTGAATGGTCTACTCCTATTCCTATGTATTCATTAAACAGATTAAAACAGCAGAGGAAGAATTTCAGATAAACACATTGGGCTGAATTTTCCCCCTGTCGGGGGGGTTGTGCAGGGGTGGGCAGGAGCGAGTGCGAACCCAACTGGCGCCCCGGATCGGGCCCATGCCGCCATTTTACATGGGCAAACCAATTAAGGCCCGCCCAGCGTGACGCTCGCCTGGAAGCGCTGAGCACTCCCTGTACGGTCGGGGGCGGATTCCCTGGGTCGTGACCTGCGTTCTTTCGCGCTTGTGCATGAAAGAGTGCAGAACTCTCCCTGAGGCACCTCAGGGAGATCAGTTTAAGATTTTAAAATTTAAAAAAAGGAAAAAGACAATTTTAAAACATGTCCCCTCATGTAATAGTGTCACATGAGCTGGGACATGTCAATGAATTTTTAAAATAATTATTATTGAATTTTAAAACACTTCATGAAACCTCATTCCACCCGTGGATGAGGTTTCATGAAAAATGCAAAGGCCGCCTGGGCTCTTCGCCTGCCCCCCAACCTTAAGGTTGGACGTGCAGCTCATTTAACTGTTTTAATTAGTTTTTAACAGGCCTTAATAGGCCCCTGACAGTTTGACTGCGCACCCGCCAAACTGAAAATCTAAATGACGCGCGGTGACATTGGGATGCACGCCCAATGTCACCACGTGTCATTTTACGTGTCGGTAAGCGGGCCCCACCCTTGCTTGCCAACCGGAAAACTCTTCCCATTATGTGCAAAGATATAAAGATTGTCAGTGCCTTGCAAATCTCCACTCTCATACCTCTCAGCACTTGGGATAAATACCATATACCCCTGGAGACTTACTTGTTTTAGCCAAAGACTTCCATCTCATTAATACCCAAGTCATTTGTCCTGCTTAGGATATATCATTTTTTTGAGGAGGGCATGTTCCTCATGTTTTCTTTTGTATTTATTACTTTAGGATCTTTCTCCACTTCACGTCCACTGGTATCTTTCAGTATTTTCACCTCACACTGCCAACTTATTATTGCAATATTGAAGAATATGCTACTGTTTTGCTGCTATGCTTTATTCTAGGCCTTTCTTTGCCATTCTCATTATTTCTTTTTAGCATGTTTCTACATTTTCTTAATATTTTTAAGTGAAATAGCTTTTGTATTATTCATATTGAATATGTAGATATCTTTTTTGTCTTTATTACACATAATTTGTTTTTTAAATCCATTTATGGTCACAATTGTGTCACCTGAAATTTTGGCTTGTGTTGCATGCTTTGCATTTTACCTTTCCTGCTATTGATGTATAGCTGAACAACCAGCTACAAAGCATTTACTCAATTGTTCCTCTTTTCTTTGAATTTGACCACTTTTGAAGTTAGATATCTGACTCCAAGATTGTGTTGTACTTCATAATTCTATAATAGTTACCCAGCCCAGAGGTACCAAAACTGCAATTTCTGTAAACTATTAATTCAACCAGATCGTTTGGCAATCCAATGTTTGTCAATGATTACCTGTTTACTATATGATACAGCATAATTTGAGGACAGTGAGATCCAGGAGAGGATACTAAAGCAAGATAACCTAACAGGTTTCAAGTGCTAGTCAGTCACATCTTTCAGAATATGGAGCAATAATGACTAGTTCTCTTCTACTGTCTCAGGCAGCGATTTTGGATGCTGGAAAAGACCAAAAAAGGAAATGAGGTAGTGGCTTAAGTGAGCAGAGGATTGTGATTGTAACAAAATAATACACTGCCAGTGTATTATACCAGGGAACTGATTATTGGCAGCTTTGTTGAGCTTAACCTATGGCCCTATTGTTCATACATACCTGCTTGTTCTTAACTCTTTGGTACAGCTGAAGCACTCACTCATCAATACGTGCGCATTTTGAAGAAATGAAAGACTTCCATTTCAATTGCTTTATTTTAATCCTACCAGCATTTCTTTACTGATATTATCCCCTGATTTAGTTCCCCTTTCCCCCACCACAATTACCTCACTTTCTGTTACAAGTCCAACATAGCGATGCTGCTTTTTGATTTTTCTTCCTCAATTCATTCCCTTATTGGAAGAGATATTTAAAACTGTCACACGCATGGGGGGCACATGGAAGAGGGAATATACCTGCATGTTACTTTTAGCTGGGGGCAACTTACTGGGAATGTGATTCTTGAAAGGGACCAGTTATTTGTAAATTCAAATATACCACCAGAGTTAACATTAAAAAAGTAATTTTCCGCTTTTTCTTCAATGCACATAAAATTCTCCCCTTGGTTTATCACTCAACACAAACATTCAATAAATGTCATATGAATTGATCGTGAGGCAAAAAAAAATTATGGTTAACGTCCAAATCAAATTGACTGGATAAAGGTTAACAAAAAGTAGATAACTCTAACTACAAATAAATTCCTGATATTGATTTACAAACATATGGCCAGGATTTATTACATATCTTAGCTTAACGCAGAGGCATGTTGTGAGGCTGTGATGTCTCTTGCCATATACAGAATACACAGAGGGACACTATGAGGTCAACCTGACTAGTAGGCCTCAGCGATCAAACGTATCCTACCTGTCTTGGCCACTGGTACAGGTGTTCTAGGTCAGCTCTCCTTGTGGTTATCAATCGCTGACAGTTGACAGTTTAATTTTACAGCACAAGCACCTCATTACTTGTGCAGACACTTGGAGAACATGCGGGCACTGGATTGGATCAACGATCAATGACAAAGGTTGCATAAGGGTACAAGTGGTAGCACTAAAAGTGAAGGTCTCCATGCATGAGTTGGCAGTGGTAGGGATACATGACAGCGGAGTTTAGCTGACAAACAGTCTGCCACTTCTGAAGGAATAGTGTTTTACGATTGAGTCTTCTGGTATAAAACTACATCATGTACTTACAGAAACGTACGTGCATATGTCACTGTATTATAAAAACAAAACAAATAATGCCTGATAGGTTATTTTTAAAAACACACATAAAATGTATTGGTGAACATGTTTCTCAAAATAATCTAATTATAAATAAATAGTGGAGCTCTCACAATGGCTCAGCTTGTTTAGGCAGTGAGTTGCTGAACCAAGTTCAAGCCAGGTCAGTGGATACTTTGTTGATCTCAACAAAGAAAATACAAATGCTGTTAGCGCCCCTGGGAGGAGAAAATAAGCCAGAGTTCTTGCTCCTCATTGCAATCCTACCTGATGGAAATTAATCCACATGAACTTCAGGTGAGAGAGGATTGAACTGGGATGGAATGCCCTCCCATAGCCAAATAGCCAGTTGCTGCTCACTGTCTGGGCTCACAAGCAATGAAAATACAATTAACCAAGCTGCCGAGTTAGAGCTGCAACCCAGCATTGTAAAACTTGGTGTAGCCTGTTCAGAAAATGAATCCAAACTGGCCAATTTATACCTTATCAACCCATTCTCAATCATCAGAGTGAAGGAAGGAGTCAGCGACAGTGCATCAAATGCACCAATAACCTCCTCAGCGATTGTTTATGTTGTAATATGCCTTTAAGGGATTGTAGCATGACATCATTAGAAAGGAAGTGTGTCATGCCATCCAATTTTAGTTTCACATTTGCTTTCAGCAGAACACATACACACAGCTCCGCATATCGGATGTCTTCAAGCTTCCTATCCATGCATATCTGTTCTCATGTGCCTAGTCATAATAAATGAACGCACAATGTGTTTACCCAATCCCTTATGAGTGATTGGTGCCTTTATAATCATTATTAAAACACAACAGTTCAGTTTGGGTTTCTTCAGGATTGTTCTCCCTAGGAGTGATAACAGCACAAGATTTTGCAAAGCATACTTGAATGATTTATATTTTGTCTATTTATCATTTTTTTAAAAAAATTGCAGCAATTGAGCAACTATGTGCAAACATAACCCTAATTACTGCCATTGTTTAAAAGCAAGCCAATTACATTTGTCAAAGTAGCAATGACCTGTAAACTATTCCTTTTCCCCATCACTACCATGTGCCTGCTGAATTGTCCAACAAATGAAAATGACAGCCCCAAAGATATCAATGACTTAACTGTCACAGAAATACTGTTTATTCACCACGCACAGCACATGATCAATAATGTGTGTTTATTGATATAGAGTCACATGGATTGATTTCCTTACTGCATGAGCAATTGTGAGATTGTTGCTTGCAATTGGAAAATCACCATGTTAGCAATCACAGGCATGATCTGTACCCCACAATTCTGTGGCATGTTCCAGTATATCTTATAATAGCCTTTTTGGTCACTGGGCCAGTTGTCAAGTAGATAGGTTATCAACTTAATTTATAGTTTAATCATCAAAGTAGCTTTGAAGTACACTTAGAGGTGACTTTGTTGTTAATGAGGCATAAAAGGACTGACTGCTTATTGTATGGACTTATTTATTTACCAAGGCCATGTTTACAGTGTTACGGACAGGGGAGAGATGGTTCCCCATTTTTCTTTCACCTCTCGGCTGACCGCAACAAGATGTGTTTTAAAGAAGTAGTGTTTTAACCCCTTGTGTCTGTTCTTGAGAGTCACAGCACGCAAGGTAGGATTTCTTGTAAGTTTAAAAAAAAAGAATCGTTTATCTCTCAACACGCAAATGTTTTTGCAATAGTACCCACTCACAGATGCACACAAGGCACACACAGAAGTCAAGGTGATTTCAAAAGAAGCAGCATGCACCTAAGTTTTTTTAAACAGTCCAAAAAGGTCACAACTATTATTGAGTCTTGTGAAATGAAAGTTGTAAACATTGCAGACCTAATGATCCTCTGTTGGTTCACTGAGGAAATGGAGGTTAGAAGTTTCTGGTGACAGTTTCACAGTGGCTTCACCCTTGCAACAGTAGGTTTCTGGCTGTGCTCCAGCTGAGGCGCAGTTGAGCCCCTGTAGTGAAGATCTGGCTTGCTTCTTCAAATTGTTAGGTAAATGGCTTGCCTCATATCTCTGCCTATTAGTGGATTTTAGGCAGGGTCCTTCCTTCGCTGGGTGGGATCTCTTCCCTCTGTGGTTTCCTTGTTTCCCAGACATAACATAAGGCTGCTCTCCAAAAATGTCTTAAATGTTTCTTATCACAAGCTGGTTCTGTCAGGTGACTAATATTGGTGTTCCCCTTGTCCACACAAATGGTCCCTGATGACATGACCATTGACACATAATGGGGTTTAAATCTCTGCCATTTGCATCTCCTTATGATAGAATGGGTTTTCCTCACACCCATTCTGTGGAATTTCATTCAGCCACTAAGTCTTGTGGGGTTATTGTGCATTAGTTTCTGTAGGTATCTGAACATCAGCAGCTGCTAAATCCACAGGAGAGATCTGTTGCATTTTTTATGTATTCTCAATAGAATGTTCCAAGAGGTCATATACATTTTAATGTCCTGACAAGACAAGCAGGCTATCTTCCAGCCTTGGGCAGTTTTAAGTATATTTAGCAGACATAAAGGGAGAAATGATCACCTGACCTCCCAACTCCATCTTGTTTCAAAGTAAATTGCCCATTTTTCAATCCGTTTTTTAAAAGCAAAGTGTCCATTTTTCCATAAAGCCACAGGTCTAATTGTGTGGGACTAACAACAGGCTCTTCTGAAGGAATTTCAGTACATGCTTCCAATAGATTCATGCCCAAGGATAGCCAAAGCAAAGAAGTGGAGATGAAGTAGATAGAATAAGCACAAAATTGCACGGAAGGCAAATTTGATACAATGGGTTAGATGTTCAATTTGCACCCAGGCATAGCACTATCATTGTGGATTGGCCATGATACAAACTCTTCTGATTTTCAGTGGGGTAAGTTTTCAATTTGTTGATTGGGCAGAAGTGTGTTAATTTATATTGCCCAATCTGTCTCTGGCCGGATGTATAAGTGAACTGGCTTGCCCAGCAATGAGCTACACTGACCAGGGAAGATCCAATTTTAATCTCTGATTTTATCATTTAGACAATTGCAGCCAGGATGGCAAAAAGGGCAGTACAGCTGACAACAGTGTCCCTGGACTAGGCAAGGGGAAAGCTCACTGAAGGTTCTTATTGTATATGACAGCACAGTGACCGCTGCTGGAAAGTGCATTTGTGTGGTCATTGTATGAGGACAAGATTTAGATTGACTTGGTTTGGCTATGGTGTTTCCCTTGTCTGAATAGCTTGGCAACACAGGAAGATAAACTTTTAACTTCACTGCACGGGCAGCATTAGTGCAGAACAGATTGCTTGCCCATTGTAGAACCATCTTATTTTCATTCAATTGAAATGTAGTGAAGATTGTGCCTAGCCTCACACATAAAGGCACCTATTTAAGGTGTTTAGCAAAAGGGCCAGAGGTGACATGAGATTTTTTTAATATGCAATGAATGGTTAGGATTGGAATACCCTGCCTGATAGGGCAGATTCAAATTCAGATGCAGATTCAATGTTAGCCTTCAAGAGGGAATTGGATAACTATTTTGAGAAATAAAAATGCTGGGGTAGAAATATGGGCCGAATGGCCTCCTTCTGCACTGTAAAGATTCGGTGACATTCCGTGAGATTCTGTGAAATGCGGGAAAAAGAGGGGGCGTGGGACTAACCTGTTGCTCTTTGAAAAAGCTGGCACAGACTTGATAAGCCGAATGGCCTCCTTCAGTGCTTCACTATTCTTTGACTCCATAAAAAGTGGCCGCTTTCAATGCAATATTCAAGAGATTCCAGTGCTTGTGGAACAATACCCCAACATAAGTTAGTGCCTTCAGGAGTGGAGGGGAGAAATTTGGTAGGGGAGGGGAATGGAGCAGGGAATGTGCACAAACTTTGTTTTCTGTTGACTCTTTTCTCGTGCTATTGTGTTCCTTTCTATCTGCGAATACTGTGCCTATAACTAAGAACTAAGATCAGATAATAACCATAAGAGTTCAATCGACTATGTTTTGTAAGTTAGGTTTTTAAGAACGATTAATTTGGAACTTTCAAAGGAATTAAACACAAAAATTTGAAAATAATACATAATACAGGAATAGTATGAAAAACATTAGTTTGGATTTGGTAACAGGGTTTGCTGGCAGTCCGAGCACAGCACTACAGGGTGACATTCTGTCAGTTCGTGCTGCTAAACAATGACTGTTTCTGATCTCATTCGTGACATCTCGTATGAGAAGAAAATCAAGAGAAATAGTCACCTGGAGTTCACTTTTGTGCGTCTCTTAGCGCATTCTAAAATAAACATTGGTAATTGCCCAGGGAGGTTGTCCTTTCTGATAAACCTATCACCCTTATGCTTACTGACCTACATCAGCTCCCAGTCCAGCAGTGTTTCAATTTTAAAATTCTTATTCTCGTTTTCAGATTCCTCTAAGAAAACATCTCTCCCTACCTCTGTAATTCCCTCCATCCCCACAAGATATCTGCATTCGGCTAATACTGCCTCTTGAGCATCCCCGATTTTCATCATTCCGCATTTGGTGGCTGTGCCTACAGCTGCCTAGGAATGTAGCTCTCAAATTTCCTCTCTACACCTTTCTGCCTCTCTACTCTTTTTCCCTTTAAGACTCTCATTAAAAGCCACCTCTCTGACCAAATTTCTTGCTATATGTCCTAATATCTCCTTATGTGGCTCAGTGTTTAATTTTGTTTGTTAAAACTCCTGTGAAATGCCTTGGGATGGTTTACAACATTAAAGGTGCTATATAAATGCAAGTTGTTTTTGATATTCAGCTTTCTCCTGACGTTTACACTTTGATTTCTGTCTCTCCCTTGGCGGTTCTACCCACGTAACGGGTAGCGTGAGAGATGAATGAGTGGTGATGTTTTTCAAAACCTAGACTCAGCTTTGTAGTTGGATGGCAGTGGGTTTGCCATTTTTCTTTTCTAGTTTGATGCACTGAGTAAAAAATAGAACTCAAACTTCCATCTGCCCAGAGCAGCTGGCAGGGAATATCCTGATACATTATCAGAATACAGCACTGCTATAGTTTGGGAAAACTCTTGTCCAGTTTTGGCAAGGTAAAAAACAAAATGTTTTGCTAGGACTGCCATCCATATCCATTGATTTTTGTTTTTGTTGGTCCTTTGTGTCCTGTGGTAGCTTTTCACAACTCCACCAACCAGCTCCTTATCTTTACCCAGGGTATTTTATTCCTTTACAAGAGTAATTTTCTCTTGTTGAAGCCTGTGTTATCATTGAGGGACTTGACTGAGGAGTTGCTGAGTCCAGCAATGTAAGGCAGCTGAATTAACATTGGGAGTGAAAGGCTCTCAGCAGATGTCGTTAAAACTAGCCATGTTAATCAATTTCCTTAACATGGACCGGCTTCTAGTACTCCTTCTCATTGGAGGTTAGCTTTGTGATGTGATGTAAACACTCAATGCTTCAATAAAACATTCCCAAGTAGTAGAAAAATGAGTACTAATCATAAGTCTTTGTACCTATTTGTTTTTTGTTGAAGTTGAAATGATAGCAGTATTCTTGTTAAAATGGGGCAAATATGTTCAATTGTAGATTATGGGATGAATTTTCAACTGGCCATCTGAGTATACAACTGACATTGTGGTTTGACTGCCTGTTATAAAAATATCCAGTTTATATTTCCACCTCTCTGTTCATCTACATCTTTCAACACCTTTTTAATTGACTGTATACTCCATTTCTGGATTAGCCTCCAAAAATATATTGCCTCATACTTATTCATATTAAATTGCATCTTGTGCACTTCACTAACTTGTCCATCTTCCTGCATTTTCACAGCCCTCTTTGCTGTTTTCTAAGCTTCTTTTGTGTCATGAGCAAATTTAGCGATTGTGCTCCCTATGCCCAAAACCAAATCATCAGTACATATTGTGTACCAAATGTGGATCCAACATTGATCCCTGGGCTAGAGAATCTCCACTACAAATACCTGTTGATTCTAACTCTTTGTTTCCTGTCTATCCAGCTAACTTTTATACATACTGTTTCACTTCCACATATACTGTATGTCTGAATTTTTCTATCCAATTATCTTGACACCATAATTAAATATTTATGAGAGGTGTGGGGGAATGTTAAGACTCTCAGTCCTTGACTTTGTGTATACTCAAGAGATTTGAAGTGTTAAATCTCCGCTTGTAGGATCATAGAATGATTCTTCCAGTATATAAGACCTTGCATTATGAGGATAGTGATTCATCCCTTTTTGCACTCTTCAAACATTCTACATTCAATCACTTTTACACCCCTCCATCCCTTGCCCTCTATGACACAGCCCTGAGTTTGCTCCATTCATGCCTTTCCTAAAACAGCATTGGACCTTCTAAACATTTGCCACTCTTGTTTGTTTCTATTTTAGCCTTAATTACCTTGACTCGCGTTCCAAGCCACATTATAGCACATCCTTCAGCCAGGAAGGCAGATGGCTTGTACCAGTGGCTTGTTCATATTTGGCATCGAAGCTGTCAAAGGCTTCATATTGTAACAGGGCTTCAACTAATTAGACCTTCTGTATTTTAGAACTACTCTGGACAGGACAGAATACATATAAAATTGGAACAGTGTGTAATAATAGTTGTTGATTTTCATAGAAAATAATTATTATTCACCTTGTGTATGCATGTGTGCACAAATATATTTTATACTTGCCTTGATATTTCAATTATATCACTCTAAAAAATAAAAAATTCTATAAAAAATTACAATTGACATTTTGTCAAACCCATCTACAAGCAGCTCTTCATATATGAGGCAAGAAGTGTATTCTATACAATTTCTAGTTTAATGTATTGCATGTATTTTATATAATTTAGCCTACAATTGTTTTTGTAGGATATAATTTATATATTATATGTAAAAAACACCATGGGCAAAATTTTCTGCCTGCCTGCCGGGCGGGCGGGCCCGACCCAATCTCCGGCAGGCAGGGAGCCGATCCCCGCCGGAGAAGCGGGCCCCGCCACCATTTTACATTGGCGGGCCAATTAAGGCCCGCCCAGCGTGACGTCCGGCGGGAATCGCTATGTGCTTCCTGTGCGGGTGGGGGGGGGATTCCCCAAAAGCGAGAATGCACTCTTTTGCGCATGCGCACGAAAGAGCGCACATCTCCCTGAAGCTAAGTGCTGCCTCAGGGAGATCGCTGACACTTTTAAAAATGTTAAAAATAGAAAAAAAAATCCTTAACATGCCCCCCTCATGTGACAATGTTTATAATCTATAATTATAACAATAATCTATGATTATATCTATTATAATTTTTCTACGGTGAATAGTTACTATAATATAGCTGGTCATCATGAGATGGAACATGTTCATTAATTACACTAAAACTTTATTAAACTTTTAAAATCCCTACATGAAACCTCATCCTGCCGGTGGATGAGGTTTCATATTTTTTCTATTGCCTGCCGGGGCTCCTGGCCTGCCCAGCAACCTCAAGGTTGGACGGGCAGGTCTTTCAGTTGTTTTAATGATCTTGTCAATGGCCTCAATTGGCCATTGACAGGTCGGCGGGTGCACAGCTGATTTTGCTGCAGGCCCACCTTCCTAAAAATTTAAATGGACCAGGATGATGTCGGGTGTTCCGCCTAACATCATCCTGTGTCAATTTATGCATCGGCGAGCGGGCCCCGCCCCCTGCTCACCGACGGCAAAATTCTTCCCCGTGTGATTTTTGTATATATATTATTAGTTCACATATACATAGGATATAGTTTGTAACCAAAGTCATCTAATGCATAATTTAATTTGTACATAATCTATGATTATATCTATTATAATTTTTCTACGGTGAATAGTTACTATAATATAGCTGGTATATTTATAACCAAATGTTTACAGTCATTTGGCTGACCATGTCTGTACTAGCTCTTTGCCAGAGTAATCTAGAACTAGCCCCAGTGTCTTGATCTTTTGCTTTAGCCCTGTATCTTCCTTTGTTTCAAATGCTTTTTTAAAGTCTGGACTCAGTTTCGGAATAATATTTCGGCACAGACTAGAAGGGCCGAATGGCCTGTTTTCTGTGCTGTAGTGTTCTATGGTTCTATGGTTCTCTGCAGCAAAACTAGAACACAAGGTTGCCCTCGGGTCAGCTGTGCCCTGCTCCATTCTCGTCTTACACTTGTTCCTATTCACCCGTGTTCAGTGTTTCTCCCACTGCAGAACCTTCTCACTCACCACTTACAGTATGCAGGGTGCCAATTTCTAGACTGGTGCCTGAAAGGGTGAGAGTGAGCGATTGTACATCTTGCAGAGGGATGCCGTCCTCAGCATCTTCTGCAGCTTGGCTCAATTTGATAGATAGGAAAGAGAGGGGACTGATGAGGGTTGGCAAGTAGGAGCAAGAGTAAGCAGTAGAAGATGAGTGGCTGTGCTGTGCAGCACTAGGTCCTCACGCTGAGTATGTGAGGGAGAATTCAGAACAAGGAAAGAAGAAAAGGAAGATGACCAAATGTCCAATTTCATATGTCTTCTAACCTTGAAATATGCAATGGTATATGGTCTCTGTCTAGCCAGTGATGTTAATGGTGGCATCCTCCATTACTGTTGGTGCTTGTATTGACTCTAATCCCATTCCTCCTGATCTTGCTGTCTCTCTCATGTGTTAACTCATATTGCAAGAAGAGTGGGATTGGGTTCATGTTCTTCCTGTTGAAATGGCTGAAAAGCTGTGTGAGATAGCTTAACATAGTCTGTGTGCTGAATGCAGATGTAGGAAGAAGGGGAAGTAGTTGTGATGGCAATAGCAGGACATTAAAGGTAGAAATCTCCGGATTACATCCAAGGCCACTTGCTAGTGAGTATGGAATAACTGGAGAATATACCAGATGAATGTGGGGCTGGAGAGATGGTGCAGGAGGGAGGGCTTCTGATTTCTGGGGCATTGCAACCAATTCTGGGGAAGGTGGGATCTGTACAAGTTGGACAGTCTACACCTGGGTAGGACCGGGATAAAGGTCCTTGCAGGGAGATTTGCTAGTGTTGCTGGGGAGGGTTTAACCTAGATTGGCAGAGGGATGGGAGACTGAGGGCAGATTCAGATGGGACAAATTCAGAGCAGGGATCAGGAGGCAGAAAATTAATGAGTATTTATTTAAATCCAAGGAGTGTCGCAAACAAAGCCAATGAGCTGAGGGCACAGATAGATACATGGTAACGTGATATCATCACTATGATAGAAACTTGGCTTAAAGAGGGGCAAGAATGGCAGCTCAACATCCCTGGATATAGGGTTTTCAGGCAGGATAGAGAGGGGCCTAAAAAAGAGGGGGTGCAGCATTATTGATTAAAGAATCAGTTACAGCTGTGAGGAGGGATGATACACTAAATGAATCATCAAATGAGGCTACATGGGTTGAGCTCAGAAATAAAAAGCGAGCAGCCACATTATCAGGAGTGTACTATAGACCCCCAAACGGTGAGAGGGCAATAGAAGAGCAAATATGTAGGCAAAAATAATAGGCATAGTAACTGAAGATATAGCCCCTCCTGCTCTCAGGGATCACGGGATGTTCGTGGAGGCTCCGATAAATAAGCCCTAAGCACAGGCATTCTGTGGGGGGGGGGGGGTGCTTCTTGACAAGAGTCCTGATCGAGCATGTAGCATCTGAAAAGCTCTCTGTAATAAAGTTCATCTGTTTCTTGTTGAAACCTGTCCGGTCTGTCAAGTCATTGCATAGGACAATAATAGTTGGGGACTTCAACCACCTTAATATCAACTGCGATACAATTGGTGTAATAAGCACAGAGGGCACAAAATTCTTGAACTGCATTCAAGAGAACATTTTTAGCCAGCACGTAACAAGCCCATTGAGAGAGAGTGCAATTCTAGATTTAGTCTTAGGAAATGAAGCTGGGCAAGTGGATGAAGTAGCAGTGGGTGACCATTTTGGAGATAGTGACCATAATACAGTTAGATTTAGCATAATTATGGAAAAGGATAAAGAAAGAACAGGAGTAAAATTTCTAAATTGGGGAAAGACAAATTTTACGAAGCTGGGAGGTGATCTGGTGAAACTGGACTGGCTACAGTTACATGAAGGGAAATCAGTGACAGACCAGTGGGTGGCAATCAAAAGCAAGATTCTACAGGCACAGTTTAGACATGTCCCCACAAAGAAAAAGGTCGGTACTGCCAAAATTAGAACCCCTGGTTATCTAGAAGCATACAGGGTAAGATAAAGCAGAAAAAGAAAGCTTATGACAGTCACAAAAAACTTAATACTGTAGAAAGCCTAGCGGAGTATTGGAAGTACAGAGGTGATGTAAAAAAGGTAATTTGGAAAGCCAAGAGAGGATACAAAAAATAAAGGCAGGTAAAATCAAAGAAAACCCAAATATGTTTTACCAGTACATTAAGAACAAGAGAATAACTAAGGAAAGAGTAGGGCCTATCAGAAATGTACATGGTAACGTGTGGGCTGATCTGAAGATGTGGGCAGGGTTCTCAATGAGTACTTTGTCCCTGTCTTCACTAAGGAGGGGGATGATGCAGATATTCTAGTTAAAGAGGAGGAGTGTGAAATATTAGATACAATGAGCATAGTGAGGGAGGATGTACTGTAGGGACTGACAACCTTGAAGATGAATAAATCACTAGGGCCAGATGGATTATATCCCAGGCTGTTAAAGGAAGTAGGGAGGAAATAATGGATGCCCCTCTGAGGATCATTTTCCAATCCTCACTAGATACAGGTGAAGATACCAGAGGATTGGAAGCCTACGAATGTTGTACCATTATTTAAAAAGGGTGCGAAGAATAGACCAAATAATTATAGGCCAGTCAGTCTGACTTCAGTGGTGGACAAATTATTAGAATTAATTCTGAGAGACAGGATAAACTATCACTTAGAAAGGAACGGATTAATCAGGGATAGTCAGCATGGTTTTGTTAGGGGGAGGTCATGTCTTACTAGTTTAATCGAATTTTTTGAGGAAGTAACAAGGAGGATTGATGAGGGCAGTGCAGTGGACGTTGTCTACATGGATTTTAGTAAGGCATTTGACAAGATCCCACATGGCAGACTGGTCAAAAAAGGAAAAGCCTATGGGATGGAGGGGAATGTGGCGAGTTGAATCCAAAATTGGCTCAGCGACAGTAAACAAAGGGTAATGGTTGGTGGATGTTTTTTCAAATGGAAAATGGTTCCCAGTGGCGTTCCACAGGGCTCAGTGTTCGGTCCCTTGCTGTTTGTTGTATACATATTAATGATTTGGACTTAAATGTGGCAGCCATGATTGGGAAATTTGCAGATGACACAAAAATTGATCGTGTAGTTGATAATGAAGAGGATAGCTGTTGCCTCTGAAATTATGTCAATGATTTGGCTGCATGGGCCTAAAAGTGGCAGATGGAATTCAATCTAGAGGCATGAGGTATTGCATTTGGGGAGGACAAACAAAGCTGGGGAAAACACAATAAATGGAGGATATTGGGTGAGAGACCTTGGAGTACATGTCCACAAGTTCCTGAAGGTGGCAGGACAGATGGATAAGGTGATAAAGAAAGCGTATGGAATGCTTTCCTTTATTGGGTGAGGCATAGAATACAAAAACAGGGATGCAAAATGCTATATAAAATGCTGGTTAGGCCACAGCTGGAGTTTTGTGTACAGTTCTAGTCATCACATTGCAGAAAGGACATAATAGCTCTGGAATGAGTACAGAGGAGAGTCACAAGAATGTTGCCAGGACTTGAAAATTGCAGCTATGAGGAAAGACTGGATAGGCTGGGGTTGTTTTCCTTGGAACTGAAGCGGCTGAGGGGTGACCTGATTGAGGTGTAAAAGTTTATGAGGAGCCAAGATAGAGTAGACAGGGATGCCTTGTTTCCCCTAGTGGAGGCACAGGTTTAAGGTGATTGGTAGAAGGGTTAGATGGGAACTTCTTCACCCAGAAGGTGGTGGGTGTTTGGAATTCGCTGCCTGGTTTGGTGGTGGAGGCAGATACCCTCAACTCATTTAAAAGGTACTTGGATCTGCATCTAAAGTGCTGTAAGCTGCAAGGCTAAGGACTGGGTGCTGGAAGGTGGGATTAGAGTGGGCAGCTAGGTTTTATTCTCTCTTTTCCGGCAGGTGCAGACACGATGGACTGAATGGCCTCTTTCTGTGCTGTAACTTTTCTATGGTTCTATGGTTAAATGAGCGGGTACAAGCAGAGGGAGGTGCAGTTAAATTTCCTGTAATTGGAGGAGGGGCATGAAAAACTGGACAGAGAACGATTCCAAATATTACGACCCTCCTGAGAGAAAAAGTTCCCCCTTGTCTTCATCTTAAATTGGGAGACCCCCATATTCTGAAACTGTACCCCTAAGTTCTAGACTCCCCCATGAGGGGAACCATCCTATCAGCATCTACTCTGGCAAGCCCCCTCAGAATCTTATGTTTCAGTAAGATCACCTCTCATTTTTCCAAACTCCATTGAGTATAGGCCCAGCCTGCTCAACCTTTCCCCATAAACAACCCCTTCATTCCAGGAATGAACCTAGTTAACCATCTCTGAACTGCCCTCTAAATAAGTATATCCCTCCTTAAATAAGGAGGCCAAAACTGTATGCAGTACCACAGTACTCAAGGGGCAGGATTTTCGAGTAGGCGCGGTGGGCGGACCTGGGAGCAACCGGGAAATGTCCGCCGCCCGTGATTGGCTTCTGATTGCAATTTCACGCTGGCTGGTCAATGAATGGCTAGCCGGGGTGAAAGTCGTGCTGAGAAGCTCAGCGCTGCCAGGGTGAGGGGCGGGAGGAGGGTGAGCACAAAGTCTGCTCATGCGTGAGGGAGCGCGCACTGAAAGCTCCCTGAAGGCAGGGAGCTGCCCCAGGGAGCTGAAGAATTTTAAAATCAAAACTAAAGACTTTGAAAATCGGAAAAATACCCCACATAGGAATCACTCACCTGAACAGATGATGTCAAAACATCTATTTTTAAATTAATGTCGGAAACCTCATCCTGCCCGTGGATGAGGTTCCCTAAAAAATCCAAAGGCCGCCTGGCCGATTCGCCCGCCTGCCAACCATAACATTGGACGGGCAGCGAAATGTTAATTAATTGATTAACGGCCTTAATAGGTCTCTTAATTGTCGGCGGGCGCACTGCCAACTCTCCCACACGCCTGCCGACCAAAATATCGTGCGAGTGCACGATGATGTTGCGACACTCGCCTGACATCATCGCACACTATTTCACGCTCGGGCGGGCGCCCAAATGCCGAGCGGAAAATCCTGCCCAAGGTGTGGTCTCACCATGTCATGTACAGTTGTAACAAGACCGCCCTATTTTTATACTCCAGCCCCCCTGCAATAAAAACCAACATTCCATTTGCCTTCCTAATTAGTTGCTGAACCTGAAAGCTAACTTTTTGTGATTCATGTACAAGGACACCCAGATCCCTCTGTGCCACAGCATCTGCAGTCGCTCTACATTGAAATCATATTCTGCTTTTCTATTCTTCCCCCTGTGCAATTCATTTATTCAGAACTGAATAGCCACAGTAACATCACTTATCCCCTGTGTGTTTCCAGTTTTGATGCAATGCAATTACTGAATTTCTTGCAGGTAATAATGCAGAGTGTGAAGAAGGGGATATTTATTCCTTTTTAACTACATCAATGATATAATTTAATTTCACACACTGTCAGAAGTGTCGTGTTATTTGTTCGATAAATCAGTTCTCTGTTGCCTCTCCATTTTGAGCAGATCTTTGAATTTTTAAAGAGAGAAGTCCTTTATGCCAAAGTAAGCCATTAAAAAAAACGTGCGCTTTGAACAGGAAGTTAGGTTTACAACCATTTCCTGCCTTGCTCCATGTCATTTGGTGAAACCTCTCTGATAAATCATCCAGAGAATGTTACATGTAAGATTTGCAGAACTTTGCTTACATGACTTAAATGTAAGGCTGTGCAATTTTAGTTTGTTTGGAACAGATTAATATACCAGGCAAAAAAAAAAATCTGAATTAAAAACAAAAATTATTCAGCCTGCAATCTTCTGATTTTGTATATATCTGGTGGTCTTTAATTTAGCAAAACTTTTCCCAGTACTTGTCTCCAGCACATATGATTCAAAGTTCTCCATAGGCCTGACTTACAAGGGTTGGCTTGTTTTCAGTGGGTTTCCTGGACTCTCCCTCATTTTCCCTGGTGTCACTCTGCACAAAGACACTGTTGTCAAGACATTCTGGAGTTGCCCCAAAATCCAAGTATTTTGAGGAAGGGTCTTGGAAATCTATCTTTTCAGTCTGTGCCTTGCACGCCAACTTATTGTTTGATAATTGTATATCTGTTCTCAGTTTTTTTAAGACTCTAAAGTCTTCCCCCTTCCCCATGCATCACCCAATTGAAAGATTAAAATAAAAATATTTTTACAGTGTAAAAAATATATCCTAACACCTCTACAAACACATCTCTTTCACACTGGCATTATGCCTCAAAATAAATCTAATCCTTGTGAAGAAATGTCATGAAAATTCCTTTCCATTTGGCAACATTTTCATTATTTTAATCTTCATACCCCTTTGCCAGAAATAGCTGTTGTGTAAATTTGTTCAGAGAGGAAAATGAGTAACTTTGAATTCTGAGCTTCAATATTCTAAATGTTACTGAGCGGTGATCACAAAATAAATTTGCATGGATATAATCTGTATAATCACTTGTAAGCAAAGATATTTTTGAGTCCTTGTGCCTTTCAAAACACAAGTTTCCATTTCAGCCAAGCCTTGTAGACAGGACTTAAATATCTTTAATAACATTTTCAATGGACTGTCCAAAAATATATAATGAATGGATCCTCTCCAACAATATATATTGAGTAGGCTTTCCAATAATGCATGCCTCTGTTTATTTTTCAAATAACTTTCATATTGTGTAAAGAATTAACTTGATATGAACAGTGCAAAAGAAAAATTGAGGTTTGCTTTCGAAACTTTAATTTTTCAACATATACCAAAGACCAAAGTGAGTTAAGTTTCCTGCCTGCCAATGGCAACAGGAGGCCTCGAGTGATTTTAATCGCTCGGCTTCATTTAAATCCCACTGGTGAAACTCCTACTCTGAGACGCTCTAAGGAAAGTTTCTGACTTGCCCTATAGTTCTCTTCATTCATCAGAGCAGCTGCTAACTTGCTTTGACCTGGCAGCAAAGCCACGGCGACTTCCCACTTAGGCACAGGTTAAAATGGAATCAAGATCCTATTTTTTTAACATTTTCACATGATTTTAAGCCATTGGCAAGGCCAGCACTTATTTTCCATCCCTAATTACCCTTGAGAAGATGATGGTGAAGTGCTGCAGTCAATGTGGTGAATGTGGACCCACAATGCTGTCAGAGAGGAAGTTCCAGCATTTTGACCCAGCAACGGTGAAGGAATGGTGACATATTTTTAAGTAAGGGTAATTTGAAGGGGAACTTGCAGGTGGTGGTGTTCCTATACGTCTGCTGCCCTTGTTCTTCTAGGTGGTACAGGTTGTGGGTTTGGAAGGTGTTGTTGAAGAAGGTTTGGCGAATTGCTGCAGTGCATTTTGTACATAGCATACATTGTGACCACAGTGGTGGAGGCAGTGAATGTTTAAGGTGGTGGATAGGTTGCCAATCAATAGGGCTGCTTTGTCCTGGATGGTGGTGAGCTTCTTCAGTGTTGTTGAAGCCACACTGATCTAGCTAAGTGGCTTGTGCTTTTTAGATGGTTGGAAGATTTTGGAGCGTCAGAGTCCCTCACTGTAGAATATATAATCACTGACCTGCTGTTGTAGCCTCAGTATTTAAGTGGCTGGTTCAGTTAAACTAGTCAATGGTATCATAATAAGATTGTGATTTGCATAAATTCATGAGGCTCTCAACTGCTTCAGGTGGGAAAGGGCTTACCTGAGTGGGGAACTAACCTTCCCAATCACCCAGTTTCTGCCAGGAAGGCTGGTAGAGTTAAAATTGACCTCTAAGTTCCAAATTAGTATTATAAGATTGGAACATGGAAGATGTTTTCATTACTTTCACAATAGCAGCAACAATCAAGTTATTCAGGATTCAGCTAGTTTGTGATCTGTTGCATGCAGGATAGTTGGTTTGCTTTAGGAATGTAATGCATTACTTCAACAGCCGAGGAAGGCATAAAACTGAATTCCAATATGTAAGGATGTAAGTGGAAGGAACATTAATTGCGTGGGATTATGGAAAAAGAGTTTAGGAAGTGGGAAAGGAAGACAGAGAATGTGTAAGTAGGATCTACAGAGGGGAAGCCTCACTATTCTGGTCTTGTTGATTTATTTTGCAGAGAGAGAGAGTCTGTAAAGGGGCTTTTCTTCAGATGTGAATTGGTCTAGCCTGTTTATCAAAGAGAGTAACTACAAGTTGTGTTTACGGAGATGGACCTAAGTATAGGTTGTAGCCCAAAAGAGGTACAGAAAATGGGGATCTCACTCTGCACTATTGATTGCGTAATTTATGCTACACAGATGGGCTTCTTTATAAACTGAGACTAGTTGAGCATTGGTCTTTTCATTGATATTACGATATTATCATGGCAACGCCACAGAAACTGTACCATTTGACAGCCCCCTCCACCCTCTTACACTTTTCTGTTCTGAATCTATTAGATTTGTACTATTTTGTTTTAATCAGAGCCGAGTTGCTCCAGAGAATGAAACATTTTGTGAAAGCGATTAAAATGAACACTGATGCTTTAGAGCCAAACCATACATTTCTACTGTTATAATCTTTAGGAACTAGATTACCACAGACTTGTAGTCACAGTTGTTCCTGTCCATTCAGTAACATAATATTGTGCAGCAGGCCACATAACCTGTATCAAACTAACACAGCTTATAATTATTTCATTTTTTAGGTTTGGGCTTTCTTATAAATTTGTAATTAAATAACTGTGCACAAACATCTTGAAACTGATCCATCAGATGGAGCTAAAAGAAGTAAACATTTATGACAACTGCTGTAAATGTTTAAACAATTTAGCCTTCATTGGGAGCGTTAAATTTTATTGTACGAAGTAAAACACAACTGCTTTTATTCCACTGGGGCATCCTTCACTTTGGGCAGTAAACATTGCTCCAATAATAAGATTGCAGTCTTGTGATGCTGTAAACAATACTATTGGGAGATTTAAAGAAACCAAAGCTTTATGTAATTATTTGTGTGGGGGGGTCATTTAACTTTGAAAGGGCATTTCTCGATGGTGTAATGAAATAACAAACGGCTTTAATTATGATTGATGAAGCATAGACTTAATGCATCATGGTAAATTAGCTGCCCATTAACAGCTCCAAGACCTTCTTGAGTATATAAAATAACATTGGGGTATGAATCGATCAAAAAAAAAAGACTTCGTGTTTTTTTTTTTGTTGTCATTCATCGATTTAGGTAGGAATATCATTCTTGAGTTGAATATTTTGTCTGAATCTCAGCATGCGGCATGATATTGAAACCACTGTCTGGCAGCTAAATTCCAGGGATTCTGGTGGAGCATTATGTGGGAACCTATTTTAATAATTTATGACTCTTTGAACTCTTTGAACCTTTTTATGGGTCCCTTTAGTTTATGCCACATCACTTGTTGATGTCTTGCGTTTTATGGTAAAGTTTGAATTTGAATGATTTTTTCTTGGTGGTTCTGTAAATGTTTTTGATTGCGGCTGAGAGCCTTTGAGTCAGTCAAAGTACCACACTTGAATCTTCTAAATACAACCAAAGACATGTATATGCATTCAAGGTAAAGACTTTTAAATGAACTGGGGTAGATTTTCAGGTTGCTGTCTGGCATTGCCAATTATTGAAACAGTTTAGTTTTTCACAGAAATGAAAATCAGACAGTTTCTCTAATTGTGACCTATCTGCAATGCCAGTTTTGTGCCCTGGGTGACAGGTTAAAAGTTTATTCCTCTGCCTCAAATATTAAATATTCTGTACTGCAAGAAACTTGTGAATACATTAAAATTATGCCTTCCTCCAAGATTGATTTTCTTTTTCACTTCAGTATTCTCCATTTTTCTCCTGAAGCCACTGACCCATAATAGGATATATTTCCACAGGTGCTAACAGCCCTAACCACTTGATATACTGGCGAGTTCCACATTTTCACCACTCTTTGCATTCTTTATTTTGAGCAGTTTGTGACTAATTTACAATTATGTTCTGGTCTCCCCCATATCTACCCTAGCAGGCCATCTGGAATACTGCATTTAGTTTTGAGCATCTTGTTCGAGTAAATTATCTTTCAAGGAGGCTGACTGAAATAAGAGGAAGAGAGATATATTGTAAACGTGGATGTACATTCATTTACCATTTGTGAAGTAAACCAGTTTGTTGTTTTATATTCAGCCTTGTCTCACTAGAGTGTTAATCAGTCTGCCTTTCAGAAGACTGGTGAAGATCATGTAAAAACATGGATGAGACAATATGCTTATTTCCTATAACAAGGTGTGTTCATTGTCACAATTCCTATATTGAGCAGTATAGGTCATAGGCAGTGTGGAATCCACATACAGAAGAGTGGAACCCAAGATATTATCTAGAGCAAAGCAACATTTTTAACAAGCATGTTGGATATTGCTGAAAAGGGAGACATGTTGCCAAAGCTTTATTGTCTTGCACTCATCAGGACAAACACAAGAATGCCAAATTTCAAATGATCACACAACAATTAATGTTACAGGAGAAAAGGGCATTGACTGGTTGGCAAGTCAATTTTGATTGGCTGAAGTGTTGCCTTAGAGAAAGCAATGGGGAACTATAGGATCCCAAGCTTCAGGTAATTCAAAATGGTGCACGGCTTAAACATATTGCTCTTTTTGTAGAGAATGGATCCCTGAGTATGAATGTTTGTCACTTTTAGCAAGCAGAAATGAGCAATGAAATGAAATTACAAACTCAACTGATTATCTTAATTTGCTTGTAGAATAGCTATTAGCACACTCAAGATTGTTTAGTAACTGCTGCCAAATCACTTAATCACATCTAACAGTAGACATTTTGTTTTGGGTTTTGCAAGCATGGGCAGATTGAGTACTGTCTGTATGCCTATTATGAACAACCAAAGGAACATGCTGTTTGATTCGATCAGCCAATCGCTAGGATGTATAGTCTACATACCTACCATTGCACTGCCACTTAAATTTATACATGATGTTGCTCAATTGTGTGGTCGGCTGAATGTCTTTTTGGACTGACGGCAGCAATTATTATCCTATTAGTAGAAAATACCGGTTGGGCAACCACTACATAGTAGCAGCATGAAATGGTTTCCTTAAACTGTTGTTCAAAGTTTTGAGATACTTTGCCTTTCCAGGGTCATTTGAGGTAGACCAGACACTTTTCAGGTCTGACAGTGGCAGCCTTTGGCTCATTTGCCAATTTACGTGAAACACATGGAACAATGATCTGATCAGGATAGCCATTGTTCCCCAAGATAGCTTTGATGCACTCTATTTCTGCATCAAGGAAGTGAGGTGAGAAAATGTCTAACACCCTATTTACAAGATCACTGATAAGACCAATCTTATAGCACGTGGAGCTGTACAAATCCCAATGTTTATATTGACTGGTGAAGGTAGGCTTGCAGTAGACAGTAGCAGAACCCATTAGCACATTGGTCTAGATTTTGTAGTCGGTGGCAAAGCAAGAGTGCTTGCTGTTGACCTCGAAGAAAGCCTTGCTGAGGGACCTAGCGATCTCTGTGGTGAGAACTTTACCTCTCATTGTGCAGTGGATTGTAGCATTCTTTAGCAGGGATTCACAGCTTGGAGCTGTTGTGATGACATAAATCTGTCCAAGCAGCCAATCGCACTAAAGAATTCTCACCAACAGCCAATCAGGAAATTAAAAGCACTAAAACCAAATAACTTTTCAAAATTTTTACATAGAGCAGAATAGAGATTTGGACAGGCAAAGGTGCTTGAAGGTGGAAGCTGAAACATCATAAAAAGGCTTTAAAATTATCTTTAAAAGTTTAGTTTAAAAAAGCAAGTAACTCATCATAATGGAGACATTTAACAACACTCCACAAATTTTTTTAGGGGCAGACCTGTTGTTCAGCAATAGTTATTGCTCAGATCACTGTTAAGAACACAATTACATCTGATTGAAAAATGTATAATTTTTTTAAGGGGTCTCTAACAGCGAAGTGAGAAAGGGAAAGTTTTCATCACATCAATTGATTTCAATGGTTGCTGGCTCTGGGAGCAGTGGGAGAGTTGTAGATGAGGGCCCAAAGTGGAGCCCATGGGGGAGGTGTAAATGACAGGCAGCAACTTCAGGATTTCAATGTTAATCTGCATGCGCTAAATCCTGAAATTGTGGTCAGTTTCAGAGGGATAATGACATTGAATGTTGGCAGTTCACCATCAAAACTTCCACAAAATCCAGGACCTTGTCTTTGCACATAAAGTTTGCTGATTGGATATTACAACCTTTCATAACATTGAGAAGGAAGTGGGGTGGGTGGGAAATAAGATCCTCATATTATGTCCTTTCTGGGGTTGGGATTGGGTAAGGCACTGCATTATTTAAAAAGACAAACTGCAAGAGCAGAGTAATGTTAACATGGCTCTTATTTGGTTTGTCTGCATTTAAAAAGAAAAAGATAGTTTGACAGTTTGAACTGATGAATGCCTGAAAGGTTAATTTATCTCCTCTTTACAGCTGCTGATGGTCTTGCTGTGCATTTTCAGCATTTTCTGTTTTTATTTTAGATTTTCAGCCTTTGCAGTTCCTATCATTAGCATTTGAACTTAATAATTACATACAGATACTCAGGAGGTGTAGCTACATTAAAACCCCCTTTCTTTCAAGGAACATGGAACTACGTGAATGCAGTAAAATAACTTGGGGAATTCTAACAGTCTTTTTGTTATTTTTAGATTTATCTGATTTGTGCACTTTAGCCACAAATCTATTAAGGAGTTTGGATTCATACCAGTAACTAATTGTATTTGTAAGCCAGTATTTTAGACTAAGGATTCATTAGTCACATCCATGTCAGAAGTAGAACTGGTGTCAGATGTTTTTTAGACGAAAGCACACCAGGACAGGTATGGAACTCATCAGTCTGGGTCAAAGTTCAGCCTCATTAAAGAGCTGAAATGAAAACCTGTAGTGTCTATCGTACAGCACAAAGGCTAAGCTGCCTGCTGCCCTGTACACTATCCCCAGCCCCCATCCCTCATCTTTCACACTTGAATAGTCAATTAACCAGGCCACCTCCCAGACGTATAAACAAGATCAAGAGGCGAAGGTACTGACATGTCTGCTCTCTCTGCATTACAATAAGAGCAGTGCAAAGAAACAAAACTGAATTCTAAAGCTGTCCCACATGTGATACAACAATGGGAAATTAATTGGCATTAGCAATAAGTATAAGGATTATTTTAACGAAATTTTATTCAGGTTGTTTTAAGCACTTGTCCAGCCGGACAAATGTTGTGCCTTGGCTCTCCCAGCCACTTCCTGCCCACCTGGGAGGTCAGTGTTTGACTGTAGCAGAAGAGAGGGAAGTTACCACACAACAGCACTTGTCAGGGAATCATTCATAAGCTGAGCTGTGACAGGCATGTTTGGGGGAATTTGAAACGTGCAGAGATAAGCGTTTGAGACCAGCCATTGAAATGCGGGATGAATATACATCAAGCTCAGCATTGATACATTGAGCAGGACTGTGAGTGAACTATCATTATTTAGCTGCTTCTTGTAACCTCAGTTATACTGGTATTGCAAGTGTATTTTGTGGATAGTTGTAATGTCTGAAAAATGCCTGTTCTTTTCTGTATGCTGTTTGAAAGCTTCAACTATTTTACAGTGTTTTGTTTCCTCACCGAAATGAATATTGAATGGCATGATCAATTGTCTCTATACATTCTTAAACTCTTTTGACCAGTTGGTTTAACAATATTAAGATTTAACGCTGACAATTTACCACTTCCCTTCTGTGCCCCATTCTAGTCTACCTACGCTTCCAATAACTTTGAGACTGCTAAGAGAGTGTAGCTATACTTTACCTTCGCACCAATGCTAAGTGTTCTGTGTTTTCAAATGTGAAAATGGCACCATAATTTAGGAGCCAGGTCCTGACCTGACTCCTAGGCATATTGAAGTGTTAGACCCCACTAGAAGGCTTTCTCACATTATTTGTAGTTTACACTGGCTGGAGTGTAACTCTAGCCTAGTGCAAAACAGCTTTTTAATGGCGCTAGAATCTCCATGGTGTGGGATGTTGGCCTTTTGAGGTGTTATTCTGTTGAGGTATATACTAGACACATGACTGGCTCCTAGTCAATTTCTTATTATAATTCACAAGGGAAGCCAGATGGGCCCTACTCTATTTCTCATTTTGATCAGTGATCTGGCAGGGACAATTAAAAGCGATGATATCTGTTTGCTGATGACACCATAATGCCACCTTTATGAAAATACAACTCCCTGCCTACTAAGTCACTGAAAGCAGAAGTAATGGAATTGGATAGGGGAAGAAATCAGGACATCCTGAGTAATAAGAACATTTAATCAGTAACTTCTGAGATGGATTGTGATGCTGCCTCCGTAAATCCTTTATAAAGGCAGCAAATTCTCTTCCATTACATTGTTGCTTTGTTCAGTATCTGGTCTGTGTTAGTATTAACAACTGGTGCTGATGACTGGAAAAGTTGGCGCAAATCTCTAGGAGGTTTTTCCATATTTGTCGCTATAGCACCTTCATCATTCTACAAGACTTCCAACTGCCCAGGGTTTAGGTTTAGTAACTCTGTTTAACAGGCTGCAGAGGAAAGCCACCGGAATCTGTGCAGTGCTGTCCAAAACCATGCAGACCACTGGACTTGTTGAATATGGCCAGCTTCTTGTCAAAGTCCACTGAACAGGCATGACTGGGCTGTCGGCCTTCCACAAGGTTATGATTGGAGTGACACTATAAGAGTTGCTGGTGCTTAAGCCAGACCTCCATGTGAATGCCAGGAGCCCAAGAGCTGTAACACTCCACATTTGTAGCATTGCCAGGGGTGAAGCTTCACACATGACTTCTCCAATTCACTAGAAGCACAGCATTACTTTACAAGCAGTGCTGCTGCACGCAGTCTGACTTTGGCAGTGTTGCTCTAAGGTAAATGAAATGGCGCTATTTTCTGCAGAGATACCAAGACCTATCTAGAGAAGGGATTTTCACAGCTATCTCCAGAGGGGGCAGTGCCTCAGCTGAAATAATAAGCACGCCTTTAGGAGGCATTGCACACTAACTTTTTTTCTGCTCAGCTTTCCACTAGCTGACCTTCCCCAGCTATTACTAAGACATGGTGGTTGGAAAATAAAACTGACAATCCAAGCTCTCCAATTGAGCAGATTGTTTGTTGCTCCAGTGCCGTGGAATCTGACCTGTGATGTATGCAGGATGGATTCCAAAGGAGTTTTGGTGTTAAATTGCAGAATGGCTTCCTCAAGCTTAATCTGGAATATAAATGTACATTAGAGCATGTTCTTGCCTGGAACTTTATTCTCTACATGCAGATGCTTAAGTGCAGCATTACTTGTTGGCCCAGATATGCTAGAGCATAAATTAGCCTGTCACACCTTTTCTCTCTAACAACAATGTGAAATTTATGTAGCACCTTTTAATGTAATGAAATGTTCCAAGGTGTTCCATTGGAGTGTTATCAAACAACATTTGACACTGAGCTACTGTTATGGAGGTAGGTTTGCCTTCAAGGAGGAAGGAAAGGTAGAGAGGTGAAGAGTTTTCAGAAAGAGAATACCAGAGCTTGGGACTTAAGCTGAAGGTATGGTTGACAAGGATGAAAAATTTAAAATTGAAGCATGAACTGATGTAGGTCATAAACACAGGCATTATGAGTGAGTGGGATTGGTGTGAGTTAAAATGGTGTAAGTTTTGGGATGAACTCAAATACAATTTTCTACAGAGACCACCAGCATAAATTTTGTAAGATCTGTGTTGGTACACTGGTGCCTGACTGTGCTGTTATATTATTGAACACACCAAGAATATTGCGGGGGAAGGATCTGCTTTGCTGGGCAGGTCTCAGTAGTCTGCACTAATCAGGTCTTTTGGTAATTTCATTGCTGCTTATTAATTATTTCATTGAGCATGTAAATTAAATCTGTCATCTGTGATGTTGCGAAATGAATCTGTCAAAGTTGAAGACAATTATCTGATAAACAGTCATTTATCTCCTATGTTGTTGCTCATGGGTATTATCATGTCGGAAGCACTCGTGATGTTTAGCTTACTGACCTTTAAGGGCATTGCTCTAAACGGGCAAATCCAAGTAATTTTAGCTACTTACAACCTTCTGAGAGCAATTAGGGGGCCATTGTAGCTACTTATAAACATTATAGACTTAGGGACAATGAATCATTTACATTTTTCTGTGATTGTGTTACATCTGTCAACAAAGTACACTGATTGCATGTCTCCCTTAATAAGAGTCTTCCTTTGGCATTTCTCAATGTGAGGCAATAACCATGCTGTTGCAAAGTAGGTGATGGGTGTGGAAGTAGAAGAGTATAATGCTGCATTTAAACATCTGCATGGAGAGGATAAAGTTCCAGGCAATAGCATGCACACCTTCAGTGAAATAGCTTTTAATGGCATCCCATGGAAGTTATCCAGGAAAGGTGATGTGCATCCCTTACATTATCATGGATGGCTCAGTTTAAGTTGTTGAAACACTTGCATTTCACTGACTAGCAGATTATTGTGCATTTTCATGCCAATCTCCCCTTCGGATGACATTTGCTCAAGATCTAATTACTTAATTTTATTGAACTGAATTGAAAGTCAAACTATAACTTCTTTTCTTTCCCAATTTAATATATGTCACAAAAGCAAGAAATGGAGATAGATATATTTGATGATGGAATCAGATTTAGATGGTATGTATGGTGACAGGAAGTGTGTTTAACCATAAATGTTCTTCAATTAATCATTCCAATTTTTTAATCTATTATTTTCCATCTGTTGTAAGAATAATGTGCTAATTTACATAAGTTTACTTCATAACTCAGAACCTGCTAATATAATTACAGTCTGTTCATGATTATTAGTTCTCTTGATATACAATAATTGGATGAAACCCTCATCACTTAATCCCTCACTCACCTGCTTGCTTGTCAGTCAATAACTGCTGAACCATCATATCCTGATTGTGAATCTGTGATTGATGCATTTGGCCTCGAACTTCCCTAATATACATGGAGGAAGCAGGAGGGCTGAAGAGATAGTGCTCAGTTTTCTTTCTCAGTCCCTGTTTCCTAACTCTAATCACCTTCTGCTGTGGGAAAGAGATGCGATGTGGCCTAAAAACAGATCATTGTCCGCCTCCTAGATTAATGCAGAGAAAGCAGTATTGTCCACTGAATGGATAAACCTTCCTGCTGTCAGTCAGAACCTAAACTCAACGCTACTTCATTTCTAAGAGGCTTATCTTCCTTGAATGGGCTCTTGCAGCTCAAGTAAGAGGCGATGTAATGAAGCGTGTTTTCTAAAGTGAGAGACCTGCTGAAAAGGGGTTGGGTGGGGAGGGGGGTGGGGGGGAGAGTGCAGTGGTGGTGTGGGGGTTGAGAAAGACCCGTGCAGCTGTTATAGGGGAATCTTTGCAGACTCTTGAAAGAATCATCATCTATCTGGAAAAATAGAGGAAGAAAATCAACAGAAAGAGATCAAGTTCATATCAACCCATCTACATAAGTTTAGATGTATGTGTGCATGTACACTTGTATGCTAGTGCATGTGTGTGTATTGGATGTGAAGAAGTCACTTTGTGTGTATATGTATAGGGAGGGAAGAGAAGTTGTGTGCGAGTGCACACGTGTACATGGGAAGGGAAAGGGAGTCACTTTATTTGTATGTGCACGTGCGTATATAGGAAGGAAACTTATGTGTTGTGGAAGTGGGGGGGGGGTCACTGGGGATTGGTGTATCTTTAAAGGTACACTCGTTTATAGTCAACACAAGTACTGTACAGCTGGGGCGTTTTGTTTATCAAGCGCAATTAAATTTCTGAACTATATCGGTAACATTTTTATTTCTTTTCCCCCATCCCCCCATGAATCCCTGTCAGTAACAGGCACCTATGTTGTGTACCTCCACTGAATGAAGGAAAAGCAGCCTGGTTCTTTATTTTCACCTTTTCTTGTTTTGTATTGTCTATGATTTCAAATCACAATTACCAGATTTTCCAAGTTCCATAAATAAATGCTTCCATTGTACAGCCGTAGCATTGAAATTGGCATTAGTTACTCACTGTTTTGTTTTATGGCAGGCCTAAGGGAAGCTAATGACGTGACTCGCAGTCTTCAGAGGCTCCAAAACAGAAGAAAATTGTTATAAATGTAATATTAACACTATTAAGGCAAGGGTCAAACATATTAAACCAGGGGATAGTGCCAATGACCTCATAACTTGTGTGAGACAAAATTGAGAGCTATGGATCACTTACACCCACTATAATTAAAGTTTTTTTTTGCAGAGTATCTTGTAGAGGGTCCCTAGTATAACATGCTAATTGCTAATTAGCAGGATACCATTTCACTATTTTAAATAACACTTATGGCAAAATCCCATTCCACATTAATAATGCAATAATCTCAAACTATCTCTTCTGTATGTAAGAGATATACAGGAGGTGAAATTGGTGAGCAATTGCGCAAAGCCAGTGTGTCTTTATAGGTGTGCACCTCCACAAATCAGCTACTCACTTTACAATCTGCCTGCTTTTCATTTCTAATCAATGGCGGAGTGTAAAATAGGTCATCAATTCACTATCAGCAGTTATACACTGTTACTCAGGAATGATTTAACCCCCAGAATCTCATGCAGAAAGGGTGAGACCAATCCAAGTTATGAGATACTTCCAAAATACACCATAGAAAAATAGCCAGCACTCAGAAGAAATTATTTTGAGGAACCCTGGAAAATGTGAAGTTGACAGATTGATGAATTGATATCTATATTTGTTATTTTCCTTTTTGTCGTTTTGTTTCACTGCTTTTCTCTGATCCAAACTTTCTCCTTTACCTCTACGGAAGAATAATCTGTAAATCTGCTTGTCTGTTCCTCTCAGTGTTGCTCGTATTTATTGATAGTTTTCTGTAAAATGGGATTGCTGCTCATAGTCTTTTCTCCTCCTCTCTCTCCAAATCCCTTCACATTTCCAAAGTACTTTAGAATCATAGAATGGTTACCATACAGAAGGAGGCCATTTGGCCTGTTGTGTCCACACTGAATCTTCACAAGCGCAATTTAGTTAACCCCACTCCCCCACCTTTTTCCTGTAGAACTGCATTTTTTTCTCTTCAGTTGCCTTTTGAAAAGGGATTGTGCTTGAATTCATCAATGCATTTTGGATTCAGGTCCTCTGAGATACCATTGGATTTAACAAGCTCGCCAAATATGAGACTAGCGCTGTACCTCTTGAGCAGCCAAGCCTTTTGATTGGAAGATTAATGCTCTACTGCTGGAGCTGCTTCATCATAATGGGAGTCCATCAGTTTACTGCTTGGGCTGTCAAACCCTTCAACATGGGGTACATTGCTTTACCACTAGCGTTACCACTAGAACGACTGAGAAATCTGAATGGAAGTCCATTGCTGCCGTGCCTCCCATTGAAAGGATATAGTAGCTCAAGTGATAAATCTCGGAATTTTTAGGAGAAGCCAGTAGCTTCACAGTAATGCATTGCATTCCACTTCTCTAACATTGGAGCATTCCATGTCCATGCAAAAAAGATCAGCAGCTACGGAAGCTTTTGGAGGAACTATTGCTTTTGTCACCTCCAGGTTTGATTTTTCACAACACCTGGTTTTCAGAAATCAACCTTGCATAAATGTCAATTCACCTGGAATCAGCACCTTATCCTCCAGAAAATCCCACTTTCCTAACACCCTAATCCTCTTGACAGTCAGTGGCCCTCAGAGTGCATCAATATCAAAATTCTTGTTTTCAAATCTCTTCACTATCCCCTCCAGTCCTACTTTCTAACTCCAGCCAACTCCAGTGTATTTTCTCCCATTTACTTCACTTGGCCATCAGAGGCAAAGTCTCCATCCATTCTGATCTTGCACTGTGAAATCCTCCTCCTAAACATCTTCATTTGCTACATTTTCTCTCATCTTTAACATTTCTGCTCTTCTGTCTCACAATCCTTGTCCCAACTCCACACCTCACCTTTCCCATCATTGGCAATTTTTCCTTATCAGCCGCTCAATTTCTGGAACACCCTCTCTAACTCTGATCCTAACAGGATCAAGAATGCTGTAGGGTGGGCAGAAATTCCCCTCCAACCGAATCCTCACCCCTAACCTCCAATGCTACTCTTGGAAATTTAGGGACAAATAGTTGCCGCCAATGGCGATACAGCAAGTCAGGTGGTCTTGTCTCTGTTAGGTCATTTTGTGTCACCAAGAATAATGGACATTTCAGCATGACTATATTGAAAGCAAAAAATATCTGTACTTTGAATTGGCCTTAGAGTGGGGTGTGGACACTGCCAATCTTGGGGAAAGCTCACTATCAGCTGGGCATGCTGTACTCTGAGTTGTCCAGATCAGTTCTCAACCTAGTTCAAACTTCGAACCCCCATTACGAGTCGACCCTTTCTGGAGTTCACCCTCTCATTAGCTTGATGGAACACCCTAGCAGGGAAGTAGGAACTACCAGGAACTGACCTGGTGAACATCTGTGCTAATGTTCTGTTTTGAATTTGTTTTGGGGTTCTTTGCAACTCAAGATTGATGAAAGTGAATAACTTTATTTTGGGTCGAACACAACAGTTGCACACAGGAGCAATCATTAGTTTCCACTCTCGGCTAACCGTTCCACCTTGGAAGTTTTTATGTTTGGAAAGGTCTGTTTCTAACTAGTCAATTAATTGAGATATCATCAGACAAAGGATTGTGTAACATACAAATCTAAACTAATACAGACACTTGTGTTAATTTTAACACTACCCACCCGGTGGAACTCAGCAAGGTTGCTAATTAAATCCCAGCAGTTAATTATCCACTTGGATTTGACGTTTGCCCACTGCCTGTGGACTTAATCTGCAGGATTCTGAAGGGAGTTGAAGTGCCTGGTGAAAGCAGACAGGGGCCTCAAGTTTATGCAAATTACTGTCTTATTGCATCAAAAGAACCCCACTTACATTTTAACCCACACAAAACCAGCGAAGCAACCATAGCATTGTAAGGTGAAAGCTTGTTGGCAGCTGTTAGGAGGGCACATAGGCTAAAGGTAAGTGGAAAACTTTCTATTCTGGTATTGGGAGGTGCAAGTGTGATTGAGGGGCATGTAGATGAGGCTCAGGAGTTAAATTACCCTGGGTATCAAAATAGGGATAGTCAATGCACTGTACACTCACCTTGTCTCCTGGGAATTCAGTGTTCTTCCACAAGAGTCACCAAATGATTCCACTAGTACTTAAAGATTTTCCATCACATCTACCACACCATCCAGCATTTTGCTGCCAGAGCTACTGATGCCTCCCATTTGGAAACCCAGAACACTATTTGGGAATCCAAAACCACCCAATAGGAGCCTATAGTGCTCTTACACCAGACGTACTATGATCCCTCAATGGGTGCCAAGAACATTATCATTAGACCTATCAGTCCACCTGATGAATTATCAGAATTCTAACGCTAATGGTGTTAACTTCTTCAAATCGGATTCCAGAACTTTTATGACATATTGTTGAAAAAAGACACATGCTATTGAAGCTTTTTGTCCTGCTCTCTTTAGGGCAATTTGCAAGAATATCAAATTGTAAAGGCAACAACAATTTATACTGCATGAGAAGAGAGTGGTCATTGGTTGGCAAATGGACTCTGATTGGTAAGGGGGTTGCCATGGAGAATGCACCAGCTAACTTAAAACTGACAGTTAACAGCAATTAACGATGCTACCAAACATGTGGTAGATCTCTCTGACCATGTACCTTCTGAAAGCGAAGAATTTGTCCTTGTGCATGGTTTCAATTTTGGTGTGACTTCATCCCACATCAAACAGGAAGAGGTATTTGCTAAGTTCGAACTCCTGTACTCCCAGCTATCCCGCCACAAACCAGCGTGTACTGAAGATGCTGAATCCTCAAAAGCGCACCTAGCTGAACCAGCATACACATATTGTGGGATTCTGAATGGCTTGGCTGATTTTCTTATGCAACACAAATGCCTGGTAGAGTTGCAAGGCCTAAAGGCCAACGCAGGCAAATAAACCTGTAAACCCAACAAAGGGACTGGAATAGTCATCCTTAACAAGTGTGACTATATCAACAAAATACACACCATTCTTAACGATGGAACCAAATTCTTATCCATTGGACCTGCTGCTCAGCATGATCGGATAACTGTGTTCGAAAGCAAGCTTAAAAAAAAAGCTTGTTGGACTTGTGTAAGAGCAATGAGCTGTCGGGTGATATATATGATAGGATTCGTCTTCATGGCTCACTGCATCCGCGTATGTATGGGCTGCCCAAGACACAAAATGATGTCCCTATTCGCCTTATCTTATCTATGACTGGTTCTGCACAACATGAATTAGCCAAATGGTTGGGTGAGTTGCTACAGCCAGTTTTGAGCAAGTTATCCGCATACACGGTGAAGGATTCTTTCACATTTGTGAAGACCATAAAGGACTTGCATATTGATACTGATACTGTGTCCATGTATTCATTTGACATTGCTAGCCTATTCGCCAAAGTACTGCTCAAGGAAGCCATAGACATTTGCACCATGGCACTATATCATGGCGATCTAGATGTACTGCCATTGTCTGAATCTATATTCATTGAGCTTACGAACTCAGCAACTCACACAGTTGAGTTCAGTTTTAATGACACCATGCATGCCCAATAGATGGTGTTGCCATGGGATCCCCTCTAGGTCCAGCTCTTGCAAACATCTTTGTTGGGTTCCACAAGAAATGTGTCTTCAATGGAATGACACCCAACATCCTACCCCTTGCACATTTCCGTTATGTAGATGATACGGTTGCTTTTTTTGAATCCGCAGCTGCTTGTAAGAATTTCCTTACACACCTTAATGGTCCTGTGCTCAAATTCACCTTTGAAATGGAGCAGTCAAATTAGCTCCCTTTCCTTGATGTGCTAGTTGAGAAATCTGTCAGTGGGTTTCTAATACCGTCTACCGCAAGCCTACTTTCACAGGTCAATATATGCGTTGGGACTCCTAGAGTTTCACACACTATAAGATTGGCCTTATCGGCAACCTCATAAATTGGGCCCAAGCCATTTGTTCACCATGCAAGTTTGATGCTGAAATAGGGCACATCAAAGCCACCCTGCGGGATAATGTCTACCTTGGTCGGATCATTGCTCACTGTGTATCACGTAAACTCATGAATAGGCCTAAGGCTCCCACATTTGGTCTTGAAAAGTGCCCAGTCTACCTTAGATAATCCTGAAAGGGTAAGATATCTCATGAATTTGAACAACAGGTGAAGCTGGCAATTTCACGCTGCTACTATGCCGTAGCAACATGAGTGGTATTCAGCATTAGTAGGATGCTGCCGTCAAGCCAAAAAGACGTTCTGCCTATCACACAAATGGGTAGTGTGGTATATGACTTTCAGTGCCATTGTAATACTAAGTATGTAGGCCATACATCCCAAAGACTAGTGGATCGTATCAAAGAGTAGGCCCCTACAGCTGTTCTCAACAGGTAAAGTACTGACCATACCCAACCAGCATGTGGTTGCAAAGCTCAAAACATAGGGCAGGATTTTCTGGCCCGACCAGCAGATAATATCGTCATGGGCAGGACAGGAAAATTTAAAGAGTAGTCAAATGGGCCACTCGCCAAATGTTCCTATCCCACCCGCGACAAGACAGACCGCTCATGGGGCTGGAAAATCCTGACCATAGTGTCCAACGTTAGATGTGATTCAGCAATTGGACAACATTTGCTAAACAATCCTGGGTGTGCTAAGAATTACACTGACAACCAATTTAAGGTTATCAGTTTGGCTCGCGGTGTGGCTCACTTACACATGCTAGAAGCCACATATATTAATACACAGTGCCCTGTCCTTTGCAGACAGAAGGAACACTGCGCTTTTTTCAACTAAACAAAATAGGCAACAGCCATTCCCTGGTTCATGCCCCAGGGCAATGCCTTGACCAATTAGTGTCAACTTGCCTGGTTTGAATTTAAACAAATCTTGGCAGTTAACTGCCACTTATCAGTTAACTGATGCATTCTCCAATCAGAATCCATTTGCAACCAATGACCACTCTCTTCTCATGCAATATAAATTGTTGTTGCCTTTACAATTTGATATTCTTGCAAATTGTCCTGATAAGAGCAAGACGAAAAGCTTCGACAGCACGTGGCTTTCTTCAGCAAAACTCAAGTCCTGTACTACTAAACTACCATTTTCTGATAAAGTTATTCTGATTTTGCTTAAACTTTCATAATTTTGGTATGTATCTCTTGTCGTGTGGAGTATAGATTTGGAGCTAACCAAGTCAAAAGTTATAAAGTCTCCATAAGCTGAATACCAAGGATTGTAAGCATAAAGCGTGAAGACAATTTAAGTTCTGTTCCCAGTGGGCTCAAGCCTCAACTGTGCAGCATGATCTGTCCTTTTCAATCTGGTGATGATGAACAATACTATTTCTGGGAGTTTTACCAGAAGGATTGATAGACATAGAACGCGAAATATGAAAAAGTCACACCAGTGCAGTATAGGGGCAATTTTCAAACAAAGTTTGGGTTATCTTCAGGGAGTCCAGAACATCTACTTCACCCCTGTCTCATCTCAGTTGTTGCTGCATCTGGGTGGTAAATGGAAAAGTATTTGGCAGACGGGCATTCTCTAACTTTGTTGAGAATAAAGTTACAAAATCACAAAAACACCCAAAACGGTTTCATCTACCTTGACCATTGTCTGTCACACTGCTTGCTACAACTGTAAAACAATATTATTTTAAATAACGAAGAGAAAAGGCTGCAGGCTTAATGTGAGGTGTTTCTGACAATGCGCTCAATAGAAACAAGCATTTACCAGCCTGTAATTTGTTCAACAGACAACAATCAAACTGCAGGCAACTTCCAGAATTTTTGCTTACAAGTGTCACTCTAGTTCAGTGGTAGCACTTTAACAGGTTGAACTGGGTTCAAGTCCCACTCTAGAAGTCTGAGGCTGACACTCTAATGCATTGCTGACGGAGTGCTGCACTGTTGGCGGTATTGTCTTTCGGACGAGCTGTTGAACAAAGACCCTCCATCAGCTTTCTCAGGTGGTTGTAATGGCACTATTTGAAAAAGGGCATGGAGATTTCTCTGTTTCCAACAGCAATGCTTAACTCTTGAGTAAAATTATAGGAAAAAGATTATTTTGTAATTCTAACATTGGTGTTTCTGGGATGCCTCTTATACCGAGTACACTTCAAAAAGTACTTAATTGGCTGTAAGTCACTTTAGGACACCCTGAAAGGCATTGTGGAGGTGCTATATAAATACAAGTTCTTTCTTTTCTCACTTGAGGAGATATAGATCTGTGGTAACCGAAGGATAGTATCTTACTATAACACATCAGTTTATATCATTCATTGTTCCGTGACTAATGCCACAAGAACCACTGGTTTATTAGATTTCTTAGTGTGTCATTTAATCTACTGAATACAATTTCTGCCTCTGCTTTCACTTTCCAGTCTGCTTTTGGTCAAGCAGACAAGAGGAGATGTTTCTCAGAAATATTTTGGCTTGTGGATCTTGTATAAATATTTGCAATCAGGTGAGGAGAAGTAGAATGGCACCCCTCTTTTCTTACTCCTTGTTTGACCACAACGGTTTTTTTAAAGGATAGGCTTGCCAATTTGTTGAGTTTAACTGCTTAAGTGCTGTGACTATAAAATACACACATGTAAGACAGGTCTCCTAGAGTTTTTAAAAAGAAAAGAGGATTGTAGTTATTGTAGTTAACCCAGTCTAAATAAGATAATAAATAAATGCTCCGACTTTCACGTACACACACTTGAAGTTCACATACATACACCAATGTGTTACGGAGTGAGAGGATAGAATAAACAGGCTATTTTGAGTCGGATAAAAATTAAAGATATATGGGTCTTGTAGACTGATGACTTGGATGATTCCAGGCAGGCTCGGGATTCGGCATCAAGGCAGCTTAAAGATGTTGACGGTCATTGTATCTTGTCTTCCAGAGACGACAGCTGTAGGATTGGTTTTCTTTTAAGCATCTCTGCTGCGGCACATGGGTAGTCAGACAGCAGATAGGGTTCAAGATTGCAAGATGGGTGGAGAGAGAGGGAGAGGGAAAGAGAAGGAGAGAGAGTAAGTGTCTACTTGGGACCTCCTATCCCCTGGCTCTTCTATGCTTTTGGTTTCCAAATTACTTGTTTGTTCTTGCTACTTGGAGCAAATAAGATATGTTATCTGAAGTCAGTTTCAATCATGTGACCACATGATCAATACATCCATTGTCTACATAAATGACTTGAAGTTAGTAGCCATTGTTCATACCTAATTATGATGAAATGGTTTCTCTGCAGCTCTCTTTGTTAAGTGTCAAGCTCGGAGAAATGGGGTCTCGACTGAGTTTTAATAAGTGCACAGACAATAGGAGGTGTGAATTCCACAAATGGTTTCATCTCAGTTGTCCATTCAAGGGAGGGCAGAAATTACAAAAGTCACCTGACTCTCAGCCATCTTAATGGCTTGATGTTTTAGTTCTTTTAAAACTTAGTCAGTGATTTTCAGCCCGTAAATGCGTAGTTATTTTTTTTATAAAGCATGGCTTCATAGGACATGCAAAATCAATGCAAATCTGGATATTCCAAAATTGACTCTTCGAATTGCGATCCATCCTTCGTCACACAAATTTCCTAGTTCAGCCATTTGAGAAACAAAAATTCATTGCACTAAATCTCCATAATGTGTGTAATTTTTCAGCAAATTGTGTAAGCTCAGCTGGTTAAGAATTTTTTATTTCATGTGATGTGGTGTTGCTGTCCCACACAAAGCAAGACAAATGTATTTTGGCCAATTAGCTCCAAATCAGTTTAATCTCAATCATCAGCGAAGTGATGGAAGGCGTTGTTGACAGTGCTATTAATTAATCACCAATAACGTGGTCACCAATGCTCAGTAAGTGTTCTGTCAGGACCAACATTCCCTCGAATATTTTGGGATTGCAAAAGTTATTTATTTATGTGTGCAGTTCGTAGTAACTTAAAGTGGCCAACTTGTGAGCAGCCTGCACAGGATCTTAGAGGTTACTGCACAGCCATGCAGCTTACAAGAATTGTGGCTAGGAAAGTTCAGCTCCAAACCTCATTACATGACTGGAAAGGTGCACAAAGAGCTGAATTCCAGAGGTGAGGTGAGAGTGAATGCTTTTGACGTCAAGGCAACATTTGGCAATGTGGCATGAAGGAGCCCCAGAAAAGTTGAATCAATGGGAATCAGGGAAAGCAGTCCACTGGCTGGAGTCATCCTAAGCACAAAGGAAGGTGGTTGTGGGAGCTCAAACATCTCAACTCCCAGGACATCGCCACAGGAGTTTCTCAGGGTAGTACCCTTGCCTGACCATCTTCAGCTGCTTCATCAAGTACCTTGCCTCCAACATAAGGTCAAAAGTGTGGATGTTCAATTCCATTCACATTAGCTCATCAGCTAATGTAAGCAGCCCATGCCCACATGTAGCAAGTCCTGGACAAACAGACTTGGGCTGATAAATAACAAGTAACATTCATGCCACACAAGTGCCAAGCAATGACCATCCCCAACATGAAATAATCTAATCATCTCCCTTTAACACTCAATAGCATTATCATCATTGAATCCCCGACCATTGCTGACTTATCAAATATAACTGGGTCAGCCACATAAACACTGTGGTTACAAGAACAGGTCAGAAGCTGGGTATTCTGCAGTAAGCAACTCATCTCTTGACTCTCCAAACCCTTTCCACCATCTACGAGGCATAAGTTTTTTTTAATTCATTCAAGGGATGTGGGCTTAACTGGCTAGGCCAGCATTTATTGCCCATCCCTAATTGCCCTTGATAAGGTGATGATAAGCTGCCTTCTTGAACCGCTGCAGTCCATGTGGTGTATGTACACCCAAAGTAATGTTAGGGAGGGAGCCCCAGGATTTTGACCCAGCGACACTATATGAATGGCAATATATTTCCAAGTGAGGATGGTGAGTGATTTGGAGGGGAACGTCCAGATGGTGGTGCTCCCACATATTTGCTTCCCTTGCCCTTCTAGATGGTAGTGGTCATGGGTTTGAAGGTGCTGTCTAAGGAGCCTTGATTTGTTTCTGCAGTACATCTTATAGATGGTACACACTGCTGCCTCTGTGCATCGGTGGTGGAGGGAGTGAATGTTTGTGGATGGGGTGCCAATCAAGAGGACTGCTTTGTCCTGGATGGTGTCAAGCTTCTTTAACATTGTTAGAGCTGCACTCATCCAGGCAAGGGGAGAGTATTCCATCAACTCCTGACTTGTGCCTTGTAGATTGTGGACAGGCTTTGGGGAGTCAGGAGGTGAGTTACTTGCCATTGACCTGCTCTTGTAGCCACAGTAGTTATGTGGCTCATCCAGTTAAGTTTCTGTCAATGGTAACCCCCAGGATGTTGATAGTGAGGGATTCAGCGATGGTAATGTCAGTGAATGTCAAGTGGTGTTGGTTAGATTCTCTCTTGTTGGAGATGGTCATTGCCTGTGACGTGAATGTTACTTGCCACTTGTCAGCCCAAGCCCGCATGTTGTCCAGATCTTACTGCATTTGGACATGGACTGTTTCAGTGTCTGAGGAGTTGGGAATGGTGCTGAGCTTTGTGCAATCATCAGCGAACCTCCCCACTTCTGACCTTATGTTGGAAGGAAGGTCATTGATGAAGTAGCTGAAGATGGTTGGGTCTGGGACACTACCCTGAGGAACTCCTGCAGTGATGTCCTGGAGTTGAGATGATTGACCTCCAACAACCACAACCATCTTCCATTGTGCTAGGTATGACTCTAACCAGTGGAAAGTTTCCCCCCTGATTCCCATTGACTCCAGTTTTGCTAGGGCTCCTTGATGCCACACTCGGTCAAATGCAGTCTTGATGTCAAGGGCAGTCACTCTCACCTCACCTCGGGAGTTCAACACTTTTGTCCATGTTTGAACCAAGGTTGTAATAATGTCAGGAGCTGAGTGGCCCTGACAGAACCCAAACTGAACATCAGTGAGCAGGTTATTGCTAAACAAGTGCCGCTTGATACCACTGCTGATGACCCCTTCTATCATTTTACTGATGCTCAAGAGTAGACTGATGGGATGGTAATTGGCTGGGTTGGATTTGTCCTGCTTTTTGTGTACAGGACATACCTGGGCAATTTTCCACATTGCTGGGTAGATGCCAGCATTGTAGCTGTACTGGAACAGCTTGGCTAGAGGCACAGGAAGCCCTGGAGCACAAGTCTTCAGTACTATTGCCAGAATATTGTCAGGGCCCATAGTCTTTGCACTATCCAGCGCCTTCAGCCGTTTCTTGATATCACATGGAGTGAATCGAATTGGCTGAAGACTGGCATCTGTGATGCCGGGGACCCCCGGAGGAGGCCGAGATGGATCATCCACTTGGCATTTCTGGCTGAAGATTGTAGCAAATGCTTCAGCCTTATATTTTGCACTGATGTGCTGGGCTCCCCCATCATTGAGGATGGGCATATTTGTGAAGCCTCCTCCTCCAGTGAGTTGTTTAATTATCCACCACCATTCATGATATGGTTGTGTGATCTCTTAGCCCTGTCTATCACTTGCTGCTTATGCTCTTTGGCATGCAAATAGTCCTGTTTTGAAGCTTCATCAGGTTGACCCCTCATTTTTAGGTACGCCTGGTGCTGCTCCTGACATGCCCCCCTGCACTCTTCATTGAACCAGGGCTGATCCCCTGGCTTGGTGGCAATGGAAGAGCGGAGGACATGCCAGGCCATGAGGTTACAGACTGTGGTTGCGCACAACTCTGCTGCTGCTGACGGTCCACAGCGTCTCATGGCTGCCCAGTCTTGAGTTGGTAGATCTGTTCGAAATCTATCCCATTTAGCACCGTGTTAGTGCCACGCAACACATGATGGAGTGTATTCTCTACATGAAGACGGGACTTTGGGTGGGATTTTCCATGCCCACCTGCCGCCGGGATCTTCTGGTCCCGCCGCAAGTCAATGGACTCCTGGCTGGGGCATCGCCTCGCCCGCGGCGGGTGCCGCCTGCGAAGGGGCCGGAAAATCCCAGCCTTTGTCTCCACAATGACTGATTAGTGGGCACTCCTCCTGATACTGTCATGGACAGATGCATCTGCCACAGAGAGGTTGGTGAGGTGAGGTCAAGTGTGTTTTTCCCTCACCACCTGCTGCAGGCTCAGTCTAGCAGCTATGTCATTTAGGACTCAGCCAGCTCGGTCAGCAGTGGTGCGATCCAGCCACTCTTGGTGATGAACATTGAAGTCCCCCACCCAGAGTATATTCTGTGCCTTTCCACCTTCAGTGCTTCCTCGAAGTGATGTTCAACATGGAGGAGCACTGAGTCATCAGCTGAGGATGGGTGTTAAGTGGTAATTAGCAGGAAGCTTGCCCATGAGACTTAATGGGGTCCAGAGTCGATGTCGAGGACTCCCAGGGCTCCCTTCCGACTGTATATCACTGTGCCGCTACTTCTGCTGGGTCTGTCCTCCTGTTGGGACAAGACAGACCCAGGGATGGTGATGGTGGTGACTGGGACATTGTCTGTAAGGTATGATTCCATGAGGGTGACTATATCAGGCTGTTGCTTGACTAGTCTATGAGACAGCTCTCCCAATTTTGGCCCACAGCCCCCAAATGTTAGTAAGGAGGATGTTGCAGGGTCGACAGGGCTGAGTTTGCAGTCGTCATTTCTGTTGCCTAGGCTGATGCCAGGTGGTCCATTCGGTTTTATTCCTTTGAGACTTTTTAGGGGTATGATACAACTGTGTAGACCAGATTTCCTTCCCTGAAGGACAGAATGAACCAGGTGGGTTTTTAATGACAACCGACAATGATTTCATAGTCATAGTCATCATTAGACTTTTAATTCCAGATTTTTATTGAATTCAAACTTCACCATCTGCCATGGTGGGATTCGAATACTAGCCCAGCGACAATACCACAATGCCATTCGCCTCCCCTTAAAGTCGGGAGTGTGATGGAATACAGTCCACTTGCCTGGATCAGTGCAGCTGCAACAACACTCAAGAAGCTTGACATCATCCACAACAAAGCAGGCCGCTTGAGTAGTGTCCTTGTACACCAATCACTGAAAGCAAGCGTACAGGTGCAGCAAGCAGTTAAGAAGAAAAATGGCATGTTGGGCTTCATTGTGAGAGGACTTGAGTACGGGAGCAAGGATGTCTTACTGCAGCTGTACAGGGCCTTGGTGAGACCATACCCGGGCCTGAATTTTCAGCTTGGCGGGCGGGCACGATCGGCAGACTCGGGATCAGCCGGGAAACGAACTGCTGACCACGATCGGCCCCCCCCCGACTGCGATTTCACGGCTGGCTGGCCAATTAACGGCCATCCAGCGTGAAACGCGTGTTGAGAAGCTCAGCGCTGCTGGGGTGGGGGCAGGCGATGATGTCAACACGGGTGTGGGCCAGCGCTGCGAGAAAGCTCCCTGAAGACAGGCAGCTGCCTCAGGGAGCTGAAGACCTGAAACAGCAAAAATAAAGTTTTCAAAAGCTGAGAAAAAACGTCCATGCATCATAATCAGTCACCCGAAAATTTAGCTTATGAAAATGCTGTCCACAGAAATCTATTTATATTTTACTTCATCATGGAAATCTCATCCCGCCTGTGGATGAGGTCTGGTGAAAAATGCAAAGGCCACCTGGCCAATTTGCCATAAGGTTGGACGGGCTACGTAAAATGACAGATAATTGCACCATTAATGGGTTTAATTGCCCTCTTAATTGTCGACGGGTGCGCTTCTGACTTTGGCGCGCGCCCGCTGACTGAAATATCGTGTGAGCGGGGTATAATGCCAGGATGCTCGCCTGACGTCATCCCGCCCAATTTCACGCCTGATCGAGTCGGGTGCGTGCCCGCTCGGTCAGTGTAAAGTTCTGCTCCTGGAGTACTGTGTGCAGTTTTGGTTTCCTTACCTAAGAAAGGATATACTTGCCATAGAGGGAGTGCAGAAAGGTTCACCAGACTGATTCCTGGGATGGCAGGATTGTCATATGAGGAGAGATTGGGCTTGTGTTCACTGGAGTTTCGAAGAATGAGAGGGAATGTCATTGAAATGTACAAAATTCTGACAGGGATGGACAGACTGGCTGCAGGGAGGATATTTCCTCTGGCTGGGGATTTCTAGAACCAGGGGTCACAGTCTTAGGATACAGGGTGGACCATTTAGGACAGAGATGAGGAGAAACTTCTTCACTCAGAGGGTGGTAAACCTGTGGAATTCTCTACCACAGAAAGCTGTGGAGGCCAAGTAATTGAGCATAGTTAAGAAGGAAATAGATAGGTTTCTAGACTCTAAAGGCATCAAGGGGTATGGGGGAGTATGCCATTGAGATAGAGGATCATCCATGATCATATTGAATGGTGGAGCAGGCTCGAAGGGCCGAATAACCTACCCCTGCTTCTATTTTTCTATGTTTCTATGTTGTACCCACCCTCCACCTTTAAAATGTATTCCCTCCACCATTGGTGCACCATGGCAGTAGTGTGTTGCATCTACCAAATGCACTGCAGCAACTCGCAAAGACTTCTTTGACAGTACCTCCCAAGCGTGTGATCTTCACCACCTAGAAGGACAAGGGCAGTGAGTGCATTGAAACACCACCATCTCCAAGTTCTCCTCCAAGCCGGACACCATTCTGACTTGGAAATATACATCACTGTTCCTTCATTGCCACTTGGGCAAAATCCTGGAACTCTCTCCCTAACTGCACTGTGGGTGAACCTACATCACAAGGACTGCCATGGTTCAAGAAGGCATTTCACTGCAAATTCTTGAGGATAGTTAGGGATAGGCAATAAATGCTGGCCCTGCCAGTGATACCCACATCCCATGAATGAATGAAAAAATGTTTGCGGTTGACGGCAATGCTGAAATTGGCAGTGAAGAGGTAATGTAAAACATTGAGTGCATTGGAAAGCAGAGGCAGTGAGCACCAGCCAAAGCTGGTGGTTTCCACTTGCACGTTTGACAACAGAGCTGCTTTTGCCTTGTGGGCGATGGGTGGAGGTGGTGGGGGGTGGGGGTGGGGGGAGGTAGCAAAAGAGGCTTTGATGTTACATTATCAGAACACTTCAGGCAGAATTTTCTGGCCCTGTTGGTGTCAGGTGCATGGTGGGCGGGGTGGGGGGACAACAACATGGGGAGAAGGCCAGAAATCAGTTTCACGCCAGTTTGCGATTGTCTGCTCCACCTGTCAATGGCGAGACATGTTTCTCACCGCCGCATGTTGGGAACATAATTTCAATACTTTGGCATCTCATTATAAGCCTTGCTCATAGGAAATCATCCCCCCACGCTGGATCACCCAGGCTCACGCCGATGTGTTTCACAGCTGTCCACAAGCGACGTGCACCTGGTGAACTGCACTTCGTTCGGGACTTCGAGGTTTGTTTGCCTACCTTTCTTCAGGCAACACTCACGGTCATCAGTGCCAGGCTTCACAGGCAGCACCGCAGCAGCATGTGCAGGTCTCAGTCTACCAGACCTGCCGTAAGGTGGGGGTAGCTTTTCAATGGCTGCAGGGCTAGGGCTTGCTTGAGGAAGGGGGGAGAAGTGGCCTCAGGCAAGGGAAGAGGCTGCAGGGCGAGGTCTATACTGCGGAAGTGGGGTATCCCAGGGTGTGTGTGGGTACACAAGTTGACCTGTGCAAGTGGCCTCAAGATGGTGAGGGCTGAGGAGGCAGCCTCCAGAGGAGATGAGGCCAGATAGTGATGTGAGGGTGTATGTGTGACAGTGAGTGGTGATGTCCCTTGAGCTGGCAGTGAATGAGATGCCAGTGAATATGTGATGGCCTTGAATGTAGTGCCAGAGCGGGGTTCGAGGACATCACAGCGGGCCCCCATGGTGTCCAGAAGGCATCCCAGGGAAGTATCACTAAATTGGAGGGCTGCACTCTTCTTGGCTTTTGGGGCCATGTCTTCACAAGTGCCCTCCTGGGCTGCAAGCATTAAGAACTGTACACACGGCTGCAGTTTAAATATGGCACCCCCTGCGTGAGGAAGCGGTGAGGTAATGGCATGGCGGGCAAATCAGAGGCCATCTGCCAGTGAGATGGCGGGTTTCCTGTGGCTGCATAATTAATGAGGTGAGAGTGAGACTGTACGGTGCAAAAACCCGCCATTGCAGACAAAAGAACTCTTTTTCCCCCCTCTCTGCTACCACACTTTGTGCAAATCTGCCCTTAGTATAGTTATCTAAAATTCCTTTGTCTGCCATTTAGTACAGACTTTTTAGATTGGCTAAAATAAATTGATTAACACCTTAGCTACAGACATTTAATGTCAAGGCCAAAGACATTTTTAAAGCTCACTCCAAGCAAAAGCACAACCTGTCTGGAACAACTTTTTCCCCTTCAGTACCATAACTTCCCAAATGTTGGAAAACTGCAAAGCTGCACGGTAGTGACACTTTTTCATTTGCCATTTGAAAAGAAATCATGCTTGTGGCAGCCATGCTTTCTATTACAAAGATGAATTGGGGGGGAGGGGTTAAAACAGTGTGGCTAGTTGTAGAATTGCTTCTTGAAAGAAAAAGCATGAAAGTGTAGCTAGCAGACAGCCAGCACAGATATGATGGACCGAATTGCCTTGTGTGCTATAACCATGCTATGATCTACAATTCTAAGTAGTTCTACAATATAATGAGGCCAAAAGTACAGTTCATGCACTGTCTTTACTACAGTGGAAGAGATCCTTGCTTTTGATAAGTTTATAAACATCCATGCCATTTGTGTGAGCAGAATATAAAGGGACGTTTTATTCCTTCACTTGCCCGACAATCAAGGCCTGCTTAAAGCTTAATATTCTCTTAGTTCCTCAGTCTGTTCTACGGGTGTTCTTATTCCTTCCTGAAATCTTTTGGTGCTAACATTACCCCAATCTCACCCACTGCTCAGCCACCCCCACAGCCGCAGCAATAGATTATGCTTCTTTCCCCCCTTTTTTAAAAAATACGTTTTCCTTTAGCTGTCTTCTCAGCAGATTCACTTGATGAATGTGACATGTTTTGTGTTTGGCCCTCCTTCATTGAATTTGAAAGTTTGGCTAATGCAAAACAAGGAGGGACTTAAGACAGTATTTCAATAGACGTTAAATCTTTCAAGGTTAGGACTTAACCTCCGTTCCTCTTAATTCATCTCCAAAACTTTAGTGCAAAGCCAATCAAGAATATCAGATGATACTTAACAATGAAGGATTTCTGATATTCAGGTACAGCTTTATTTCAATGGGATTGCAAATGCTTTGTGCAGTGAGAGTCGGTTTTACTCTAAAGTACTGTCACAAAAAAGTGAAATTACCATTTGCTTCGAATGATGCCATTCATCATTGTCAGAATACTAAGCATTGTAAGTAGCTAGGGCCTCTCCAAATTAATGCCTTGTTTTGCATCAGCTAAATTTCCCAAATCCAGGAGGATGGGTGATACGATAACACATCTCACTTGTCTCATTTCTCAATAGAATGTGAAATGCAGGGAAGATTTGAGGCCGAAGAAGCTTCACTCGGCCTTGTGTTTTTTTTATTCTGATTTATTTTGAAAATAAGATAAATCTTTTACTAAAAGAATTGAATGTATTTGTACCTACAATAGGTTTTGCACTTTATTATATGTCGGCTGAGGGAATTAGGCCAATGGAATTCGTAAATTTAATAAAGAAGTTGCTCAGCTGCAGAAAAAGAAACTGATACTGAATGAGACTGGCAACTAGATGACATTTCATTCAACTTGTACTGGTTTCTGTTTTCATTATAAAATTTGTAAAAAAAAAAGTCTGTTTTTATTATTTGTAGCACATAAAAATGCTGCCCAATGGAAGCCGAACTTCTCCCAGCTCAATACTAGTGTGCCTGATTGTACATACCAACAGACCAAACACAATTTAACCATCTCCTTGGCAAATCTGCAATAATAAAGTCACAAAGGTTGTGACATGGAGCTATGCTGATGTCATTTGGTACTTCGCTAAGGCTCCTAAAAGTGATGGTACCCTCCAAATTAATTATGAAGCTGGTGACAATATTCAAAGTAAAATTTCAAATGCATCATACATTGTATTTAAATGGACATTTGTGTCTCAGTGAGGTTAATGTTGTTTGATGTTGTACTGGGCATTTAAAATATGTTATCAGTTACCTTTTCCAAATTTCAAGCACTGCAGGAGTTACATGCTGCAAAAATCAACATGAGAAATGGTTCTGTTTATCAGAATTGATTTGTATCGAAGATGCACACGGTCTGAGCCTGACAGGGTCCTTTCTTGCTCGGGCCCACTAGAGGATGGCATTTCCTGCTGCAGCTATGTGGTTAGATTGTTAAACCATCTGTGTCATCCTGTAGCCCATTCCTTCACTGGTCCACACCTTTTCATAACCTTGTATCTGTAAGGTTGTGGAATCAAACAAGGCAGCAATCAGGCTCCAGTAATGGAATGTCTGCCTCAGCTGTGGGAACACATGTTGCAATATTTTCACTGAAGAACATTGCACTTACTTTAATTAGTTAATTGGTTCAAGCAGAGTTATTTTTAAACAATTGTCCATTCCTACAGTGCACATTGGTGTGCTGAGGTAGTACAATGACTGGAAACTTATTTCTGTCCAATGTCAGCCAAGGCCACTGATCGATGAGACATGGTGGGGAGCAAAGGAAGGTGAGCAGAGCAAAGCACGTTTCCCTAAGATAGAGCAGAATAGTAGATGGCAAGGTATCAGAAACCAATCAGCTCTCCAGCCAGAGCCACTTTCACACAGTGCCTCGGAGTCCATTCTAAAGCAACATTGACAGAGTCTGGGAAACACACCAATAATAATAATAATAGCACATCAATAGCTTGTATTTATATCATACTTATAACATCGAAAATGTCCCAAAGCACAGTGTGTAGGGAGAAAGAAGAAATAAAACGAATTCCAACCATCCCCTCAGCTGGCAAATAAAAATAATGCTGAAGGAGGTTGGGGAGAGAATATAAAAGTAGAAAACAAAATATTGAGAATGGGGCATAAAATCAAATTATTGCTAAGTAAAATCAAATTAAAAGGAATTGGAGGACTTCCCAAATGAAAGGCAAATTTGATCTCAAAATCTTATGATCCAAAATGTCTAACGCTTAGCAATCACAAAGAAGCATTTCATCCTCAAAGGCCTTTCTTGTGGAGGCTTTTCTCTTTTGCCTGAAGTGCTGGAGGACTTAAACTCTGCCAGCTGGTTGCCCAAGGAATCTGGGATATCATCTTTTTGAGGCTGGTAGATTTTTAGGGCACTAACTGCTGTAATATTTTAACGTGAGGAGTGCGGTCTGATTTGCATTTAGTTACTGGCAACTGTTTTTTTGAAAAAATGCAGATTTTCTCCAAAAATAACAAGGGCTAGAATTAGATGTAAGACCACTCCCCTGCCCCCCCCCCCCCACCCCCCCAATCTTCATCGATGTATCGCTTTTTATATGTTATGTGGAAAATTTGGAATGGAGTCATTTTTGTTAAGCTTGCGTCTCTCAGAAAGACATGGGTCTCACTGGGCCTGATGAGGCTGGTGTTTCCAGCAGCACTGCATATATGAAGAAACAAGCTGAGGCTCCCAATTCTTCTCTGAGCCTGACATTTAAAAAAAAGATCTACTACTTCTATAAGGACTAACATAAGACGATGCCACTCTTTCCAGTAACAAGGCATAATGTGCTGAGAGAAGGCTGCGTGAGACAACAACCCTAGAGATGCTGAAGTAGTCACAGTATACCTTCCCTCTCCCACCAACATTGCAGGCTACATATGTAAAAAGATTAGCTGCTGGATTAGTTGAGATCATTCCATAATTTTTTTTTTCCTTTCATCTCCCTCCCATTTAACCCCGGGTTGGAAATATAGTTATGTTTAAGTTTGTATCTTACAGATTGCCAGTAAGAATTTTGAGCCTGGTTTCCATCTGATCTTCCCTTGGGGTATTCCTTCAAGAACTTCTAGGTACAAAGGCAGTGAGCCAGGTATGGTCATTACTGAGTGTGCAGCCAACTCAAGCATGAGTGGTGACACCAGGCGACGTTTAAAAGGTTAATATGGCCACAATCATCCCAGTGTGGTTGTCCTACCTATCAGAATGTTTGTGAACTGGCAAGTGGTACTGAGTGGAGAGAGACCACTCCATCTCATGGACAGAAGAATGAACATTAATGACCGTTAAACATTAATTAATTAAGACATCAGTAAGAGGGAAAATTCTATAAAAACCAGGGTAGTGGATTGACTACAAGGCTTTTCTTTTAATTCCAGGTGGCCTGAGGCAGTTGTGCAGTTGGGAAGAATGGAGATTCACGCGCTCTGATAAGGAATCAGGTGTTTGTGGCTCAGAGCATGGCCAAAAAATGACCTCCGCAGCGGTCAAGAGGGCTCTTGCTTATTTCTCCTCACCTGCCTCTAGATAACCCATATCTTATAAAGATGGGTGGCACAGTGTTAAACATTGCCTCCTTCAGTAAGTGAAAAATCTTAAAAGCATTTTGCAACAAGTTCAGAGGAAGCAAAAATCACCCTTTACTCAAAAAACAAAAATAGACTTTTCATGACAATACCAGCTTGTTCTTTAGGAACCGCAGCTCTGGAATCAGTCACACCAGGTTTCTCAGGAAGTAGTTTGCCCCTGAGCTACACCCAGTGCTATTAGAGGAAATTTGAGTGCAGTGATCTCTGACATTCATTAACATTAGATATCATTGCCATATCCTCATCAGGTGCAGAGACCAGAAATTCACATACAATGTGGGTCAGAAGCAAAATGGAAGCAAAGAATTTAGCACCCATTTTTCCTTTGCATTGCACTCAACTTTTCAGCAAAATTTAGATGAAGGATTTGGTAGCATATATAGAAGGAACATTTTTTCTCTGGTGGACGAGTCCAGGACAAGGGGGCATAACTTTTTAAAATTAGATATGATGTCAGGAAGCACTTCTTCACATTAAGGGAAGCTTAGTCAGAAACTCTCTCCCTCAAAATGCTGTTGAGGCTAAGTTAATTGAAAGTTTAAAAACTGTGATTAATAGCTTTTTGGACGAGGATATTAAGGGATTTTGAACTGTATGTTGTTGAGCAATGTCGATCAGCAATGATTTAATTGACTGCAACAGGTTCAAAGGGCTGAAAGGCCTACTCTTGCCCCAATGGGCAGAGTTTTGCCCTTGGTGTGCAGGCTCGGTGGGGTGGGCGGGAAGCTGACAGCCGCCCATGATCAGGCCTGGAAAGGCGATTTCACGCTGGCTGGCCAATTAAGACCCGCCCAGCATGAAACGCAAGTGGCTGCCCTGAGCACTGCCTGTGCGGACGGAGGGAGGTGGGAAAGCTGGGCGAGCGCGACCCTTGTGCATGCGCTTGAGTGCACGCTACATAATCTCCCTGAGGCAGAGTGATAAACTAATCTTAAAAAAAAATTAAAGATTTGATAAATGTTACGAAACATGTCCCCTCATGTGACTCTGTCACATGAGCAAGGACATGTTATTTATGAAAAATTAAAGTTTTTATTTAATTTTTATTTGCTTTTGGAACGGGCTTGGCCTTTTCGCCTGCCCACCAACCATAAGGTTGGACCGGCAGTGAACAATTTACTTCAATTACCTTTTAAATGGCCTTAATAGGCCTTTTAATTGTCAGTGGACGCGCTGCCAGATCCAGCGCCCGTGCGCCGACCGAAATATCGTGAGAGTGAGCGATGATGTTGGGACGCACGCCCACTTGCCGAGCTTAAGATCCTGCCCTATCTGTCTAAGTGACCTTTAAAGTGTTAAATAAGGTGAAACCTCAATAGTGCCTATAGTTCCTTCCCACTCACCTCCTCAGCTTTAAGTGATGAAGCCTTAAAGTAGAAAACTACTGTCCAACTGTTCTATGAAATGTCTAAAAGGCAATGATTCAGGATGATTTATCACAGGGAGGGGTTCTATTCTAATGTTTCTTTTTGGAAAGCATGTGGTTACACAATATTTAACTCTTACCCTGGTGAATAAACTGCATTCAGTATACTTACACAGCTGAACTTTAGTCCAAGTTTTAATCTTACAAAATTGTGTGCCTTGAATCAGCCTCAAGTTCAAAAAGATAAATGAGACCATCACAATTACTTTGGCTTCTTTCGAAACAAACCTTTGCCCATGTGAACTTTCTGACCTTTGTGGGAAACATAGGGAATAACACGCACACACACATGTATGTACTGGATTTCTGTCTGGCAATGATCTGAGAACTAACGTCAACTAGTCGGCCTTAGTTTATAATTGATTGCTGTATGAGGCTTGATCTACTCCAAAGTGGAGACGAGTGTACACGAAACAATGGATTGCATACACTGTCCCAGAGCTTAGAACAGAGCAATTTGTTCAGGAACATGGTTAAAAATCAATTGTGTTTGCAATAAGTAAGTAACAGCATAGCTGCATTAAGGACCATTGATAGTAATCATGACCATAATTGTAACCATGATCAGAATTGACCTGTTTTGGGGATGTGATACTTAGTTGCCAAATCACACTGGCATCTGGTGTAAAGTAAAAGCCAGGACACATTCTGTGCTTTTCTCTGAGACTGTGGTACGGATGGAGAGAACGTAATCATCACTTAAAACTGCAAGGAAAATCAGTGTTACCATGTCCTCGGGACATCCCAAAATGGTTTAAAATTAATGAACTTTTTTGAAGTGAAATCTCTATTATTAGATAGGCAAATGAATGAATGGCTATTTAATCTGCTTTATGCTGGTATTAATTCAGGGAAGAATTGTCGCCCAGGATTATCGGGTGAATTCCCTACTCTTTTTTTGAGTAGTGCCTGTGGACTCCTGACAATGCGCTGAACAGATAGTGCTTTAGATTAACAGCTCATCCAAAGGACAACACAATCAGCAATACAGCACTTCACTAAAATGTCACCATAGAAGAAATGGGGCTTGAGCCCACTACTCTCTGATTCCGATGCAAGAATGCATCTAACAAATTCAAGGAAGGGAGAAACATTCAACAAAACTGAAGTTTGGGATTGAAAGTTTTGAAATTAGGAGACCAATTAAACCTAGGAGTTTAGGACATTACGTTTTTTTATATAAAGAGAAACAAGGAAATCCAGATATAAACATAACTCGCACTACACTTTGGCCTGAGAGGCACAGACTAGAGACCCATCTTCAGGAGAGATCCATGTCACTGAATCCAACTGAATTGCAAATTACAGATCTCAAACATGGGCAGTCCAGTGTAACAGCCGTAAGGTGCACAGCCAACTGGAGGACAGGGAGTATTATTACCCACTGCCTCCCCTCTTCCCAAAACCACCACCCTCCTTGCCCTTATTGATTAATTACATAACTATACTTTGGGAAATGGGGACAGTGTTGAAACGTCTATCTGTTGTTTTGATTAGTACCAAATTTGTAGAGTACAACATGGAAGACCACTAGGGGGAGAAAATAAAATAAAAGGAGCCGATGTTTCATCGGTTTTTGTCAGTATTTGTGATTTTCCACTCATCGAATATTGATTTGAATGTTGATCCTACAAGGACTGTACTCAGTAATGAGCTACTATAAGTTTATAATGGATCTGGTTTCTGGGCTGCTCGTTTATTCCACTCATGTCGTATTGTTCCTGTTTGCATCAATTGATGGTTTTGTAGTGGACCAGAATAAATTGAGTCTATAATTAGAATAAGTTAATATTTTAGTCCATTCGCATATAGCCTTCATCCTGTTCAAAAGTTTTACATCAATAATAAATCTGTCAACATTTATAATTCCAACAGCTATATTTGCATAATGTCTTCAATTAGAGTCTTAACTGATTTTAGCCAATATAAATCCACCACTATATGCTTCAGGAGATTTTTTATTATTTTCTCCCACTAACTTTAACCTCCTACTGTAGATACCATCGTAACATGTTAGTGCCATTATGATTACATGAATGATGTCACTGTCTTCGCCAAAGCTATACAAAAGAGCTGGTGTTCAAAATTTTGGCTCTCAAACAGTATGTACCTTGTCTAACAACACAACTTCAGAATTGTGCTTATGGTAACATGGCTTCTGCACATTAGGAACATCATGTATCTCACTGGCAGCTGGCTGTATCTTTGTGTTAAGCAAATGAAATAATCCAAATTAATTGTTGAGCTAGATTACATTATTTTGAATTTCTTACAGAATGAATGGGGAACTGTAGTTGCAAACCTGCTGCATTCTACCAGAAATAACAAACATTCAAGAAAAAAGGATAAGAAAAATACCAAAATTGTCAAAAGTTATTCTTAGAAAATATTTTTTTAAAAACTACAAAATCTCCATGGGTAGAAGATGCCACCAAATTTGTAATATAAAGACTGTTGTAAACTAAACCTGCTGATTAGTTTTGATGACTAGCCAATACAAAGTAAACATTAGCAACTACTTGCTGTTGCCAAATCTCAATGAGTGAATTCACAAGTTGTTTTACAAATTTTTTGACCTGTGTTTGTGTAGTCAGCTTGTCCACACAATTAAATATTAAATAAGCTATTCTCTGCCGCTGCTTAACAGAATCTCTTAAAGAAAGGGATAAAGTGGTTAGCAAAACTAGTGGCACACCAAGAATTCACAGGACCATGACTGTCTTGAAACTGGTTGGCTTGATCTTTAATATTTTACACCTATGTGGGGAAATAACCCTGTGAGGTAGTTTCGGTGGCGAGTGTGTGCAAACAATCCATATTTACTAAATCCTTAATGATATTGCCTGCATTCCTGGATGGTAACTACAGCACTAAGGCAATTTAAAGCATCAAATGAGATGTTAAATGATGTTATGCAATTTACTACAATAACAACCATTAAAGAACCACTTGATCTTTGTTAATGACTGTGGCTCATAGCTAACAGGTGGTGAAGCATGGAAAATAGCATCCAAACTAGAAGTTGCAAGAGTGAATGCCATGTTTCACAGATACAATAAATAAGAAAATGTACAATTGGCCAACTAGTTATTGAAAGGAAAATGACTCTAACAGCCCTATCAAAATGTCAACAACTTCCTTCTATGACTAGCGTTAAGAGTTGAAAAGTGAACCAAATATCTTTAAAACACAAGGAAAGAAACAAAGATGAATACCGGTAATTTTACAATTGCTGTACAGCTGAAGATAGTGTATATAAAAGGTGAAAAAGAGTCCAAGGCTTGTGATACTGCTCACGATGAAGATTGACTGCTGCTAAATGGAGAGTGATCCTGAATTTTTTTAATATTATGAAGGAGGTGCAGGTCAGGTCTACTTAGATTGTGGTAAGTTATTTTGCATTATGTCACTCGAGTTATATATATGTAATGTAGTTTAATGCCAAACAGATGTCAATATTGTATGATATGGTATATTATAACATATAACAGTTTCATTGTTCCCTTGCATCTACATTTTTAAAGCAAATTGAATTCAAGGCATATTAAGTAGTCTTTTTTTAAAAAGCTTCCTCAGCTGAGGTACAGTACAAAGTAATAATAAATAATTCCTATGCTCAGTTATTCACAGCTGATGACTAAATCTTTCCAGAGAGAACCAATTCTCAGGGGAGGAACAGGAAGATAACTCATAAGGTTTGAAAGAAGGAGAAGGGCTGGGATTGGCTAGCTCTGGAAAGTTAACATCTGATGGGCAAACACACTTGGACAAAGTACAAAGAGGAGAGGACACTGCTAACATTCCAAGACAATTCAAAAAATGCTGAGGCTCTAATGAGAAGACATCCAAAAATAATTCAGTCCACATACACCGGAGATAACACATGGTAACAAAAACGTTGTCAATGTGCAGTCTTGTTACAAGAGCTGTTAAATGACATTACCTGATTGCGCCACAGCACTTATAATACTGTGCATAGTTAGCCAAGCAGGTTGTCTAGATAAAGATTACTGCCAGTAAATATGCAATAACATAGTTTACAGAGGAAGATGGTACTAGACCCAGGATGAATAACAAACAATTTTGGAACTATTTCTGTATTGTGGATATTTATGAAAATAACATATATGAGGTGTCGTTCGGTAATGATATGACATCACTTTCACTTCAATGGAGTTGTTAATGCTTCTATGTGTATATTTCACAGTCAGCTGCAGCCTCAACTGGCCCAAAATTGTGAATGATTCAATTACTGCTTTCTAACTTATTTACATAAAACAGTGAAAACAGGCTCACATTCCACTTTTGTCAAAAGAAACTCTAGCCGACAAACTTTTTTTTCACCTTTGTTTCTTTAGCTGAAGTGCACAAGTGTCAACTTATCTTGGCTGGTAAGCTCATTTGCCTCTGAGGCAGAACGTTGTGGGTTTAAGCCTCAGTCCAGGACTCCAGGGAGTGTAACATTGTCAAGGGTGCTGCCCTTTGGATGAGACGTCAGTTAAGACCCTATCTGCCTTTTCTGGTGGACGTTATGTCAGATACAAGGCCCATTATTCAAAGGAGAGCAGGGAGTTCAGCTGGTGATGTGGAGATGCCCCTTCCTCAACCAACAGCACCAAAACCAGATGAACTGGTCATTCATTTCACTGATCACAGAAAATTTGTGATACTGAGTAAACAGTCAAGTAAAGGGCCGGAGAGGCAAAAGTTAGTGGATATATCCCCAGTAGTAGTAGCCCCAGGATTCATACTGTAAGATTAAAAAAAAACAATGGTACCTTCTAACTTGTGTTTCAACTTGCATTTAACCAACATCTGTACCTTTTAAGGTTATATTCCACCAGGGGGCTACAGAGCTTTCTAAAGGTGAGGTATGCACTCAAAATGATTTCTTCTACACTGTTGCACTTGGAAGTGCTTGGTTTCCACCAATCACAATCCTGGAAACAAACCCACCTGGCTTTGTAGAAAAAGGGCTTGAGAGGGATCTCATTAAAAACACTTTTATCTAAAATCACACTGAATGTCAGCTAAAAGCCATAATGAAGCAACCGTATTTAGTTGATTCGTGATTATTCATGCATAAGTACTTCATTTTTGCAAATTACAAACTAAAGATCCAGAGGATTTAACCAAATGGTTTTCAGTCTACCTTTCAACAAAATTTCTACCCCAGACAATTAGTCAGGAGTCTCTAGTTTAAGGATTGATTTGTGCCAGCCTGCTGCCACTTACTGTAGGTAACAATTCCTGCACTGGAACGGGTAGGCCAAGGTACATATTGGGCCTCGTTTACAAGAGACTAGCAAGCTGCTGGCCATCCTCAAGCAGCTCTCCGTCTAAGACAATATTGATTTTAAGCAGCAGTTCTTGGGTGGCTCCTGGAAGAGGGGGTGAAACAATCAGGAGAGAGGGGGTGATCAGAAGGCTGAGGAGGCAATAGGAAGGAACCGAGCGAGGGCCAAAAACAGTTTTCAACAATACAGTGGTCTCAGGAGGAGCGGTCTTGAGCCTCCTTGTTCCATATTCGGGTATCACTTTTAAAACATACTTACTTATTGGGTGACCTTCAGCATTCCTTTAAGTGCACTTGGTTAGGCTGCCTGTCGACCATGTTTTCCTGAATGCAGCTGACCCATGCTCAGAAGAAATGCACACGATGAAGCTGTGGAATATCACACAGCAAACTCAGTGTCATTTCCTTCATATTTCTTTCTGATGGAGACAGGATTCCTGTCTGGCACAAGTGAAGAGACAGGAACTTGTCATTCCATACCATTAGATCAATGCCTGAGACTGCAAAAGTTAGTTTTACAAAATACTAATGTAATTTGTAAAGACAAAATTCCAGGGAGTCATGGGCTCACAATTGAATCTGCAACTAGATCTGGGAAGAGGGATTCAAATAGGGCAGTTTCTTTTTATAATTAGCAGTTTGTATTCACTATTCTGGAAGGCCCATAACTCTCTAACAACAAACTCCAGCAGCTTTCTGAGGTCATCTTTATCTTAAGCCATGAATCATAGAGCCCCATCCTGCTCTCCCCACTGCTTTATTTGGTTCATATCACTTTTTTATTCTAAAATATTATTACGGTGTTTAAAAAGTATTTCATCTGTCATAATTGAGCACACTATTGACTGTCAAAAACAGGTGGTTTTAGTTTGGTACATGTCCTTTTTCCAAACCATTATTCAATCTGTATAACTGATACACCATTGGCTGCAGTTCAAAAACAGCCATTGCTTGAAAACAGCAGCAATATTTTAAAGTTGTCCTATACAAAATATCCTTTGCATTCACTGCGGTCATGCCACTGCTTGTGATACAAGAACAAATGGTGTGAGCAGATTATGCTTCCGGTTCTTTCCACGGCTCTAGCTTTGTAATAAGAGCCAGCTGTTTGACTTCTAATCACGTTTTGGGTTTTCGCAATTTCACTGCCGACTGCCCAACTCCCCTCAATTCAGGTGACCTTAGCACCCTCTTTTTCTATATCCTGCCCCATTACTCACTATTAATGAGCAGCAGTCACAAGTTAGCAGCCTCTGAATGTCATAACAACCTGTTTTTCAAAGGTGTCAGATGAAATCAGCTGTTATATTATCTGACTCTAGTCACAGAAATTTAGTATTTTAATGGAGCATGGTTCTTTATGAATATTAAATAAAACTAACAAAGCCAGAAACAGCGAGGTGATTAATGGATATGACTATTACATAGGAAGACATCGATTATCCTATTCATGAACTTGCAGCCTTCTGTAGAGAGAAAATATTTAATGATTTTTTTTTGTTTTATAAGTTATTTAGATACTAGTGACTATGCTATAGCAATGCTCACCACAAGTCAGTGGTTCTCCTGGTTAGGGTGACATGAACACTATACAATATAAAATACTATTGAGGAGAGTTTCATTTTTGCCACCTGGGTGGAGTTCAGAGAAGAAAATCTGGCAGGAGGATTGTGTATTGGGATAAGAACCAGTCTGTTTTACCATTAAAGAAACGGTGGAAAACGACAACATAAGGGGCATGTGATCCTCCACACCAGCTTTATCCCTCTGCTGTCTGCACAGGCGATTCTTGATGCCTGAGTAGTAAAATCACAAGTCTATTCCAGCAGGTTATTCTGCTGCTATGGTGTAGGGTGTGTCATTTTAAGGAAACAAGATAGAATTGCTCTGTACTTAGATCAGGCGGCAGTTCCGAACATTGCCTTTCTATGTGGCAAAGTCAATTAAGATAATGCATACTATTGTGGCTTCAATATTATGTGTGACAGAAAAATTTGAGTTTTACAGTCTGAGATGTCTGGAGTGTGGACTTGCTGGCTGGGATTTTTCAATGATGAACTTGCCCTCCTGTGATTGTTTTTGTTCATCCTAATTAATTTGATGGACATTGAAGTCATGGGAGAGTATGGAAGTGGAAAATTTTGGCGACTATTTTCAATCTGTTGTGTATATGTAGGCAGGAACTCTGAGAGGATCCCAGTGGAAGATTGGCAGAGGTGCTAGATAAATCGGGTAAAAGGTGACTATAGTAGGAAATCATAAGGAGCTCTGTGGAAATTCTAGCCCATCATGCCATTTGGTTTAGTTACTGAGCTTCACTCAGTTGGTACCACTCTTCACTCCTGAGTCAAAAGATTGTGAGTTGAAGCTAGGCTGACCCTTTAGTGTAGTGCTGAGTGAGGACTACATTTTCTGAGGTCCCACTTTTTTAATGGGATTTTAAGCTACTTGTTCTTGTGCTTCAGGCAAGCATTAAACACCCCATGGCACTATTTAATGAAGATCAGGAAATTCTCCCAGTGTCCTGGCCAGGTGTCTCTTCTCAACAAATATTAGGCAAAACAGATTAATTTAGCTGCTGCCGCTGAGATTTTAGTTTGTGCAAGTTTGCTGCTGTTTCTGTTTATAAAGCAGCAACCACACTTTATAACTAATCCATTTATATGAAGCAGTTTGTTATGCTTCTGAGAGACATGACAATTGGCTATATAAATGCTTTTAAGTTTTTATTGCAAATTCTACAGGGCATGAATATGATTTTTATTCTATGGTTTAGGGTGCACGTGAATATTCTGTACAAGATAGCCTAGAAGTAATAAAACAGTAAAACTTTACATTCAGGTGGCATTATAAACTGCAGAAGCTCAATTCTCTTGTGAAGTTTTAATGGATGTAGGTTCCTTTGATTGTACCAGTGTACTGCAGTGATCTTCTCTGTGCAGGTGCTGAGGACTGTGCACCTGCAGAAATGGTTATTCCATCTGCTGTTGCTATTTTACCATTGCAATGTTCAGTTCTTTATTTTAATGCTCATATTTTTTGGAGAGCGGTATTCAGATACCATAATGGTTAAAATGGTGCTAACTTTGGTATTGTGAATGAGTTTAGTCTAAATGGTTGTACAGGAGTTTAAAAGAGGTGGAGCCAAATGCATGTTGGTACAGCGGACAACCAGCAGAATAGCTATGGTTGTGCAATATTGTCCTGTATGGAGTTTCAACTAAGAATTTAGTGCCTGACAAATAGTTCGTTAGTACAGCAACAGCTGGGAAAGGAAAGCAATGAAGAGTCAACGTGATGTTGTCCACATACACATGAGAGCTGGCTTTATGCTTGTGGACTTCTCAGGTCTGTTACCACTTCTGATAAAAGGCCATTGACTCGAAATGTTAATGCTGTTTCTCTCTCCCCAGATGCTGCCAGACCTGCTGAGTGTTTCCAGTACCTTTTGTTTTTATCAAAGGACATTCCTATTTTTGTTTGACTGTGCTGCCACCACTCTAAGACAACTAATACCTGGTTAGTTCTCACCTGGCTATTTTTCTAATAGGCAGCCAGTGAAGACATTTTGATTATTAATTGGATTAAACGTGTAGACAATCCGCACTGGATGATTATTGGCTGGAAATAACCAAATAGCCTTGTCTAAATCTATGAGTATATGAACATTCTCCCTCTAAGTTTGAGCTGGAGTCACTAATACCCAAAATATGATAAAACCCCAGCAAAAATGGGCCTCCTTAAAAGGAAGTGATTTTCTTTCTTGCTCTCAAGAGCCACAAGGTCAGTAAGGTACAATGCTTCTCTTTTGTGCTTATATAAAACTGCAGAGCTGATGATTCACAATCTGGAGTTATTTCAACTTCTCAGGCTAGTCAAAAGAAAACCTTCCAGATGGCAATGCATGAAGATATTGGATGTACAAAAATAATGTTTAGAGTAACATCGGGTTTCAGATCAAAACAAATGAGCACCTCAACGATATAAATTAAAGTGCCAACAGTTTGTGTCCAGCTCACTGCCACTTGGATGCTCAGACATAGCCAGTTTATGTTTCAGGGCAAGAATTATTCACTTTCGTTTCCTTTGTCACTAGTTTGAAAATGATATAACTGCTACAAACCGTACAAGGACGGCTGATCTTAATCAGACAAGAGTGCAAGGTCTCCTTATATAATAAAGTGGGTAGAGGCCTTCAATGAGTGAAAACTAACAGCAGTAGCTGAGGAGAGTGAATGGGATCATAGCCTGGGTGCATTGAGGCTGGATGGTAGGTGAAATCCAGCATATTTCCTGCATGGCCGTTGTTTGTCCGTGGCAAAATGGCAACTCAAGTAACTAATGGATTGTTCCCCAGAAAACCAGCAAATGTTTCCTGTTACCAGAGGTAATTGGTTGTGCTGAATGTATATCTTTCTTTCTCATTGCCATAATCAGTTGTGCATAGCACTCAAGGCATCAGAAGCAAATGCTACCGGATGGAGCCATTCAGCAGTTGAAGGATGTGCGTCTTTGAGGAGCAGCTTCTTTCATTCCAAAGCTGGGTTGGACACGATACTAATCGAGAAGGTCAGCGGCGCCATCTAGAATCTCGACCCAATCATTCGTGCAGGTTGCTCATGGGTGGTGCAGCTGCCCTCTTATTATTGTTGCTCTTTCTTTTGATTTGAACTACAATCAGGTAGAAGAGCCATAATTTAAAACATGCTTTAAACACTTAATGACTTTTACTTAAGATTTAAGATGAGGATTGTCAAACTGTATGAAATGTAGTGGAGCAAACCTAATTTATGCGTAGGGCGTGGAGGCTTTTTGCGCTGCCCAGACAAGTGATAACTCACTGAAAAAAGGAAAACAATAAACGACTCCAGTGAATTATCCCTCAACGGTCATCAGCGTGCAGCGTTCCAGAACTAATTTAAGCATTACCCCAAAAGCTAAAGATCTGTGCATTGTTCAGAGTTTCGAGGTATGGACTAGAGAAAGATCATTCATAGCTTGTTTTCTTCAAAATGTCCTGACCAATAATACTCATTTAAATTGCCTTCACCATGCAACTTTGGAGTGCATTTTACACAGCTATGATGTCCACCGGTCGTTTCCTTTTGAAATAGAGATTGCCTTTTAACTGTCATTGGCTCTCCATTGCCTCTCTTAGCCTTCCCCCACTACCCCCCAAACACTGGTGGTGTTATTTGAACCTTTCAACGTCTAGGTCACCAGGGCATTTTATTGGCTTTACACAGTACCCACATACAATTACTATATTGTTAGCCAACCATAATTTCTTTCAAAAATTCTAAAACAAACATATTGAAGTGTTTTATATTTATATACGTAATGCTTGAATGCCAGTGTATAAATATTCTGTGAATTGGGCATTCATTTAGTCATCCTACATGTAACTTGAGCCTTATCCCTCACATTTGGAGAATAAAAGCTCAATTCATGTTCTCTCGTCTTGAAGGAGTTGATCATCTTGAAAGAGTACCACAGTATTAAACAAAATCTAGAGTGTTAGAAAGGGACCAGTTAGATAACATACAGTTTACATCTTGTCTGACAAATGGGTTATTAAACTCTGCAAGTCTGTTCTACAGTTGGCATAACATGCTAGGGTGTACACTTTTTGGATTAATAGAAAGAGTCATAATTCAGCTCCTTTCCTGAGAGCATGACAGTTAAATATCAATATAATTCTTTCTTTCATGGGATGGAGGTTCATGACTCCCAGTGAAGTTGATGCCTGCTGTTCCTGGCCTTTTATTACTTTGATTTCCTCCATCTTCCTCTAAATACTCCTTTATTTCACTGCTGCTCAATTCTTGCATGATATCTAAGAGCCAATTTGAACCCCATTGCACATTCTTAGATACCTGACTCTGTGTGCGGGCCTCTTACATAAGACCTCCCACAGGCTCAATTCCAGATTACCTAGGTGAACATTGATCTTGCTAGGGCCCACTGTTCGCAAATAATGGTCCAGTTGCCCAGTGGCCTTTGACCATATCGCCATGCACACTTGCCACCACGAGTCCAGCCTCAGAGATACTTACCTATTCAAACTGTTTGACTTGTTGTATCTTCAGAGAGAATTAATTTCCTGCATGGTTTTGTGCCATTGTGTGAGATAGTGTTTTGAAGCCTATTATTTGAATTATACTAAATGATACATGAGGGACATTTGAATACTGTGTGTGTGTGTGTGTGTGTGTGCGTGTGTGTGCATGCATGTGTGTGTGCCTTCTCAACAGTGCCATCATGTGAAGAGATTGAAGGAATCATACATTAACCCATTGTGTTTGTTTGTTTTATGTTTCAGCTAATCATTGCCTGTAAAATATCAGCAACCATCAGCTAAAATATAAAAACAAACAAAAACACTGGGGCTTTCCACATCTTTTATTTATTAAAAATAAACCTTGAAAACACTGGAGCTAGAATACATAAGCAGTTTTCTTTCATTGAAAGATGTAATTTTCTTTAGGGAATGATGTATAAAAAAATAGATAGAGCCTTGCCACGTAATCCACCCTGAGTGCTCGAATTCCCTCCCTAAACCTCTCTGCCTCTCTACCTCTATTTCTGTCTTCAAGATGCTCCTAAAACCTACCTCTTTGACCTAGCTTTTGTTCATCTGTGCTGTGGCTCAGGGCTGGATTTTAACTTTGACTTGTTCAAAACAGGGGAGCCTGGCATTGCATGGAGAACCTAGAAGTTTCAGTAGCACATTTGTCAGTGGTTTTTTAATATAGCTGTTCCTTTTGAATTTGATGTCCGGGTTTCTTAGCCAATTAGCACAAGCGGGCGTGATGGTCCATATCAGTCTATTCAAAGGAACCCTGTGAGCTTGAAGCTTGTAGCATTGTACTGGTGTATAAACAGACCAAGAACCCGCAGAAATGGCTCTCAACATTGCAAGGCAGCACTACACTGCGGACTGTTTGGTCCTGCAGGGATTCGGCTCCCTGTCGAAGGGAGGAAGAAGCCTGCCACAGAAAATAAGATGGCAAGGTTGGAAGTTGCTGAGGAGTTTGGCAGTGAAAGTGTGGTGTCACACTCCTGGATACAGTACCAGAAAAGGTTTAATACCCCAATCAGAGCAGGAAAAGTGAGTGGCATGGCACATTCAAGTATATCCTGATGATGCATCTTGCCTTCCTCAATCTGCCTTCCCAAGTCTTCTCCTGCACATCACTCCTCATAACAACACAGATTGCACCTCTCTCTCTCTAGGCACCTCCTCACTTTATTATGGCCCCAGCTGATGTTAATACTGGACAAGTCAGATCCCAGAGTGAAACCTGGCTTGGTAGATCCTAACTTTTTTTTTTAGAAAACGTGGAGGACAGTTACTGAACCCATTTACAAGAGTCTGCCAGTATACTGTTAACACAAAGAATAAAACGTTTATTAAACAAGAAAAGCTGAACTATATTACACTAGACAAAAAGGTTGGAAAGATTTTAGCACAGATGCCAGAAAATGATTCAAACTCACACTATTCCTTTTATCCCAGCAACCTTTATAGACACAAAACCCCAGTGAAGATTTAACACTGGCTCAACACCAAGGGCAACATTTTCCCATCGGCAAGCGGGGTTCGGGGCCCGCTCGCCGACGTGTAAAATGATGCGCCGACCTCATTTAGATTGTCAGTTTGGCGGGCGTACAGCCGACTCAGCCTGTTAAAAACTAATTAAAACAATTAAATGAGCTGCCTGTCCAACCTTAAGATTGGCGGGCAGGCAAAGAGCCCAGGCGGCCTTCAGAAAAAACTTCGGGCGAGGTGAGGTTTCATAAGGGATTTAAAATGTGTATAAAATTTTTAAATAAAAATCATTGATGTGTCCTTGCTCATGTGACAGTGTCACATGAGGGCACATGTCAGGAATATTTTTTTCTCCCTTTAAAAACGTTTTCAAACTTGAGCCGATCTCCCTGAGGCAGCACTTTGCCTCAGGGAGATGAGTTGTGCTCCTTCGTGCGCATGTGCGAAAGAGTGCACTTCCGGCTCAGGGAATTTCTCCTCCCCACCCCGCCCGCACAGGGGACTGCACAGTCCTTCCGGGCGGATGGCCCGCCCACATAAAATGGCAGTGACTGGGGGCGCCAATTGGGAATCCGCCCGCCTGTGCCCACACTCATACAACCCCCACCCCAACGGGGGGTGTGGTGGGGGGATGCTTCCCCAAGGTTTTGTGCTTGTTAACACTCAGTTTTCTTCCAGCAGACTGCTGGTCATTTACTAGATGCTTTTCCTCAGCTGGTATCTCTCCCTGAGACACCCAAAAAATACAATGGGGAGAATTTTCTCCCCTTCGGGGGGGTGTTGTGTGGGAGCGGGCGCGGGCGTGCATGCAGCCGATCACTGCCCGCGATTGGCTGGGCGCCACCATTTTACGTGGGTGGGCCAATTAAGGCCCGCCCAGCATGGTGCGCGCCCAGAAGTGCTGAGCGTTCCCTGAGCGGGCGGGGAGAGGTTGCCTGAGTCGAGGCCCGCACTCTTTCACACATGCGCGCAGAAGAGCACAGAAATCTCCCTGAGGCACAGAGCTGCCTCAGGGAGATCAGTTTAAGTTTTAAAAATTTTAATAAACGAAAAACACCTTTTTAGGACATGTCCCCTCATGTGGAACTGTCACATGAACTGGGACATGCCTATGAGTTTTTTTTTAAATTTTCAAACCTTTAAAAACTTTCATGAAACCTCATCCCGCCCGTGGATGAGGTTCCTTGAAAAATGCAAAGGCCGCCTGGGCTCTTTGCCTGCCCATCAACATTAAGGTTGGACGGGCAGCTCAGTTTATTGTTTAAATTAATAGTTAACTGGCCTTAATAGGCCTTTGGTAGCTCGGCTGGTGCGCAGCCAACTCCGGTGCGCACCCGCTGAACTGAAAATCTGAACGACGCGCGGTGACGTCGGGACGCATGCTCGACCTCACCGCGCGTCGTTTTACGCCTTGGCGAGCGGGCCCTGGCCCTGCTCGCCGAGCCAAATATTCTGCCCAATCCAAACTCACTATTACTTCAACTTCACAGCAAACACATGAGTTCCCTAAACTCAGTTCCCCAGCAGTCTTGCAGGATTTCTTATTAGGGAGATTATGTCCCCTGCCTGCACTCTCTGGTATACACACACTAAATGCCCTTCTGTGTTTCCCTGTCTGTGCCTCTGGGCTCCAGTCGCTAGGCAATAGCACAGTTTTTTCTACTTAGTTTAGTGAAGTGAAAAAAAACTAACCCCTTGGGAACCCATCTCTTCACTTCAAGAGTTGTAAAACCTCATTACATTGCATCTATATAAACAGGGCCCCAAACTTCCTGGCACCAAGCTCACAAAAACCTCGAAATGAAACTAAAACTAGGGGCAGAATTTTACGCGGGTGGACACCGCCCGACCCGATTGGATGTAAAGTCGCGTGAGAAGACGTCAGGCGACTGTCCCGATGTCATCGCGCACTCGCGTGATATTTTGCTCAGCGGGCACACGCAAAATTTGGAAGCGCACCCACCGACAATTAAAAGGGCATTTAAGCCCATTAATGGCACAATTGACTCCAATTTTTCGTTGCCCATCCAACCTTACGGCTGACCGAACGGCCAGGCGGCCTTTGCACTTTTCATCAAACCTCATCCAAGAGCGGGATGAAATTTCCGTGATGAAATAAAATAAAAATCAACTTTTTTGAACAGCATTTTTATCAGCTATATTTTCAGGCGATTGATTAGGATGCATGGACACATTTGTTCAACTTTTAAAGCCTTTATTTTAGCATTTTCAGGCTTCCAACTCCCTGAGGCCGCTGTCTGCCTTAAGGGAGCTTTCTGGCAGCGCTCACCCGCGCCCGCGGAAAGGTCATCGCCTGCCCTCTTCCCACCCCCACTCCTGCAGTGCTGAGCATTTCGGCGTTCGTTTCACGCTGGCTGGCCGCTAACTTCCCAGCAGGCGCGAAATCGTGGTTGGGGGCTGATCGTGGTCGGCAGTCCGTTTCCCGGCCGTTCCTGGGCCTGCCCATCGGGCTCACCTGCCAAAGATAAAATTCGGGCCCTGGGGTGTAACTTTACAGCGGGGCAGGGCTGTAAAATGTGGTGAGCTGTTCAAAAGTGCGTTAACTTTGGCAGGACAATACAATCCGGTAAGTGTAAAATTCCAGTGCTGCTTTCACCTTTCTTAACAGTCATATTCAAAATATAAAATAAGCTTAAAGCTATACATTGTTTTTAACACCTCCTGGAGGGGGAAAAAAATGAAAAGGTACCTTTAACAGGCATTTTCATTTTCTATTACAATCTCCGCTTATCATTATCTCTATTTTACTTATACAGATTTTACTCCAGCAGTAGCAATGTATCTACATCAAATACACAAGGACTTTTCCATAAAAATCATATTCTACACAAATCCATTTTGATCACAACATTACGGTTCCTCCATATTTGCTCTTGATAAAGCATCTACTCTGATATGGTCTCTTCCCTCTACATGAATGGTTTTCAAATTGTATGGTTGTAGCATTAAACTCCAACAAAATAGTATAAGATTCTTGGTATGAAACTTTGCTAAAAAAACACTCTAAAGGATTATGGTCCATATAAATTGCAGTCTCTGTGGAGTTGTTGGATATGTAGACTTCAAAATGTTGTAGAGCCAACACCAAGCTCAAAGTCTCTTTTTCCACTGTTGTGTATTTCTGCTGGCAAGAATTTAACTTTCGAGAAAATTAACTGAATGGCCATTTGATCCCCATCTCTTCCTCCTGTAATAAAACTGCACCAGCACCTATATTAAACATCCAGTTTAAATGGCTTAGCATAATTTAATGTTGCTAAAACCAGTGCGGCAGTCAGTACAGCTTTCAAGCTGTCACAGGCACTTTGACAGTCCTCTGTCCAGCCAAATTTCTTGCCACTGCAGTGCTGAAATTCAGGACAAGCTTCCGATAGAATCCATTCCCGCTGCAAAATCGCCCATTTTGCCTTAGGCGTTGGAAAATCCAAGATAGCCCTTATTTTTGCTTCTCTAGATGCTACTTAGCCTTGTCCCAGAGTGTGACCAAACTAAGTCACATTTGCTTTGGCAAATTCACGTTTTGCCAAGTTTATGACCAAATTGGTTCTTTGTAACTGATCAAGCAATTCGTTCAAGTGTGGTAAATGTTCCTCCCAGGTTTGGCTGAATACAACCAAATCATCAATATATACAACGCAGTTGTTGTTGGCACCTTCTTCATTCTGAAAGGCATGACCCTACATTGATAAAGTTCATCCAGGGTTACGGAAGCTGATATTTCTTTGGCCATTTTGTCAATGGAACTTGCCAATATCCCTTCAATAAATAATTTTTTTGTGACGAACATTGCTTGTCCAATCTTGTCAATACATCTTCTAATCCTGGAATTGGATTAGCTGAATCTGCCTTTGTTACTACATTGACTTGCTATAATCGTTGGGACCCATCACCCATTACAATAGGTGAGCTTCAGTTACTGGGACTCGGTTCAATAATGTAATTTTCCATCATCAACTTGATCTCTTCCCTCACTTGGGCTAACTTCTCTGGATTGAGTCTGCAAGGATGTTGTTTTATGGGTGACGCATATCCCACATTAATGTCATGTATGGGCAAAGACATCTTGCCTGGCCTATTTACAAAAATCGATTTATGAATTTATAATAGCTTTTTTAAGTCAGCTCAACAGTTTTCTGGAAGATAGCTTAATATTACATCTAAATTTTTAAGCACCTCCGTGTTTACCAATCCGATTACTGGAGGGTCAATTTTAGAATTTTCAACTTCTGGTTCATTCTCAAATCACTCATATTTTTAATTCACTTCCTACTTCTTTTACTACTGTAAGCACACTCCTCTCCTGACTATCTTCCCCGTCATAATATCGCTTTAACATATTAACATGACACACTTGCTGATTTTTCCTCCTGTCTGGAGTGCTCACCATATAATTAACATAATTGAGTTTCTTTTTGATTTGATAAGGTCCAGTGAACCTTGCCTTTAACAGTTCATCAGAGGCAGGTAACAACACTAACACCTTGGGCAGGATTTTATACGTCGGCGAGCGGGGGCGGGGCCCGCTCGCCCACGTGTAAAATGACACGCGGTGACATTGGGGGGATCTCCCGACGTCACTGCGCCCCATTTAAATTTTCAGGAAGGCGGGGGCGCAGCAAAATGAGCTGTGCACCCGCCGACCTGTCAATGGCCAATTGAGGCCATTGACGGAGTCAATTAAGTAATTAAAGGACCTGCCCGTCCAACCTTAAGGTTGGCGGGCAGGCCAGGAGCCCTGGCGGGAACTAGAAAACACATGCAACCTCATCCACGGGCGGGATGAGGTTCCATGTAGGTTTTTTAAAAAATTAATAAAGTTTTTGTAAAAATTATGGACATGTCCCAACTCATGTGACATTGTCACATGAGGGGACATGTTAGGGAAATTTTATTTTTCTATTTTTATCTTTTGACATTTACAGCTGATCTCCCTGAGGCTGCACTTAGCCTCAGGGAGATGAGTGCGCTCTTTCGTGTGCATGCGTGAAAGAGCGCACTCTCGATTTTGGGATTCCCCCCCGCCACCCACACAGGGAGCACATAGCGCTTCTGAGTGGGCATCACGCTGGGCGGGCCTTAATTGACTCGCCCACGTAAAATGGCGGCATGCTTCCAATCGGGGGTGCCGATCGGAAGTGCGCCGCCCTTCAACATCCCCCCTGACGGGGGGGATAATTCAGCCCCTTGTCTCCAGGAACAAAATTTCAAGCTTTGGTATTTTTATCTGCTCTCGACTTCATTGTTTGCTAATTTTCTTTGGCCAACTCATACGCTTTGGTTAATCTTCTCTGGAAATTTGACGCATAGGTCAAAAGAATAATCCCTGAACTTTGGTTTATAAATTTTTGTTTAATTAATTTAATGGGTCCTCTCACCTCATGCCCATATGTTTCAGTATAAAAGGATTGAATACTGTGGACTCATTAAGGGCATCCCTAATGGCAACAGTAAAAATGTAATCCTTTTATCCCAATCATTAGGACATTACTGACAATAGGCTTTAATCATGGTCTTTAAAATTTGATGCCAACTTTCTAATATTCCTTGCAATTGTGGCTGATAAACTGAAGATTTAAATTGTTTTATTCCCAAACTATTCATTATTTTTTTGTATGCTTGTGACATAGAATCAGATCAAGACTCAAATTTTATCTCCTTAGGTAATCCATACCTTGTAAAGAATTGAACAAAGGTACTGCCTCGGGAAATCTTGTTGAAACATCCATAATTATTAAAAGATATTGATTCTCACTTCTGGTTTTAGGCAGGGGTCCTATGCAATCTATTAAGACCCTGCTTAAATGGTTCTTCAAAAGCTGGTATTGAAATTAAGGTTGCAGGTTTAATTGATGATTGGGGTTTCCTCACTTCCTGACATGTATGACATGTCTGGCAGAATTTAGCCATGTCTTTATGCAATACTGGCCAATAAAAATGTTTCAGCATTTTAGCCTATTTTTCCTAATCCTGAAGTACCTGCCTTTGGAATTCCATGAGCCACTTGTGAAACTTCATTACAATATCCAGATGGAACTACCACCTGATGAAGTACTGCCCATTCCTCAATGGTTGGTATTTGAGGTGGTCTCTATTCCGCATTAGCACTTTGCCTTTTAAATAATAGCACTCAGGTATCGGTTCTACTTCAGCCTCTGAGTAGGCTGTTTGGTACAGCTCTCTCAACTCAGGGTCTACCTGTTACACTTTTACTAAAGAAAATTCGATAAACATGTCAGCCTTGTTATCTTTACCTTGGTCCTTTTTGCTTAAGTTTTCAAAATAGCGTCAGATAACTGAATTTCTACATCATCGCTCTTTTGTGTAGCTTCTTTCCCTTTCTGTCTAATTTTACGGGCCTGAGATCTAGTCACAACACAGTTGGGAAACAATCCAGGATGTTCCTCCAGTAGCATCTCTGTTTCTTTCACTTCCACTGGTTGTTCCAACACTTTCGGTGAGGCTAATATTTTTGAACCAGCCAGGCCATTCCCCAATATGAAATCAGTTTCTTCTACAGGGGCTTGATGCACTACTCCAACTGCAACCTCTCCACTCACTAAATCACTCTTTAATCCAGCTCTATATAATGGGATGAGTTTATAACCTCGATGTACACCTCCAATTAATATTTTTTCCTTCATTAGTCCCTTTGGAAAACAAATGTTATCATCAGCCAGTATCAGTGACTGACTTGCTCCAGTGTCTTTCAATATCTTTAGTGGTTTGCTTCACTGATTAGAAAAATAAGAAAATACCTCTCCTTTATAAACAGAGGCCCATAACTTCTGAGCTCCCCAGCGTTGAGTTTGGGGGGGGTACCCCAAGGATGCGTTGGGGAATCCCTTGGGGAAGTTCCCAGGTAACGGTTTGCATAGCAATTAACCTGAAGTGCACACTTCCTCTGGAAAATTGCGCTGCGCTGGGAACCATCTGAAAGTGCAGTTTAAATCGCAAACTTCGGATGGTTCCATCAGGGTTATACCAATAGTTACTCAGAAATTAAAACCTCTTCTAACTTCTAAGTAACTATGGTAAAGACCCAGACCGACCCCATCGGACTCCCCCACACACCCGACCTTCGTCAACCCCCACCTCCTGTCCTCCGACACCCCCACACCCCCAACCACCGACACTCACCTGACCTCTAACATCCCCCACCCCTCCTGACCTTTGACATCCCCCACCCCACCCCCAGATCTCGGAGCTCTTCCCTCTCCACAGACTTCCAACCCCCGCCATGCCATGACCCCCACCCGCCCAGACCTTCGACTGACATCTACCCCCAACCTCGGAACCACCATCCCCCCGCCTTTGCAGGAAGGGAGAGCCAATAGGAACACCAGAGGTTCTGGGTGGCTGGCAGCCCAACCAGAAGAGGTGAGAGCTGCCAATCCATCCTCTCCCTTCCTGCAAAGCCTGCCCACTGCCCCTAGTTGAATGGAGCTTCCAAGGTGGCCTCTTAATTGGCCTGCTGTGGGAAGGTCGTGCAAAGCAGATGGGACTCAAAGACCAATGGGGGTCAGGATCCATATTTGTCCCCAATAGAAGAATATTTTCAAAGGCAGTAAGCTTCCACCCATTACTCAATGAGTTGTGTGCTATATGCCCTGTTTGATGTTAAATTCTGTCACCAGGTAGCTGGGAGGCAACAGATGATAGCTTCATGGTTACTAATCAATTGCCATTGATTGGCTGCCCACCACTGTCATGTGGGTAGCCAATGCCGTTATGACCCTGCCTCTGGCAAGATCGCCCAGAGGAAGGAATGTGTTAGGCTACTGACCCTATGCCCTCATGTCCAAGATTGCTTCTCAACCCTCCTTGGCGTGACTGGGAAAATTCGACCCTATGTAGCCACTGAAATGTGATAGTGTGCACAATGGCTTAGCACATTCTTACCTTCAGTTTTAATTCAACAACAATAACAACAGCTTCTATTTATACCTTTAATGTAATAAAACATCAGACGATGCTTCACAAGAGCATTATAAAGCAAAACTAGACACCAAGTCATGTAAGGCGATAAGGCAGATGGAAAGGCTTGGTCAAAGAGAGTGTTTTTTTTAAGGAGCATCTTAAAGGAAGAAAGAGAGATACAGAGACGGAGGGGATTAGGGAGGGATATCCAGGGATTAGGGCCTGTGCAGTTTAAGGCTGATGGAACAACTAAAATCAGAGATGCTGAAGTGGCCAGAATTAGATGAATGCAGATATCTCTGAGGGATGTGGGACTGGAGGAGATTATAGAGATAGGGAGTGGCAAGGTCACGGAGAGATTTAAAAACCAGGATGGGAATTTTAAAATTAAGGCATTACTTGTCTGGGAGCCTATAGCCTGAATTTTTTGGATGGCAGGGTCTCAAACAGCAGAGAACACATCCGCACTGTCTCCAAGTGCCTTGCAGCCATTTCACACCTGAATGAGTGGTAAGTGGCTGCAGATGGGACTTCTGTCCCTTACTAGGGAGGAAGTCCTGCCTTAGAGAGCTGCTGGCCAATCTGATTGGCTGGAAGCTGTCCAGTCCCTACAGCGACAGCCCAAGGTGGACAGAAGAAGAAATGCAGGAAGACGTCAGAGCCTAAGTCTGGGCACTGAAGGCCCAGGTAAGTTCAAGGGGTCCCTGGGCGGGGAGGGAAGGGAAGGTCTGGGGTGGGGGGAGGGGGGACCATGAAGAGGGAGCGATCAGAGTCTTGTGGGAGAAACTGGCGGTGGGAGGGAGGTCCGGAGATCACAGGACCTTAAGGTGGGGTGGGGGGGTGCTTGACTTCAGAAGGGGCCTTCTGATGGAGGCGCCCCGCCCCTCTGCCTCTTTCCGACCAGGATCTAACTGTTCTATAACGGGCTGCCCCCATGGATGTTCAAACGTCCCGCCAGCCTAAAAACTGAGGCTGGGTGGGAAACGGTCCATAAGTGGCCAATAATTGGCTATTTAAGGGCCTCAATTGGGGAAGGACAGATTCCTGTCTGAGGCCTTGCCCCCGCATTCCCCCCCACCCCCCAGCATAAAAGCGCTGTGCGGTTGTGGCAGGCAGGAACCCAGAGGCAATCCCGTCTCTTCAATTTCACACTCCCCCCACCACCCCACCCGCCTAAAAACCCACCGGTGGGAGAGCATAAAACCCTGGCCTATATAGGTCAGCGAGCACAGGGGTGATCGGTGAACGAGGTGGTATGAGTAAGGGCACAGATAGTAGAGCTTTCGATGACTCCAAGTTTACAGAAGGCAAAATGTAGGAAGCCAGCCAGAAGTGCATTGGAATGGTCAAGTCTAGAGCTAACAAGGGCATGAATGAGGATTTCAGCAGCAGATGAACTGAGGCATGGCTAAAGTCAACTGAGGTGGAAATAGGTCATTTTAGTGAAGGTCGGAAGCTCACCTTGGGGTTAAGGTTGTGAACAGCCTCGTTTAATGTCAGACAGTTGCCTGGGAGAAGGATCAAGTCAGTAGCTCAGGAACAGAGTGGGGACTGAATTCAATGGATTCAGCCTTCCCAACATTTAATTGGAGGAAATTTCTGCCATTCCATACTGGATGTTGGATAGGCAGTCTAATTGATGCCTTCCATCTCTCTCAGGCCCTTCAAGCATCCTACAGGAGGAGGACAAAGACTCCTCAGATGCCACTCACTCAGAGGATGCACCCTCATGTAGATACACACACCACAGTGGAGCCACTAAGAAAGATAGTTGGGTTCTCATATTGTGTTTCACACGTCTCAAGTGAGCAAGAGCAGGAGGTGAGATCGGGATAGCAGTGAAGAGTCCCTAACAGAGGGCATAGGACGCTCCAAGCTCTTCTCAGCTGGAGGTAAATGCTAAACCACGGTGGTTATTAATTAAGGAACAATTCTGGAGCAGCAGCAGAAAATGCCTGAGGTGCTCATGGCCTTTCCAGCAGACTGGAGAGAGGTTGGATGAGTCTGTCTCTAGCATGAGTACCATGATGTCTTAGTGTTGATGTCTATGTCCATGGAAAGAGTAGCCACCTGAATGGTGCTTCACACACGGCGGTCAACCAAGCACATGCTGGCCCTTACCAGCCCTCCTGAAGCGCTGAAGGTGATTGGCCATGTTCAGAAGCTTCAGAAGCTGTCTGTAAGCCCTGTGTGTTGGTTATCGCCTGTGAGCTGGATTCTTGTACCCATCCCCTCTCCCATGTGGAGCAGCAGGTAGCTGAAGGAAGGCTGTTGGTGCTGGGCCTGCTGCTGATGGTAGTGGTGCTGCTGCACATCTTGTTCCTCGTCTGAAGCTGCATAAGAAGCTCCCATGGAGCTGCTGTGAAGCTTGACAGCGAGGGAGTGAGATCAAATGCACTAAACTCCATGGTAGCAGAAATTACCTTCAAAGTAGTGCAAATCCCCTCCAAATCAGTGAAAAGAACACTCTCAGAACAAGCCCTGCGAGCAAAATCCTTTCATTTAGTAAAGAAGCAGGTATGAGGTCTGAACATTTAAAGGGTTTCTCAACCATTCACTTGTTCAACAAATCCGCTGCCCTCTCACCTTAACTTCCACAAAGCCCATGAAGCCTGTACACACACCATTAAATTCAAAAATCCCAGTTAAAACAGCTGATATTTTTGCATATTATAATTGCCAATGACCCTGCCCCATGGGGTTTCCTGTGTGCAACAGATCATGCTGGTTAAAGGTGAGAGTTGCTGGGTTGCTGAAGCCTTTCCGATGCACCATCAGTTTCAACTCTTTCAATCAGCCACCCACTCACAATTCTACTCACTTTTTCAAGTTAAAATTCTTAAAATTTTAAAAATTTCAACACCACCACCACTGGCCCACTGCAACCCCCACACAACTCGGTATCAGATTTTGCTCGTGAATGCTCCTGTGAAGCAACTTCAAATGTTTTACTATATTAAAGGTGCTATATAAATGCACGTTGTTGTTGTAGCCACACCTCAGCAGCATGACTGAAATCTGTATAAATAATGGCATACAGCTACTGTACTTTATTCATACATACAACTTAATAGGTCAACCCACCTACTCTCTTTTCACCATATTCTTTGATCTCTCCAGTAACATCTTGGATTGTCTTCTCAACCTATTTGTACGACCTACTTATATAGTCTTTCTTGATGACTTATTCCACAATGCTATATTACTCTCTTCCAGACTTTTCTTCTTAATTCGAATGTCTTGATTTTTTTTACCCCTGTGCTCTTGCTTGAAAACCCTTCACTCTGGAAAACAATGTTGTTAATAATTGTTATAATCTTGATATCGTTACTTAGATCACCTTGAAGTCTCTTCTTAGAAACCATAGAAACCATAGAAAAGTTACAGCACAGAAGGAGGCCATTCAGCCCATCTTGTCCATGCCGGCCCGAGGACACCCAGGTGCCCTTTCTAATCCCACCTTCCTGCACCCAGCCCATAGCCCTGCAGCTTACAGCACTTAAGGTGCAGATCCAGGTACTTTTTAAAAGAGTTTAGAGTTTCTGCCTCTACCACCAACTTGGGCAGCGAATTCCAGACACCCACTACCCTCTGCGTAAAAAAGTTCTTCCTCATGTCCCCACTACACCTTCTGCCACTTATCTTGAATCTATGTCCCCTGGTTCTAGAATTCTCCACCAAGGGAAACAATTTTATCCTGTCCACTCTATCTATTCCCCACATAATTTTGTACACCTCAATCAAGTCACCTCTCAGCCTTCTTTGTTCTAAGGAAAATAACCCCAACCTATCCAATCTCTCCTCGTAGCTACACTTTTCTAACCCTGGCAACATTCTTGTAAACCTCCTCTGCACTCTCTCCAGCGCTATTACGTCCTTCCTGTAATGTGGTGACCAGGACTGCACACAATACTGCACTTGTGACCTCATCAGTGTTTTATACAATTCCAACATTATATCCTTACTTTTATATTCTATACCTCTGCCAATGAAGGAGAGCATTCCATATGCCTTCTGTACAACTTCGTCTACTTAAACTGCTGCCTTCAGGGACCTGTGCACTTGTATGCCAAGATCTCTCACTTCATCTACCCCTCTTAGTATATTCCCATTTATTGTGTAATCCCTGTAACTGTTTGACCTCCCTAAATGTATGACCTCACACTTCTCTATGTTAAAATCCATCTGCCACTTTACCGCCCACTCCACCAACCCATTTATATTGTTTCGGAGATAATGGCTATCCTGTACACTATCCACTACTCGGCCAATCTTTGTGTCATCTGCAAATTTCCCAATCGTGACCCCCACATTCACGTCCAAATCGTTAATATATAACACAAACAACAAGGGTCCCAATGCCGAGCCCTGTGGAACACCACTTGAGACAAATTTCCATTCGCAAGGGCATCCATCGACCATTACCCTGTGTTTCCTGTTACAAAGCCAACCTTTTATCCAGTTTGCCACATTACCCTGAATCCCATGGGCTTTTACTTTCTTGACCAATCTGCCATGTGGGACCTTGTCAAATGCCTTGCTAAAATCCATGTTCACAACATCCACTGCACTACCTTCATCAACCCTTCTTATCACTTCCTCGAAGAATTCAATCAAATTTGTGAGGTAAGACCTTCCTTTAATAAATCCATGCTGACCATCCCTGACTAGTCCATGCCTTTCCACATGACAGTTAATCCTATCTCTCAGGATTGGTTCTACTAATTTGCTCACCACCGATGTAAGACTAACTGGCCTATAATTGTTCGGCATTTCCTTTGATCCCTTTTTAAACAATGGAACTACATTTGCATTTCTCACCTACCCCTGTATCTAGTGAAGATTGGAAAATCATCCTCAGAGCATCTGCTATCTCCTCCCTGACTTCCTTCAGCAGCCTCGGAAACAATCCACCTGGCCCTGGCGACTTATCAACTTTCAAAGATTTCAACCCTTCGAGTACTTCCTCTCTCTTTATGACTATCCCATCCAATATCTCGCAGTGTTCCTCCTGCACTACTATATCTACATCCTCCCTTTCCTTTGTAAACACGAAGACAAAATATTTATTCAAAACCCTTCCCACAGCTTCTGCATCTACACACAAGTTTACATCTTCATCTCTGATAAGTCCCACTTTTTCCTTAACTAACCTTTTAGCATTAATGTATTGGTAAAACATCTTTAGGTTATCTTTAACTTTACTTGCTAATCTTTTTCATGCCCTCTCTTTGATTTCCTTATTTCCTTTTTTACTTCGTCCCTGCACTTCCTATATTCGTCTAGGCTATCTGCAGTGCTTAGTTCTTTGTGCCTATCGTACGCTTTCTTTTTCTGTTTGGTCTTCCCCTGTATTCCTCTAGACAACCAGGGGGGGTCTAGATTTGGCAGTACCACTCTTATTTTTGCCGGGGACATGTCTACTTTGTATGAATTAAAGAAATGAGTGTAGCATTGTGGCATCTAAATCAATTAGTGCTTCATGTTGTCCAAGCTAAAACAAAATTAACAGTTGTTTTTTTTCTTTCCTTTATCTCTGGCATTAATTAGTACCAAACTTTGTTGCTTACCTGAAATCACAGGCTGTCGTAACCTCTGCTCCTCCTCTCAGTGCATTTCCCTGGACTAATGCGATGCTGAGCAAGGGTAGCCTGCACTCAGAAACCTTGTCTAATTCAAATAAAACAACCATTTTAAAAAATTGTTCTCAAGATGTGGGTGAAACTACACTTTTTGCCTTTTCTACCCTGAGAAAGTAATGGCGCATCCTCTTGAACCTTCAGGCAGTGATTTCTTTGTCTAACTGAGAGGCTTGCTAGGCTACTTCACAGAGCATTAAGAGTCACTCATATAAAGTGAACTAGCATTCTATATAGATCCTATTAGTAGGGGCAGCAGATTCTTTCTCTGAAGGAAACATGTGAACCAATTGAGGTTTTACAGCAGCCTGAGTGCTTTCTTGGTCATGAATTACCAGATTTATTGAACTCAATTTCACACAATGCCATGGTGGCATTTGAATTCCAGAGGTCTCTCCAGATGCACTTCAAAGATAGGGTTTCTGATGATTTTCCACTGAAGTTACAGCAGCCTACCTGGAGAACTCCCAAGGAAGTTCTTAGCAATATCTCTTGTTTACCAATCAAATAACATAACTATACTACGTAACTTCCTTAACCTGTCCTCATCATTGACCTTCTTGGCACTGGCATCATGTTTGTTTCTTCTCTTTTACCTTCTCAAAGCAATAATATCCTCCTCTTGGATAGCAGTTCCAAACTACACACGACCTTCTAGCTGGCACTTAGGTAATGATTCCATAATTGTATCCACACAAAGTGACCATAACATAATGTTCGATTACATTTGAAAGTGATATAGTTAATTCTGAAACTAGGGTCTTAAATCTGAGCAAAGGAAACTATGAAGGGATGAGGGGCAAATTGGCTATGGTGGCTTGGGAATCTACATGAACAGATTTAATGGTAGACAGTCAATGACTAATATTTAAAGAAGTATTACATGGTCTCCAGCAAACATACGTTCCTTTAAGGCACAAAAACCCAACAGGAAAGGTAAATCAATTGTAGCTAACAAAAGAAGTTAAAGATTGCATTAGATCAAAGGAAGTGGCTTATTAGGTTGCCAAAAAAAGTGGTAAGCTCGAGGATTAGGAGCAAATTAGAATCCAGCAAAGGAGGACCAAAAAATGATTAAGAAAGGGATAAGTGAATATGAATACAAGCTAGTGAGAAACATAAAGGTGGACTGTAAAAGCTTCTTTAGGCACATGAAAAGGCAAGGATTAGCAAGGACAAATGTGGATCCATTACAGGCAGAGACATGGAAATTTATCATGGAGAATGGGGAAATGGTGGAGAAACTAAACAATTACTTTGGGGAGGATTTTCTCCCCGTCAGGGGGGTTGTGTGGGGGCAGGTGCAGGCAGGCGCGCAGCCGTTCGGCGCCCCCGATCAACTGGGTGCCGCCATTTTACGTGGGCGGGCCAATTAAGGCCCACCCAGTGTAATGCGCGCCCAAAAGCGCTGAATGCTTTTGCAGAGGGGGGGGTTGCCTGAGTCGGGAGGTGCCTCGGGGAGATTAGTTTTAAGTTTAAACAGTTTAATAAAGTGTTGAAAAATTTTTTATGAAATGTCCCCTCAATTGAAACTGTCACATGAGCTGGGACATGTGCATTAATTTTAATAAAATTTTTTCTGAAAATTTTAAATCATTTATGAAACCTCATCCCGCCCATGGATGAGGTTCCGTGAAAAATGCGAAGGCCGCCTTGGCTCTTCACCTGCCCGACAACCTTAAGGTTGGACGGGCAGCTCAGCTGATTGCCTTAATTGCTTTTTAACAGGTCTTAATAGGCCTTTGACAGCTTGGCGGGTGCACAGCCTGCCGAGCTGAAAATCTAAATGACGCTCGGTGACGTCAGGACGAAGCCCGACGTCACCCGCGTCATTTTACGCCTCGGTGAGCGGGGCCTGCCCTTGCTCGCCGAGCTGAAGATTCTGCCCTTTGTGTCTGTCTTCACGGAGGAAGATACAGAAAATCTCCCAAAGATACTATGGAACCAAAGGACTTGTGAAAAGAGGAACTGAAAGAGATTAGTATTAGTAAAGAGGTAGTACTCGAAAAATTAATTGGATTGAAGGTTGATCAATCCCCTGGATCAAATGAGCTACATTCAAGAGTGTTGAAAGAGGTGGCTATAGAGATAGTGGATGCGTTGGTGGTTATCTTTTAAAATTCTATAGATCCTGGAAGGTTGCTGCAGACTGGAAAGTAGAAAATGTAACCCCACTATTTAAGAAGGTAGGGAGGGAGAAAACAGAGAACCTTCCTGGTCAGTATGCTAAAGGACTGATTCATATGTACTTTTGGGTCATTGGTGTAATATGCATTATTTTATATTTCTCTATATTGAACTTATCTGCCAACTGCTGGCCCAGCTACTTGAAAAGATCTGGGTCCTTTTTAATCTGGTACTGTTTCTCATTATTTGACTTTTTGTATTTAGGTATCATCCAATTTGAAATCTTAGCCTAGAATTAATATTGATGATATTGGCAGATGAATGTTTAATATGTTAGTGTAACATTCCTTTGTAATTTTAACACATTATACATAGGACAATGCTTCTGTTTAAAATAGCAATGATATGGATTAATCAAATGCTGGTTACACAGACTGAATATTTATGTAATCTGTAAGATTATTAAATAATATGTCTGGAAGCATAAAAGGCTATTACTTTATCATCAATCAGCATGGAGTAATCAGAGAGGATGAGGGCTGCCTGATAGATTCTAACTGCCTTTCTATTTTGTTTGCAGAGAAAATTAGTGTCCAGAAAGAGTCCAATATCATTCTGAAAGTGCCGGTGGTGGTTTCTTGACAATTTTTCTGGCCAGCTGCTCCCCAAGAGAGTTTTTTTTTTAAGTAGAACAGTAACACTGCATATACTATCTGAAGAAATTGTAACATTCTTCCAATTTATATAGGCCTCCTCTCCCATATGAAAGGACAACATTGCAATTGCAGGCAATTCATCTTTATCAAAATTTAATTGAATAAGTGCCTCAGAAGGGATTGCAAATTAGTAGCACACTGTGCAGGGAGGCATAATGTCCCGAAATTAAAGAAACTGGAGACAAAGCTGTTGAAGCTTTTAAAATGAAGTAATTGCATGCAAGTATAGGGGAAAAAATGCTAAAACAAGTATGTTTAAGTTCTGCTTAGTCAACCTTAAGATAAACAAAAGGCTGCCAGGCTGCTTAGGACTGTACAGGCTAAGGTTGAAGTTGCATATTCTCCGGTGGATTTGTCACTAACTTGATCAACACAAATTTTTCAAAATGACAGTTTTGACAGTGAAGCTTTCTTACTCTGCTCCCAGGAACAGACTGCAGTTTACCTCAGTGTATAGACCTCTGGTGTGCCAGATCAGAAGGCTGTGGAATGCATTTTTAAATGTTTTTGTATTATTAATAGTATCGCTAAATGAGAGTGAAATGGCTGTTTCGCGTGTGAAAGTGAAGATTTGTTTTCGATACCTGTAAAAGTACCATCAAGTATAATACCACAGAATGTTAACTGTATTGAAATGTGTGTCCGTGCTGTTAATAACCAGCTGTATAACAAGGCATGTTGATCAACCTTTCATGTGGAAAAATCGCAAATGGATTTTCTTTGAGTTAGTTGACAGAAAATAATTTCATGTAAGAATTGTGCTATTAATATTAGTTTGGGAAGAATTTAAGCCTCAATATTCTATATTTTTTTTCAAATTAAAGCTTTTTAAACTTTTTTTCAGTAATTCAACTACTCAACAAGGGTCTTAGTGCTGGGAAATGGAATGTTTCCCATTTCGGGCAGTCAGTGCTTCATATTGAAACTATCAGAACAGGTATCATATGAATGAACCAGTTGGGATTCAAGAGCAACTTAGGGCTGTGTCCTTTCCTTAAGGTTGACCATTTGTGACTCCACTTCTCTCCTGCCTGAACCCACCCAGGAAATTAAAAATGAGTTTGGAAACTCAAAATCCTTTCTACCAATGCCATTATAATATGCCAAATAAAGGCAAACTGATCACAGGTTCAAAATTAAACATAAGCAGAGAAAATCCCAGCTTTCAAGCATGAATGCTCCATGCTACATTAATGGCTGTTGAATGCAATGTTACCTAGAGATACTTGGCCTGGTAATGCACTGCAGCAACAGTATTGACCTATCTGTTGGCACAGTAGAGTATTTTGCCTTTGTGGAGACAAGATAGTAACCTCCAGAACCCCCTACCCCATCCTCACTAAGTGGGGTTGAATGCTCAATGGGGTTGGATTGAATACAAAGACAATTCAACGATGGATCAATCCACTGACGGCAGCTGTAGGGTCATGCAATATTTTCAATATATCAGCAGCCCACAATCCTGAATATTTATTTTGATCATGTGCAAGAATTAAAACCTACTGTGTGATAAGCTTCATAAAATAATTAACTAATGGAAATTAATGGGTACTCTTTCATACATCTTTGAGTCTAAGATTTATCCCATGAATAAATTGCCTAAATTAGCACCGAGTGCTAGAGTTCTACAGTTGCTGCTCATGACTGCAATACATCTGCATTCAAGAACTTGCAATCAGCGAGTTTTGATTGCCATCACCACTAATGGGATTCTTAAGGTCCAGTCTCTGCTTTGCTTGTCTCTGAGAACAGAATCTCAGCTTAAAATACATTGGACCAATGAAGAATAAGTAGCACCTTGTCCCTAGAGGCTATGGCAAGTGTTTCCACAGCCTTGGAGCAGCATCTAGTGACACGACTTGAAGTTGTTCATTAATTTGTCATTATCTATTAAGAATAGATGAAGGAGGAGAGGGTTTGATTTGACGTTGTGAATATTAGACCTCCAAAGCTGAATTTGTACTAAAATGCTTAAAATGATTGAAATCTCATTCATTGGTGAGGCACATCAGTTAATTTTATGTTTTCACATAGTTTAAGGAGCATGTGTGAAAGTGGCAATGGCTATTACCCATGCCCCTTATCATTATAAGTGAGCTTGGTTGCGTTTTATGATTAAGAAATATCACCAGCAAGGCTTAAGTAGCTCATAAGGGATTGAAAATTAAACAAAAAATGAAAGCAGAATTCAAAGGAAAGATTTTTAAAAAGCAAGAGGATAGGAGTCAGAGGAGGTATATTATACTGAGGTAAAATGACCATATTGAACCTCATGACTGGTTACTGAGGTGATCTTGACCCTGTCGTGATGCATTGAAAAGGGTGGGGTTTTCTGCACCAATAATTTTGAAGTTAGATACGCAGCGTAAGATGGAACAGCGGTCAACTGGGAATGAAAAGGCATGAAATGGAGAACTGTAGCCTGGCACAGCTAAGGATCAGCTGCTCCTTTCAAATTATTAAAATCAGGTTGTCAGAAACGCATTGACTGTTGGGATGGAAAGTATGACAAATTAAATAATTTGAATCTGGTATATAATTTCCGTTCTCCTTTGAGATATATTTACATACAGCTCTATGAAATATTTTTTAAAATGAAATATGCAACAAACAAATGTATCACATTTCAAATCTTTTTGACAAAATCTTTCATAGAAGTGAAGTGTTTTTTTTCCTCTCATATTATGTGTTTATATGCGCAGCCCTGTTTTAAAAAAACAGCCAACACAATATCAGTAAGTACAGTTCTTCCTACAATTGTCATGTCTTTAAACTTTACAGACTTAAGTGGTAAATTTGAGTAACACTGTCCAACAAGTGCACTAACTTACAATATTGTTTTCATTTAAGCCTTGGAGCCAGGGTAGAAAAGAGTTACTAGACTGATCCTTAATGAGAGACAACCGAATTACTCAAACATTGACAAAACACATTTTATTTGGCCTTATAAAATGATTGCGAGCTGAGGTTATGGAGATACACAAGATCGAGAATAGTATAGTAAGGATAATTTCTGAACACTACTTCAAACTAAAATATGACAGCAAGACTAAGGAACATTGTTTCAATTCAGTAAAAGACAAATTTAAGACTGATGTCAGAAAGCACTTAATTACACAAGAAAGATCAAAGTATGAAATAAACATCTGGATAAGTTTGTGGAGACAACCATAAGATAAACAAAAGACTGCATTTAAGAAATAGTTGGATGCTGTGATCAGGAGACTAGGATTGACCTCTTCTTACATATCATTGCCACCCAGTTCCATACTTATTTCTCAAATCAGTTCTTCATTGAGTCCCTTCAATCTGATTTCCATCCTGTACATCAAATTCTGTTTCATTACACCTTTGAATATAGGCGCAACATTACCCTGACTCCCAGATTCAACATTGCACAGGTAAAATGTAAGGTGAAAACCCTAATCTGCTTGAGCAGGTCCACTTTAACCCCAACTTCAGTCAAGTGCTCTTACGGAAAGATTGACATTTGCGTTACACCAGTCACATTTTAAAAATGAACACCGCAAATGCTGGAAATCCCACCCGAGTCATTGTTGTGGTCTTTAAGTCAGGCCATCAGTGGTGTGGAATCCTCCTCTGAGGTTGGAGCTAAAGAAAAGACAGCTGCTGAGGATTCTTCTTGGTAACTCCTCTCCACCTTGCTTTCCAGCATTTAATGTTCTTAATACCATAAAAGAATACTATTGTTTCTACTTCTACACCAAACTTCAGTGGAATGGGTTATGAGAGCAGCCCACATGCATCCTTGAGAAGCTCATTGATTTCAGTCCAGAGACAGAAAAAAATCTTAATGTCTGGGCCCTTGGCATGCATGGTGAGTACGCCTTGGACAGAATTTTACCTCCCGCCCGATCTGATTGGGCGTAAAATAGCGTGCGATAACGTCAGGTGAGCGTCCCGACATCATCACGCACTTACACAATATTTCGGTTGGCGGGCACGAGCAGGTGCCGGAGCCGCACCTGCCATTAATCAAGAGGCTACTTAAGGCCGTTAAGAAGCTAATTGACCAGTGATTTTCCGTTGCCCGGGTGAGTTTGTGCTCGTCGCATGGGCAAAATGGGCAGGCGGGCAGGAGGGCAGCCAACAATTTACTAAAGCTCATCCAGGGGTGGGGTAAAAGGGGTGAGCAGCATTGCCAGTGTCAGTTATGGGGAGTTTGGTACATGGTTTGCTGCTGGTGACCGATTGGTACTTGGCAGCTTCATCTCTGTTTGGGGCTTCATTGCTAGCATCTCCAGGCTTCACCTCAGGTCTCCTTGGTGTCTCCAAGGCCCCATGAGAATTCAGACTGTGTGGACCCTTCCAGTTCCTTCTGTTGCCCTGGTAATGGGGATTGTGGTTTCCACTGGTGGCACCTTCTCTGAGGAGGAGGAGAGGGGCAGAAGGGAGAGAAGGCCAGGTGTCCCTATGCAGCTTCCAGGGGAGGGACCTGTGGGAGGAGAGGCGCAGGCACAAGGGATGCAGGGCCAGTAGGTAGTCCTGCCGAAGGGGCCACAGAAGACGCCACTATCCTGCTGCCAGGGTTTACAGGCGGCGATGCAGCTACCTCAATATCTCTAAGCTGCAATGCCTAAGGAGGGTCCGCCTCTCAAGGGAGACAGTGACTTCCATTTGTCAGGCCTGAATTCAGCTCCGACTGTGTGGGTGGACACCCCATGCCAGTGGCTCTGAAGATTACAGTGGCCCTCAACTTCTATGCCTCTGGCTCTTTCCAGGGGTCCGTGGGGGATCTGTGTCTCAATCAGCTGTCCATAGTTGCATCAAGCTGGTGGCAGAAGCTCTGTTCAGGCAGCCACTGACATTTATTCATTACCGTATGGATGAGGACAGCCAGGCTGAGCAAGCCAGAGGCTTCGCAGCGAATGCTGGCTTCCCCCGCGTCCAGGGTGCAATCGACTGCACACATGTGGCCATCAAGGCACCAGCAGGTCAGCCGGGTGCCTTCGTAAACAGGAAGGGATTCCACTCCATGAACATGCAGATAGTGTGTGACCATGGGATGCAGATTCTGCAAGTCTGTGGAAGGTATCCAGGCGACTCCCATGACTCTTGTATCCTGAGACACTCACTGGTGTCAAAGCTTTACAGTGCTCCAGCCTGACTGGATAGATGGCTGCTGGGTGACAAGGCTATCCATTGAAAAAGTGGCTTATTATGCCTGTCCGCCACCCAAGAACAGAGGCAAAGCAGGGTTACAATAGGAGTCATGTCTCCACTAGGGCGGTGATGGAGAGGACCATAGGTCTTCTGAAGATGTGCTTCTGATTCCTGGACTGTTCAGGAGAAGCACTACAATCCCCCCCCCAGATCGGGTGTCACTGATAGTGGTTACATGCTGCACTCTCCACAATCTGGCACTGGCAAGGGGGGACCTACTGGAGGAAGAGGATGTTGACGCAGCTGCACAGTCCACAGATGATGAATCCAGTAGTGAGTCAGAAGAGGAGCACGGCGAGGAGAACGCTTGAGGACATGGAGGCAGACCTCAGTAACCTCCAGAGAGGCAGGGACACCAGGGACGCCTTGATCCAACGCTCCTTCAGCTAGGCCACCAAAGATCAGCTTCAATCTCATGCCAGGGCTGCCACCTCCATCCTGGATGTCTGAAATGACCCTTTTGTTTGCACCCAAAGCCCACTCAATGCCTGTGCAATAAAGTATTGAGCCACTCAGGTCCAGCATTACACACTGGTGTACCCTGCACCCAGAAAAAAAAAATGTGAAGCATACTCAGGCCATCAGAACCAAAGCAAATTTAATGTTATCATCTACATTGAAATCATTATGACATTACAATTACTGGCGTTGATGTCCACACCAGCAGACATATAAACCAAACATAAATGAACAGAAAATCACCTCTTGTGCTCATGGTGCCTTAAACTTATATTTCCGATGCTACATCTTGGTGCCTTGGTTCCCCCCACCCTTCCCCCACCCCGGCACTGGCATTGGAGGCAGCCTGCTGACTCTGGTGTCTAATGAAGAGTCATATGGACTCGAAACATTAACTGTGTTCCTCTCCGCAGATGCTGTCAGACCTGCTGAGTTTTTCCAGCTATTTTCGTTTTTGTTTTGTTTCAGATTTCCAGCATCTGCAGTATTTTGCTTTTGACTCTGGTGTCTTGTTGACCTTGGTGACCTTGGTGGTCATCCTGTGGCCAGTGGAGCCTGTGCTGGCCCCGCATGGGAGGGAGCAGCCAGTGGCACGGCTGGCATCTCCCCAGTCACCACAGCCTCATCAGATGCCACGGTCACTGCCAGAGAGGCGGAGGAACTGCTGCCGTCATCCAGAGCACCCTGAGAGGAGCTCGCAGAGATGACAAGCAGCTTGTGAGCCAACGTGAGGTCGCTGTGGACCTCCCTGCTCACCATTGATGGACAGGTACCTAGCTGGGATACTGGGTGCCTCATCCATCTCCCACACTGGCATTGACTGCCTGAGGTCATTCCCTGTGTGAGGGCTTACAGGTCCAAGCGCAACCCCAGGAACTCCTGATTCTGTCCTGGAGCAGCATCTCCATGAGAGTCGCCACCCTCTCAATGGAGGAGGCAGTACACTCGGCCATGAGGGTCAACACAGTGCTCATGCTCAGCATGGACCCCTCCAAACAGAGACCATGGCATGCATACCCTCATGGATCTCAGCCAGATCTTCCCGCACATCTCACTGGATATCCCGCGTCCGCCACCTAATGGACAACTCCAGAGGCTCATCATCTGCCTTCGACTGAGCATCATCCGGGTCCCCAGCAGACTGGTGCCCTGGGCACTCTTTGCCTCTGCCTGCACCTCAACCGAATGTGCACCGACATTCTTGCCGCTGATAAAATGCCCACCAAGGTGCTGGTATCTGCACTGGTGCCTGCTTCAGAGAGTGGGTGTGACGCAGGTGCAAGTGAAGCCAGCTGGGCCTCTGATGTCAGGGGTGGCCCTTCAGGGTCCAGAGAGCGAGTGCATGCTGGTGAATCTAAAAGGGCGAAAAAGTACACGTAATTAGTTAAAGTCATCACACTGTCACTGTGCATGCCAGGTACCCTGGTGAGCCAATGGAGATCTGCATCATGGTGCCATCGTCTTTCAATGATCAATGGGGACTCCAGGTTTGAGGCTCCTGTCAATGAAGAGACTACACTAGAATGGTTGCACAATCTGAAATTCTCACCCCTGTGCACTATGCTCTTACCTTCGTCTGGCACCCCCGCCTCTCCACACCCAGTTGTACAGGGAGCTCTCGAGCTCTAGGGCGTCCTGCTCGAATCTCCTGAGCAGCAACAGGTCATTGAACCTCTTCCAGCAGTGCACATAAGTGCACCGCACCACGTCATGGCTGCTAACCAGTGCTGCCACTTTCTCCCATCTCTGGGGACAAGGGTGTCCCTCCTGGCAGCCACCTCTTCCAGGAGGACCGTGAGACACTCATCTAAAAAGCGGGGGGGCCGAGTGCCCACCTGACCTGCTGTCCCGCCTGGGCCGTCTCCCAACTGCTCCCGGTCCCATCGACCGCACCTGCCCGCCGACCTCAAAATTCTGCCCCTTGTGTTTTCTGGGACTGAAGGCTCCCAAGTGATTGAAGTCAAAGGAAGTGCTCCATAATGCATAGGGGCAGTAACCTATATAACGAGAACAACTCTGGAGGGGAAAAAGCGGAAACATTAGGAATGAAAATATCCTGACCAAAGAAGTTACTTCTTCAAAGGTGGTAAATGTAGACATTTAAGAGATAGAGGAACAGAGGGAGTCCATTGGGGCTATCATATCTGTCCCAGTCCTTTGGGAAGAGTTTTTTTTAAATTCACTCACAGGATGTAGGGCATCACTGGCTAAGCCAACATTTATTGCTATCAGAGGGTATTTAAGAGTCACTGATTTCCTTCCCTAAACAGCATTAGGAATTTACAACAATCGTTTCATAGTCATCGTCAGACTTTTAATTCCAGATTTCAGCATCTGCCAAGGTGGGATTTGAAGTTGGGTCCCTCAGAGAATTAACCTGGGGTCTCTGGAATACTAGTCAGTGAAATTACCACAATGCCTCCACCTTTGCTCAATTTCCCTGCTCAGATGTGTGGATAAGGCAAGTATTTTTCTTTCCCCTACATCCTGCCTTTCCTTCTGATTTCAAGGGACATTTATTAGGATAGAGCAAGGGGAAATTGATGCTGCACAAAACTACCGCTCAATGTTGACACTGTGAGCATTGAGGAATGTTCCATAGCCTCTCACTAATATTCTCTTCTCCTTTGAACTCAAAATTCATAGGTTTTTTTAAAATTATGATTGTGGTGAATGATGCATTTGAACAGCTAAAGCTCAGAAAAATCTCTTGTTTTAAAATCTGCTGTCAAACAATGTAATCTGGCCTCCATTTAGTGTTATAACAATTACGACAGTAATGTTTGTTTAATATATCTTCTGAAAAATGAGATCAGAACTTTTAGTAATGTTTTGCAATGGTCAGTATGAAGGCAAACATCTGCCATTGATTTTGTAGGGAATGATAGTTAAGTCACTAATACTCCATATGCCAGTAGTTTATTATTGCAATAATTGTCTTTTTAAATTACTTGTTTAAATGTTTCAAGCTATTAGGAGACAGTTTGAATTGTACGAACAGTGTAACTGGCTGGAGTATTTCAATCTGAGCTGCATTTTGACATGTAATTAATCACTGCGAAGAAGAGTTTGTGTATTGGACATTGGAGCTGGTAACCTGTGAGCTCCTTTTTCAGTGATTGTTCTGCAGTGCAGCAGCCAACGCTAAAGGTATCATATTTTTTCATTGAATTTCCATGCAGTTTCACGGGGCTAACATCTTAATGAGACCCGTACCCAGAAAGTCTTTCCATCTGTGTCATAGAAAAGCTGAGGTGATGAATTCCACTGAAATGAGCCATTCTGGTATAAGCACTTGATCACATGGCAATAATTCCCCGTGACTATTTCTTCCGATCTGCCACCTTCAAGATCATGGGGTAGAAAATCACCTTGGGTAGTACCGCAGGGCCAGCGGTACTGGGTCTGCCATTCCTTATACAACCCACCCGCTCTATAAGGGCATATAGGTGGTGGCACATGCAAATCCACCTATTTTTGGGCTGCCACCGAGGACCAGTTGTTGACCCTGTGCCACTTTAAGGCACCGTAATTAAAGTCAGGAAAGCACTGAAAATAAAGTCAGCATGAGCATCATCTGCTACAAAAGCAGCAGCCAAAAAACAAAATTAGATGGGAAGTGAGAGTGGAAACGACACCTTTTCCGTTTGATGACTTGCTGTCTGGGGGTTCTGCTGGATTCGCATGTCTAGTGCTGCAACACGGGGACTTCAAAGAGCAGGGGTCAGGTTTGTCATTGTTGGCGCACGTAAGGCACGTCTGAAGTGCTGAAAACTGAGAAATGCTGACACTTAGCCTAAGTTCTTCGCCAGTTTGAACCATGCCAAGTTTCTAGATTATTCTTGCAGCTAAGACGTATCTATATTTACACTGGCATTTTCATATATATCTAGGCAGAGGTATCTATTTTTAAGCTCTTTTTGAGCTGTGGGTGGGTGGAGGTTGGGGGGGTGGGGGTGGGTGGGGGTTGGGGGGGGGCGTGCGCCAGGTGCACAGACAGAAACAAACATTGAAAACATATGGAAATAGTTGAGAACTTTCAGTCAAAATGTTTGTGAACCAAAGAACAAGTAAATCTCAGACCAAGGTCATTTCTTTGGTGTCTTCTGTTACAGCGCAACTCTAAATTATTCATTTTAAATTACAAATTTAATAGCTGGCTTGAGCAGAAATGTTGTTTACGTGGCATTAAGGAAAGATTCATATTTCAGCTCTTATAAAATAGGTTCGGCTTCTCCAAGTTTTTACTGATTCACTGTGATCCAATTCCGCAGTTACAAATAGGCCTTTTCCCATTTTCGGAATGAAGTTCCGCCCCATGCACCTGAGATCTCGAAGTTACTATGAAGTATGAGCCTCGGTACTGATGGGAGGAGGGGTCTGGGTGGCGGTGGCGGGAGTCAATGCTGTTGGATTGTTTTTAAGTCCATTTGTGCCATAGCAGAGTGGTGGTTTTTGGCAACATAAATTCAGTGATAATTCAATCAACAAATTGATTTGAAGCTTATCAATTAACTTTTACATGAGGTAATGATAGTTCAATGTCTTTTGGCTGGCAGATAACAAGAGCAGAAAAACATAGGCCAGAAAATGCCTGTCACTAATTTAATCATACAAACCTTGACAGAAAAAGAATTCAATATATGTTGTTTTGACTGTTGCATTAAGCTCTTTACTTTGAGTGTGTTCAGCAGTTCTCCAATAACATTCACATATCAATATCACTGATTGCAAGCATACAGTTATCAAATTGCAAAAAAAATAAATAGCATGAGCTATTTTCTTGGCCAGAAATGGAGTTTTTATTTTTGACACTAAGCTATACAGTAAAAAATGTGTAAAGATTTTTATTTCAACAGTAACAACAGCTTGCATTTGTGTCTTAAATGCAGTAAAACATCCCCAAGACTTTTCACAAAATTTGACACCAAGCCACATAAGGATATATTAGGAAAATCTTGGACAAAAAGATAGGTCTATGGAAGAGAGAAAAGTTTATGGGAGGGATCCCAGAGCTTAAATTCTGAAGGCGTGTTGGAGCGTAGACATCTCAAAGGGTTGTGGGGCTGGAGGAGGTTACAGAAATAGGGAGAGGCAAAACCTTGGAGGGAATTGCAAGGAAGGATGAAAATTTTAAGATTGAGACATTGCTGGACCAGGAATCAATGTAGGTCAGTGAGCCTAGGGCTGCTGGGCGGATGGGATTTGGTGCGGGTTAGTATATGGGCAGCAGACTTTTGCATAAACTCAAGTTTACAGAGCATGCAAGGTGGGAAGTTGGTCAGGATAGCATTTAAATAGTTGAGTCTAGAGGTAACAAAGGCATAAATGAAGGTTTCAGCAGCAGATGAGCTGAGGCAGGGGTGAAGACAGGTGATGTAATGGAGGTAGGAGTAAGTGATCTTGGTAATGGAGAGGATATGTGGCCTGTAGCTCAGCTCGGGTTCTAACAAGACACCAAGTTTCCTGCACAAAACTTGACTTTTTTAAAACCATCGTCTTATTTTCATATTACTATGGATTGAAAATTTTTGAACATCAGATAAGATGAGGAACATGGTGACTTAAGGAAACAAAATTATAAATAGCTACTGAGAATAGTTATTCCCTTTCTCTAGCCACCCACATAACTTGCACTGCTTTCAACAAACCCCGTTAATCTTTCACCTCAAACCAGCAAGGAATATAATTACACAATTGCACATTTCACGATCTGTATTTTGATTGGCATTGAATCAGTTTTCCAAAACACACTCCAGTCACAATCTGAGCCCACTAACGATGAAAGCAGATGACATGTCCCTGAGACACTGGATGTGTGAGAGTGCAAGATTGTCAAAACTGGCCCATTCTACAGCACTGTGTCTGTCAGGGAGTTGTTAGGTCTACAGATCGCTAGGATTAAGAGTCCATTGTTCGACTGTTTTGACAGCACTTGTTGTCATAAAGAATCTTTACACTTTAAGAATTAAATCTAGGCTCTTTGTGACAAGCTGGGAAGGATTAATCACAACAATTAAGCCCATGCATCAACATTTAGCACTTTCTATCGACCAGCTCTGAGGGGAAAGGCCCAGTTAAAGACTTCATTATGATCTGAGCTCTTTAAACCTAACCGCTCCCCAATGCACATGGAGCCAAATTAAAATGATGGAAGTAAAGAAAGCATCACCACTCGTCTATACAGGCTGTCTATGATGCCAGCAAGACCCCATGGGTATTGTTTCACACTAATTATCCTTCCATTAGGATGTTATTGTAACATAGAAGAGTGGTTACCAGCTAACCTGAAAACCAGAGCTTTCTATAAAACCTGGTTGCACTAGAAAGGCTGAACATGATCACTTCAGCAGAAAAGGCCAGTTTATTAAGTTTTATTCTATTGCAAATACAATGATTAAACATTAAATCTAATTGGCAAGAGTCCTCTCTCCTCCATCCCCACCCCCTTTCCGATTTCCCCCTCCTTTTTGTCTTTTCCAATAATTTATATAGATTTTTCTTTTCTCACCTATTTCCATTATTTTTAAATGTATTTCCATCCATTGTTTTATCTCTATCTTTTAGCCTTTTTCGATTCCTTCACCCCACCCCACCCCCACTGGGGCTATCTGTACCTTGCTCGTCCTGCTTTCTACCCTTAATTAGCACATTCCTTTAGATAATATCCCCACCTTCAACACCTCTTTGCCCTTTTGTCTGTGACATCTTTTGGTTATCTCCACCTATCACTGGCCCTCTATCCAGCCCTTCTTGTCCCAACGCGCCCCCCCCCCCCCACAACCCCCCCCCACCCCCACCCCCCCAAACCAGCTTATATTTCACCCCTCTTCTATTTTTCCTTAGTTCTGTTGAAGAGTCATGCGGACTCGAAACGTTAACTGTGTTCCTCTCCGCAGATGCTGCCAGTCCTGCTGATGTTTTCCAGGTATTTTTGTTTTTGTTTTTGTTAATCGTTTTTGTTTTGTTAATGTTTTTTAAAATGCCAGTTTAAAAAGATTCTCCTACTTCCTCTTTCCTAGCTTGTCCCATGGACTGCCTCATCTAAGAACGTAGGCAGATGCTGTCCTCATTGGTGTCTAGCTATATTTCTATCTAGTGAATAGTGCAGTCTGATTACCCCTCTCTGTGAAAACGTGCTGTTTTACTGAACTGAGGAGCTCCCTGCATGGCCTGAACCTAGGGCTGGCAACTCTGATTATGTACCTGCCCAGAACTGAGGTGATTACAATAGTCAGTATTCTACCAGTTTCAGCCTATCATGACATATTTGACTGCTGCCTTGTTGCTCACTCTTATAATTGAACCAGTCATTAGTCACCAGATGGATATTCATGACTGAATGAGTGCTGTTATCTTTCCAATCTACCAGTCATTCTCCCATGTCTGATGGCTTGCTGTACCGCATGGCCTCTTCTGAAGGCAATGAGTCTTGCTGGGATGTAATTCAAAGATCACTGCACTCCCCAGTACCTTATCCAAGTGGCCATTCCTCACGCATAATCCTAGATAGTGAGTGTGGGGAGGCATTATCCCCAAATCCTGGCTAATGTTCTTCTTACCCTAGGGGTGCTGATGTAAATTATTGCTCTTCGCCATCTCAATATAGACCAGGAAAAAACTTTTCACCTTCAGCCCTATTTTGTTCTTTTTAAAAAACCCAACTGTCCCATCAGGGGAAACTAAAGCCTTGTTTTTCTCTCTGGAGGCATCTTAAAAATAGCTTAATACTTTCCTACAGGGCATATATCAAAAGTACAGCTGATCACTAAATAAGGGTGCAAACTAATAAGGTAGATGTGATCAAGAAGTACCTGACAGAAAAGAAATGTATTGAGACCCTGATTCATACCCTCAAGATAAACAGATAAAAATGAACTGGGTGATCTGTCAGCATACTCACTTTCATTTTGCAGTCATGGACGGGAGAATGTCTAGTGTAACAAATAATCTGACAAAATCTGAAAAAGTTTTACTTTCAGTCCCAACAGATAGACTGTGCTGGTAAGCTTGAATTTTCTGAAATAGATATCCAGCTCCTAGTAAACAACAGATATAATTCTATTAGGTCTGGACTTTTGTGGAATCAGGAAGACTTCACGGACCTTTAAAAATGGCGGGTGGGATCTGGGTACAGAAGTCTAGTTCTGACAAATCTAATTTTTGCGGCAGTGGGAGGGGGAACGGGGTGTGACTCACACAGGCAGAAACCCAAACTCTACAGGCGATTAAACCTTAGCACTGAGTTCAAACAGACTCCACTTTGGCTGTTGTAAGGGCCTTAACCCACAGTGTGGGGTTCATGAAATGATAGAATAGACATAAACACTCTTGAAGGCTGGATAAAGTCTGTTTGAGTCTCATGATCTGAAGTTTTTGTTTTAAATACCCCGCTCAAAAAAAAACAGGCTGAAGCTGTCAGATAGACTGTAAAAAAAACCTCTGCTGGACAGTTTCGATTGACAACCCAGCTATAGGTTAGAAAAAAAAGCCTCTGCTCATGCAGTTTCAATAAATGTCTTTGTTGACATTTCCTCAAGGCTTATTATTGTGCTTTATGAATGTTTGGCAGAGTTTCAAAAACTACAGTTACCTCAGCTGGGGATGGGTCTGGTTCTGTGTTCACAATTTGATTGATAGTTTAAAGAGGCTATTAAAGGATTGGTTGTCTTGATATGGGGTCTGAATAGAAGTTTGTTTTTATAAGAGATTAACCACTTGAGGTTTAAAAGCTTTGAATGGGATGTTTTTCACTGTTAAGTGTGTGTGAAATGAGAACTGTAATGGACTGTTGGAATTTATTTTCATTTCTACATGGCTCCTGACATCTGCTCGTTCTTGATACTGGGTCAGTGGCTATGGAGGTGGCCTGGGGAGGTTTATGATGGGGGGAGTGGGGGCATAAGTTAGCATGAAGGTGGCATGGGGGTTATGAGGGGCCTTAAGGGGTGGGTTGTGAAGGGGTGTGAGAGATGAAGGCTAAAGGGCCTCTAGAGCATCTAAAACAACTGGGACAAAGTCCCAGAAAACCAAGGTGGGCCTTCTAACCAACCTGCCTCGGCATTCACCCACCCCGATAGCTGCCTAGGATCTGCTTCTGAGGTCGGCAGGCCTGACCCGATACGGTCCCTGCCGCCCTGGAGCAAAAATTGGGCTTAATGCAGTCCTTTAAACCAATGCAGGTCTGCTGAGTTGGGAGATTTCCCGACTTGAGCTTTCCACCTCATTTGTGAAAATCCAGCCCTTATTGTGCTGTGCTTAATAGCATTTGTATGAGAGGCAATGAATCACAATGATTTGGTTCAGAGATGAGTTAATAATTTGAAATTCCAGATTTTAACATACTTTTAGAAAATTGAACATTGTCTTGACTGTATTTTTTCCAGAAATATACTTTATTCATAAAATTTGGGAAAGTATATTATATAACAATTCAAATTTGTTGCTTGGTAGTACAAAACTTGAGTATTGCTGGAGAAAGAGATATGCTGTCGAAGCTTTTTGTCTTGCACTCATCGGGACAGATGCAAGAATACCAAATTTTAAAGGGAACAACACATTTATACTGCGTGAGGAAAGGATGATTATTGGATGGCAAGTGGACTCTGGTCGAGGCATTGCCATGGAGAATGCACCAGGGAACAGTTGTCCCCCATGCTTTTGTTTTATTGAGAAAGGTGCAATGCCTGTTCTTTCTGCTTGTAGAGGATAGGGCCTGTGTACAAATATATGGAGCTTCTAGCAAGCCACATTGCGAACCAGACTGATAATCTTAAATTGGTTGTTAGTGTAACTCTTAACACACTTGGGATTGTTTTGCAAGTGCTGTCCAATCGCAGAATCACTTCTAATGTTGGACACTATGTTCTGAATTTTGCTAGCACAGGTTGGTTGAGTACAGTCAGTACTCTGCTTGTTGTGAACAGCCGAAGGGGCATACTGTTTGAAATAATCCATAAGTCTTTGGGATGTACAGCCTACATACCTGGCATCATGCCAGCACAAAAATTCATATATCATTGCTCATTTGTGTGGTAGGCAGAAGGTCTTTTTGGCATCCTGCTGGTTGAAGATATCACTCCTGTTGCTACTGCATAGTAGCAGCGTGAAACAGCTAGCTTCATCTGTTGCTCAAATTTTTGAGTCACCTTACCCTTCCAGGGTAATCTGAGATATCCTGTGCTCTGCAAGCAGAAAGAACAGTCATTGCACCTTTTTCAATTAAACAAAAGCACGTGGGGCAACTGTTCACTGATGCATTCACCTTGGCAACATGCCAACCAATCAGATTCCACTTGCCAACCAATCAGCAGCCTTTTCTCATGCAGTATAAATTGTTGTCCCCTTTGAAATTTATTATTCGCGTGTCTGTCTGACGAAAATCTTCAACAGCGTTTCTCTTTTCCAGAAGTTCAAATTTGACATTACACAAAGTTCTTTTATTACATTAGGCAGAATTTTCAGGTTGGCGTGCGAGTGCACGCCCGACCCACTCGAGCGTAAAATAGCTCGTGATGACGTCGGGCGAGCATCCTGACATCTTGCCGTGCTCATGCAATATTTTGGTTGGCGGGCACACACAAGCCAGAAACATGCCCGCCAACAATTAAGAGGGCAATTAAGCCCATTAAAGTTGTAATTGACCCTGATTTTTCATGGTCTGTCCAACCTTACGGTTGGGCAGGCGAATCGGCCAGGCAGCCTTTACATTTTCATTAAACCTCATCCAAGGGCGGGATGAGGTCTCCTTTATTAAGTAAAAAAAATAAAAATCTATGGACAGAACTTTTATAATGTATGTGTTCAAGAGAGTGTTTGTGATGCTTGGACATTTTTGCTCTGATTTTAAAATCTTTATTTAATATTTTTGAAGTCTTCAGCTCCCTGAGGCAGCTCTCTGCCTTCAGGGAGATTTCATTCTGCGCTCGCCCGCACCCACGCTTACATCAGCGCCTGCCCTCCTCCCGCCCCCATCCCAGCAGCGCTAATCATTTCAGCACTGGCTTCACACTGGCTGGATGTTAATTGGCCTGCCAGTGTGAAATCGTGGTCAGGGGCCAATCGCAATCGGCGGTCCATTCCCTGGCCACTCCCAAGCCCGCCAATCGGGCCTGCACATTGACCTAAAAATCCTACCTATTATATCAGGTGCCTCAGTATATTTGTCCTTACGGGTTATACTTACAATGTACATTTACATTTCATGTCAAACATTTTCTGGTGCATACAGTCCAAGGGTTTTACATAGGTTCCAGTCCCAGGTATACTGTGGCAGGAGGGCCTTAGACTGTCTCCTTTCCCCATTGAACCTTTGCAGCGGCTGCTCCTAACTTTAATCTCAGAATCACAGAATTGTTACAGTGTAGAAGGAGGCCATTTGGCCCATTGTGTCTGCACCGTCTCTCTGAGCATTTTAACTTAGTGCCAATCTCCTGCCTTTTCCCTGTAACCCTGCACATTGTTTCTATTTAACTAATCATCCAATGCCCTCTTGAATGCTTCAATTGAACCTGCCTCCACTTCCAGCAGTGCATTCCAAAGCCTTATTCCTCGCTGTGAGATAAAAGTCTTTTTTCCCACCTTACATTTGCTTCTTTTGCAAAACACTTTAAAACTGTGCCCTCTGGTTCTCGATCTATTTACGAGCGGGAACAGTTTCTCCCTATCTACTCTGTCCAGACCCCTCATGATTTTGAAAACTTCTATCAAGTCTCTTCTTGGCCTTCTCCTCTCCGAGGAAAACAGTCCCAACTTCTCCAATCTTTCCTCATAACTGGAACTATCCTTGTAAACCTCTTCTGCACTCTCTCCAATGCGTTCACATCCTTCCTATAGTGTGGTGCCCAGAACTGTACACAATACTCCAGCTAAGGCCGAACCAGTGTCCTATATAAGTTCATCATAACCTCTCTGCCATTGTGCTGTACGCCCCTATTAATGAAGCCTAGAATACTGTATGCTTTAGAAACAGCTCTCTCTACCTGTCCTGCCATCTTTAATGAGTTATGCACATAATCGCCCAGGTTTCTCTGCTCCTGCACACCCTTTAGAATAGTATCCTTTATTTTATACTGTCTCTCCATGTTCTTTCTCACCTCACACTTCTCTGCATTGAACTTCATCTGCCACCTTTCTGCCCACTCCACCAGTATGTAAATGTCCTTTTGAAGTTCTACACTGTCCTCCTCACAGTTGACAATTCTCCCAAGTTTTGTGTCATCCACAAACTTTGAAATTGTCCCCTGCACACCAAGATCTGATCATTTATATATATCAGGAAAAGCAAGGGCCCCAACACCGACCCCTTGGGAACTCCACTACAAACCTTCTTCCAGCCTGAAAAATACTCATTAACCATTACTCCCTGTTTCCTATCCCTCAAACATTTTTGTATCCACGTTGCTACTGTCCCTTTTATTCCATGACCTATAACTTTGCTCACGAGTCTGTTGTGTGGCACTGTATCGAATGCCTTTTGGAAGTCCATATACACCACATCAACAGCCTTGCCCTCACCAACCATCTTTGTTACCTCTTCAAAATACTCCAGCAAGTTAGTTAGACATGATTTTCCTTTAACAAATCCATGCTGACACTTCCGAAACAATCCACATTTTTGCATGACTATTAATTCTATTCTGAATAATTGTTTCTAGAAGTTTCCCCATCACTGAGTTAAACTGACTGGACTGTAATTGCAAGGCAGATCTTTACAACCTTTATAACCTAGTCTGTCCCTTAACACATGGCCCTAGACTAGGTTAAAAATCTTCAGCAGATTAGTTGATACTGAATATTCACCAAACCCGCAGAAAAACAAATGATATTACTGTCACATCTTTGTTTGCATTCTCCCAAGCATATTCACAAATACACTTGCCTTGTTCTATGGATAGCTTGTCATGTACTGTCTAAACTCAGGACTTCCTCTCCAGGGAGGAAAGCCAAATAACTCTTTGCTGCTAGGGCTGTAAATGTGTTGAAGATATCTTCCTCCCTGGTAAAGGAATGATAGAATCTAGTATATCAGAAGAATAATTCATTTTTCAAAACATCTTCTTTTGCTTTCACTCCCTTGTCCCCCTGTTATTTCATGTAGGACATTGCTGCAATGTGTGATGATTTTTATAGCTTTTTAATGAGGGTATAAAAATCCTGATGTTATAACTGGCAATTATCTCAGCAATGTCCTTGAGCAGTGACAAATACTTATTTAATTAACTCTTCACTTTCAAAGCAAACTACATTTGTTCAAAAAACACAGGCATTGGTTGTTTACTGACAAACAAGACGCTCATTTTGACCTGCTTAACACTGGGTAGCGACAATTGGGTAGAGGAAATTTGTATCCACCTCCCGTGGGCATCATTGCTTCTCCTTCTTGCAATGCACCCTGGAATGAAGACAGCTCCAAAACCAACTTACTCAAAGTGGGTGTACTGGCTATGAAAGTTTCCATAGATTATTTGCTTTATCAGTTACAAATACTAATTTTGCTTACGGAGTCAAATCTTTGAGCATACTTGTAAAGAACCACTACAGAGCGCATGCAGTTAGATTGAGGTCACCCTTCTCACAGTGTACTCCAAGAAAGAGAGCCAGTGATAACTTCTCTGTTCACTCACCTGCCACATGAGAAAACATGTTCAAAGCTTCGTCTCCACAACACAGCAGCAAATGGGTCAGCACTCTTGGCAAAGGATTATGTTTGTGAGTAAACTATTGACATTCATCATTATTTAAACAGGTCTGTGCTCCCCTTTCAACTTTAATTTACCCTTTGATGCTGTATCATCTCATCTACAAGCAATACTAGATTAGAATCTTTCATTTTCTTCAGTCTATGCTATAGAACTTTAAATTATGTTAGTTTATGTTTTGGAGAGGGAGCAACGCCACATCAGATCCAGGGAAGTCTGACTTAAACTTTCCCTTATCTCATTGTGACACTGAGATTGTAATGTCCTGATCCATTTCAGTTATCATTGGTCAAGCAGGGTGAGATGACAAAACCAGGTTTCCCAGGTAAAAACCAGGCTAATTTGCTTTAACCTGTTCAATGATGTAGAGAAACAGGCCATTTCACCTCTCTGGGCCATGGACTTTCTGTTCTCTTGTTTCAATCATTTGCATTATTATTGCATTACATTTGGATGTTACCTTATAGAAGAAAAGATCTTTGCTTTTCACAGGCTGGAAAAAGGTATTTGGGGAGGATGAATAAAACATTGAAAAATTATATTGGGAAGGAATATTTCTTCAAAGTAAGCCACAATAATATAATCAAAGGATACAAATTTAGAATTGCTATTAGTTCATATGTACTTAAAAAGTGATGAATATTTTGAATAATTGCCCAGATAGGTTAGTAGGGAGAAATCCATTAGGGAAAATTAGAATGCAGATGGTTTCTAAGTTTGACGGAGATCCTCGATGGTAAATTTTCCTCTTCAACTGAGGCTTCCTAATGAGCATGTTAAAGTTCAGTCCAGGGGAAAAAAAGCTTTTGCTCCTGTCTTTTAGCTTTGATGGCACCAAAGCATTTTATTATTAACCCTTGCACTTGAATGTCAGACAAGTTCTTCAAAACAAAATGTAAATATTTTCATTTCGAGCTCCAGTCATGACCAGAACCATTAGGATGCGTTAGATTCAAGCCTGACTTTGCCTAATAACCACGATGGAACCTCTCAGGTGATGGGCTTGTTGAATATTCTCTTGTTCATTCAAAATTGCTTAATTTAAATCACTGGATAATTTGTATCTGAAATTTGCTTTAAAAGTTCCCCTGCCACTACAATGCAATTGTTTGATTCAAATTAGAGTCATGTGAATTATATTTGGGGGATTAAAGAACAACAGAAGTATCAGAAATAGGCTGTAGAGAGACACAGGAAAAGTGCGTCATGAAGATAAGTAAGGTAAAATGAATCAGCTGCAGGTTTTCAGATTTTTGGTTGATTGGGTCATTTTGACCCGAATGGGCCTCAATCCATTGAACACCAATGACTTGAGCATTAAAATGACGCAGCCAAAGTCAGTAGCCCAGGTGAAATCTAGGCGCATCTCCAAGTCTGTCCTCTGTTGGGGTACCTGCCTTATCCACGCAGATTCTGATCCTAATAAAATAAAGCTTGGTTGTGACCCAGCCCAAATAAACGACACAATCCAGACCCTCCCTTACTGCTTGTGCCAGGTTATTGCAGGCACTGAAGAACTAAATTGTTACATTTTTAGCACCATCTTTCTCCTATGTGTACTGTCCAGTTAGGTCAAGCAACCTAGTTAAACTTGTCACCCAATTCTTCTGGCTGAAGCAGATATGTGTTTAATTTTTCTCATGTCTTCAAAATGCTGCAGACAAATGTGAACCTTGAGATTAAACCCCTCTTTTGAACAAGAGAATGAATCGGGAAGAGAGTACAGAATGGGCAGAAATTTCCTCCAATTAAATATTGGGAAGGCTAAAGCTATTCCCTTCAGTCCCCGCTACAAATTCTGTTCCTAGCTGCCAACCCTACCCCTCTCCCTGGCAACGGTTTAAGGCTGAACAGGACTGTTTGCAATGATAGTGTCATATTTGACTCCAAAATGAGCTTCCAACAACACATGCCGGTTAACTCTGCCTATTTCCATTTATGTAACATTGCCCAACTCTGTCCCTGCCTCAGCTCATCTGCTGTTGAAACTCTCATCCATGCTTTCGCGACCTCTACACTTGACCAGTGGCAAGCCTCCCATTTTCCACCCTCCACAAGCGTGAGGTCATCCAAAACTCAGCTCTCCCTGTCCTTACTGGCACCAAGTCTCATTCACCAATCATTCCTGTGCTTGCTGAATTACTTGGAGCCTGGTTATCAATGCTACGATTTTAAAATTCTCATCCTCTGTGTCAAATTTTGTTTAATAAATTCCCGTGAAGCTGGGGACTTTTTAGTATATTATACATTTATGTTATATAAATAAAAGTTTTGTTAGTCAGGTAGGCTTGTCAAACTGACTAGCCTACCCTAAGTATTTTATCACAACTGATAGCACCAGCAACTGAGCATGCTCAGATTTTGTATTGCGAACAGAAAGTCAAAATTATCTAAATATTAAGGAAACAGTGATATTACAGATTCATTGTATTATAGTAATACATCCATTGTTCATCACCTTTACTCCGAACAGAAAACCATTGAGAAGTTCAGTGGGAAAGGTGAATAAGGGGCGGAGTTTAATGTCCTCCCCATGGCGAGTTTGGTGGCGGGGAGTGCATTTAATCAGGCAGCAGGGTGGCAGGTGGGAACCCCGCTGTTTTCCCAACTCCATCCCGATTAAATCCATGGGCCTTCCTGCCCCATCACCAATTAAGGCCCTTAAGTGAGTAATCAATGCTCACTTAAGGGCTTCATCCCGCTACCGCTGTTAATCACCGTGGTGGGTGGGTGGCTCTCCATGCATGAGAACAACAAACCACCCAGAAGGTTTGCTTCCAGCTTCCGTTTGGTGGGGTGGGGTGGTGGTGGTCGAGTATCTCATTCAAAGACACTCGATGCTTGATTGAGGGACCCGGTGTTGGGAAGGAGGGGCCACTGAGAGCCAACCCTGCCTTTGTTGTTGACCCCCTCTCCCGCGACCTCCATCATGACCCCCATCAGGCCATCACTCATCTGTGGTCTGGGTCCATAACACTCCTGGGCCTCATGGGTGTCATACCAGCAGCAGCCACTACCTCCCTGATGATGCTACTGTTCAATAGAGCTGCCGGCCTCTGATTGGCCAGCAGCTCTCAGTGGACAGGGCTTCTGCCATTGGGGCCCTTGATCCTGGGGAAGGCCTGCTGCTGTCCAGTTATGTGCCTGATGTGGCCAGGCCTTCCTAAAAACACAGGGCTCTCACTGGCTCTTTAGCTGGCAGGTGAGACCTCCGTTCCCTCCATTAAATTCAACCCATAAAGTGGCAGAGTGTCTACTCAGTATCAATTACTCTATAGCTTCTATCAGCTAGACTAAGAATAGGCAGGCAAAGTGGGAGAGCCATGAGTCTGTAATGTATGCCCAGTAGTAGTCAGTCTGCAGGTCAAGTTCTTTTTGTAATGCTAAAGCTCACTGCTCAAAAATCACCTGAACACTTTTGCATCATTTGTACCATTTATCATTCTTGGGTATCTCAACAATATTAAATCTATGAACAAATAACTCTATACACTTAACTAAGTGTCTCAGTTATTCCTGTGGGCTATTCTTGTATTTATTTATATTTATTTTATGATTGTTTAATTTAAGGAAGGATGTGAGACATCTGACAGAATGGTCTTTTATCAAATATTGGTGCCTACGCTCTCAGCTAGACAGATTTGACCTTAAGAAAAGTTTATCATGAGTACTTTTTCCTAACCACTTTTCTTTGGGTGAAAACTAATGCAATAGTAAACCATTGGTACTAATTGATGATTGCATTAATTTTTACCTGAAGAAAAGTGCTTCAATATTAAAACTTACATAAAGTTGCTAAAGCTAATAAATAATATAGAGAGCACGTGTAACAGATAATAAACAAACCCTATCATTGCTTTCAGTGGAGTATTATTAATCTGTCTTTGATTTGGATCAATTGGTGCAGTCCTACATTGATGCTGTGCACCATTTCAAGGTTGGAGAGATTTTCATTTTGTAAGGTTTATGGAGCAGATAACCTCCAGCCCCAATCCCATTGGGATGGTGTAAGAAGGTGATTCCAGCTTCTGCCTGGAGCCTGTGCTGCAGGTATTCCATCCTCCCAAAGAAGTGAAAAGACTGACACACCATTTTAAGTTTATCCCAATCACTTTTTTTTTGTGTGTAGCAGTGCAAGGTCCAAAACAGAAATAGGTTGACTGTACTAGTGAATAATTTCTAGAGAAACAAGCAAAAGAAATAAAAACAAAGAAAAGTAAAAAAAATTATATGGTGGGCATGGCAAAACGTCATCAAAAAAAAAGGACTGGCATATGTAATTGGAGCTTATATTTTCTGTGTTTATACAGGGAGAAAGGTGAAATGAAACAGCTAACACCTCACTGGTTTTTTTTTACCTAGATCATTTTTCTCCTCTTTCGGTTACAGTACACCTTGTAATCCAACATGTTGATTCTGCTGCTCAAATATCTAGAGTAGGGCTACCAGGACATAGCCTACCCCTTCGCCCCATTATATTGTAACAGTTACCCTTTTAAACCAGCTGTTGACATCGTGTCAGAGACTTTCCAGGCTGAGTTTCTGCAACAACTGGGGACACTTGGCCGCAAAAGTTCTTCTTTCGAATCAATAGATTGCCACAGCTCTGGTTTGTCCTGTTTTTAGATGGAAAATCAACTGTATTTTAATTTTCAAAAGACTTTGGATTTTTTTCTTAACTGAGACAAATTTAGTGTTTACAAAGATCTGATAACCAGATATTATAACTCGGCTGAGATGACAAGTTGCGGCTTTTCAAGCTAAGAGAAATCTCAAAAATTCGAACAAGATTGCTGGTGCATTTTTGAAAACAATACTGGCTGTGATGATTGGAGCTGTTCAAACTGAATGTTTTATTAATCTGTCTACAAAAACACCAATGATTATCATTATTCCTGAACAAACAGTCTTGTGTTATTCTTTGAAATGAGTATCTTGACATTCCTTTTCGTAAAGTATGCTTTTTATTAGTTTTGGATGAAAGTTTTGCAAGGTCCTAATTAGTTGTCATTCTGCTATCAGTAGACCGGAGCACCCTTTCCTGTTGCTGATGTGTTGCTTACCATTGGGTTGTACATTGTACCAACGTCCCATCAGTAGAACACAACGTGACAGGGCGGATTCCAATGGTACTCTGAACAAAAGATAACATCATCATTTATGTTAATTTTATCAGCCTGCAACTTACCACTGATGCCCACCATATCGGTGGATCAAATGTGAACAATTTCAACAATGCCACAAAGAGCACTTTTCACTTGGCATCATTACACATAACAATTTCCCCGATATGACTGGTTGGAGTTATATGACTGAATCAGCGTGGTGGTCTTGTTAAAAATTTGAATGCTAACATCACTGTGACATAAATTCAACTCAAATCAGTGTAGAGCTTCATATGTAATGTATAAGTTTATTGCTTTACTGCCGATATTGCAAACTGCTTTAGTCAAAGGGGCTCAGTGAGAAAAGGAAGTGACAACATTGACTATATTGCATTGGACTTAGGTCAAATGAAGTGCAAGTGGTGCACTAACACTTGAGGAGAAAGAGTAACAACACAAAAGGGTAGCCAGTGAGGTAAGGTGACACACAGGGTGAACAATCAGGTTCCACTGCTGCCTACTGGGTGTACCACCTCCAGTAGAACTACCTGGGAATGACTAAGAAGCAGTAGCCTGAGAAGCCGCAATGGAATTGTAGCATCTGTTAAGTGATGACTTGCAGACCTATTTAAATATCAATAAGGCTCTACCAGCGGTAGAGAAAGTCACCACGGTCCTGAATTTCAATGCCTCGGAATTGTTCCAGGGAGGGCCTGGTGAGACATGCAGTGCCAGCCACATCAATCAGAGCACTGACAGTTGCTTTATTATGTTAGGCCAATAATTTCTTTTCCACCAATGAACCAACAGGACAGGGCGACACATTTACACTGGTCTGCTGGCTTTCCAAGAGTGCAAGGACTCATTGATGTTGCTTTCAGGCTTGATACGGCCTGATATGATGCTCCTTTACAAATAGCAATGGTTTTTGCTCCCAACATGTAGCTTCAGGGGAAATGAAAATCAGGACAGATATATAACAAGCAGCTGATCCGATATCACATATTTTACATATCACGTCAAACTGGTGTCTTAAAAATCATCCAAACCTCAGTAACATTCATCCCAATTATAAGCCATCTTGTGTAATTTTAAACAATGTAATTGTCATTGAGGGAGCCAAGCTAGTTCTTTGAAATCAATTTTATATCCCAACTATAACTTCCATTGACTCCATGCTTGAAAAAGATGCCAACAGATGGCAGTCAGTCAAACCGTGAACAGATGACCCCCCAACCCAATATGAACATATTTTAAATATGAATGATAACTATGCTTGGCTATAAAATGCCTCCTGTTAATTTGATTTAACTTCACTTCAACTGGAAGCAGCCTTTACCTGGCCTAATTTGTCAATTTAATCATTTCTGACATGTCTTTGGAGCTAGGAAACCATGGTAAGCCATTACGACCAAAATCAAGGGATAATCTGCTTTGGTTTTTGAAATTCCAAAATGGAAAGCTTGTTTAATTTAATCTGATCATTTTATCAGCTCTGTGCTACTTACAATCAATTTGGCAAACTGCTATACCAATATGCACTGCAACAACAGATAGTGGGGGGGATTTTCCACCCCCCGCTCGCCGTTGGGATCGTCCGGTCCTGCCGAAAGTCAACGGACTTTTGGCTGGGCCGCCGAATCTCCCGCAACGGGTTCCCACCACAACAGGGCCAGAAAATCCTGACCAATGTTATTCTTCCAAATTGGTTACAGAGGGCACAATTTTAAAGTTTGCAGATGATATGAAACTTGGAAATGTGGTAAACAGTGAGGGGTCATAGATTGGTGAAATGGGCAGATGCATGGCAGATAAAATTTAATGCAGAGAAGTGTGAAATTAATGTATTTTGGAAGGAAGACTGAAGGGAGATAATCTAAACAGTACAATATTAGGGATAGCGATACCTGTCATTCACATTCACAAAGCTTTGGAGGTGGTAGGACAAGTCGATACAGCTGTTTAAAATGCATTCAGGATCCTTGGCTTTATAAATAGTGTACATGAGCGAAGAATTCATGCTGAATCTTTAGCTGAAGCTTAACCAGTGATTTATAGAGTATTGTTGTCACTTTCTGTGCATCAAACTTCAGCCTAAATCAAGGTAGATACAAAGGAAATATAAGTGAATGCTGACCACCTCAGAAGAGGAAGAGGAGGAGGATGAAGGGAGGAGCTTCCAGGACATCATCCATCATTACTTTGAATGGGCTGTCACATGAACATCTCTTCAAACTTGGATTTCCTTGAAAATATCCCTGGATCACCATTACTCCACACATCCCCACTTTTCCATCCCTCTGTTAGAGGCCAAGTGGGTCAACACAGTGTCCTCATGGCCAAAATTCTGAACTACTCTGAATTAAAAGGCACCACAACAAAACATTTCCATAACAATTTTATCCAACAACACACCCAATAATACATGCAATATTTAACTATTCATCCTTCATGCCTGTCTTGCAGGTGCCTTTGCCTGGCCTAGTGTTCCTACATGATGTTATCCCAGTGGCTGCAGCATGATTGGTGAAAGGCTGCTGACTTTCATTGGGGAGATTGCAGATGGCCTTGCAGGATGACTCGAGCAGCTCTGGGCTTTGAGGGCCAGACTTCAGACAATAGTCTGAGCTGGTTGGCTAAGAGGCAACAGAAAGGTTCACAGCCAGAGTGGCGGTGGTGGGAGCATGAATGCAGTCATCCTAAGAGAGGAGACAATATTCTTGCACCGCAGAGCCACTGCCACTCCCCTGGTGAGGTGCCTCAGCAATCCTAGTAATCTGCTGGAGGACAGGTTGCTGGACTGCTGCGAGTCTCTGCAGGCAATTTTGACCACAGCTATGATGACAGCAGTCTGACCCCGTATGGCAACAAGAAGAGGTCTCATGATCTCAGTCTGAGCTCCCACAGCAGCACTCAGATATTGCAAAGATTCTGCCTGTGTTGCAATGAAAGCTGAGAAAGTGGCTATCAGAGCTGCTTCACAGCTGGGTTCTGCAAATGTTCTCGGAGTTGGCCGAGAGTTCCATGCTGGAAAATATAGGCTCCAAGTTCTGCACCAAGTTGGAGCTGGTCTCCTCCATGCCCCCTTAACAGTGACAAAGTTTGTGTGCTGCCTGTATCACCTTGATCAGGCGTGGACTAATTGCACATCGCAATCTCCTCTCCTGCCAACAGTCCAGATCCAATTTATAGCCACGAATATCCATACACATACATTTTGTGCCAACGCAACATAAAAAGGGAAATCAATAAACAGAAGGAAGGTGGGAAAGAATAGATAGGAAGTGCAGTATAAACAGGAAGGATCAACTGCAAACTGGTTAGCAGACTGCAATTCATCAAAGCTTTCCTCAGCAGAGCTGTGGCAGCTTAAAGCAATTTAAATAATTGGTAAGCATGATATTTAGATCAATTCACCTGTGGTAATTAATAAATAATGAAGTACTAAACAATTAACTGACAATTATTTCTGAAGGTGAGATTAGAGGCAGGAAGTAGCTTAATTCTTCTCAGCATATTGATAAACTGTTCTAAACCTACTGAGATAGCAAGTCTATTATGACTCATTCGTTCTCATAAAGCGCATTGTAACAATTACCTTATGACAAATATTTATGTTGAGTCTTCCATTTCAACATATTCTTTATTATGACAACTCCTTTTGTCTGTAATCTACACAAATGCTTAGCTTGGGGTCCTTGTCTCAGATCCCTGATTTGGGGTGCTGGAAGAGGGCATTTCATTAGAGCCCACAGTGAGTGTTGTTTCAGACTTAAATAAAAATAGAGAGTACTAGAAAAAACTCAGTAAGCCTGGCAGCATCTTTGAAGAGAGAAACAGAGTTAGCATTTCGAATCCAGATGCTGCCAGACCTGCTGAGTTGATTTTCGAGCAATCTGTTTTTAGTTCAGATTTCCAGCATTTGCTCTCTGGATAACTGAAGATTCCTAGTTCCATCTGCCCAGCACTTGTCTTGAAATGACAGAACATGAATAACTATTACTGAAAATAGGTTTTCAGTACTGTCATGTTACCTTTCTTGGTCTTATCAGAAACAAAGGAATATTGATGCTCTTTTTATTAAAAGTACTTACAATTCTTGGTCTCACTGGTCTGTACATTGAATTGCTCACTGTGTTTAATTCTTGAAACAGAATTAGTTTGTAGCTTTCTAAACCATTATTAAAAACTTTGCAGTGTGGAAGTAGAAACCTATGATCACTATACATTTGTAACACCTCCTGATTTTATTGGTTATTGACTATTAACAGCATGTCATATAGCTGATAGAGATTCAATGAAATTGGTCAAACAAAGGAAGCCAATGAAATTGGTGAAATACCATTACCCCATTTTTTTTTGGACAAGTCGCGACAGACAATAACATCATCCTTGTGACATGACCCTGACCTTTGACAACCTTCAGAAAGGCCTCATCTGAAGCTAGGCCTAATGTTTGTAAACAGGATGTAATTAAGCCTGGGAACTGACAGGGTCTGACAGTAAGACAATGCAAAGCTGGCAGAAAGTAGTCTGTCAGATGTCAGCTCACATTGTGTTCTAAGTGCCTTCTTAATAATTAGTGTCCTCTCTCTGAAGGAAGTGCACTCAGAGTGGATTAATCTGTCACTGTTTGGAGGCCATCCTTGTGAGTGCAAGTGTTTCCTCTGATAAACCTTAAAAAAAACGTTGGAAAGAAGGCAAAGTAGTCTGAATGAAAACTGTGAAAGTCTAGAGTGAAGTAACAGGTGCTGACTGACGATCAGGAAGAGGAAGTCCAGAAAGAATGACTTCCAGAAAAAAAAATGCTTTATCAATAAACTGAGTGGAGGATGAGTATTCAAACAGCTTGGCTGAATTATAGATTTTTGTTTGGTTTAAGAAAGCTGAAACATGGCCCATTTGAGCTTGGTGCTTTATAACCGAGATAATTAAACTTGATGCCAAAACTTTAAGAAGCACTTGTCTCTTTACCTTGACGCTTTCTGTTTTCATGTGTCTGCTTTTAAAATCTTTTGACGGGGTTTGTGTTTTTGATTTTTTTGATTTCATGGAGAATGCTTTTTTGCGAATGCAAGTTCTCTTGCCTGTTATTCTGGTGTTGGATATGTTTACATCATAGTGAATCAAGTTTGTGCTTATTACAGGAAACTAGGAATCCATTGATGGACAGAGGGCCTTGCCCTGTGTGGGTCATGGATGGGAGCTCTGATCAGTTAGAGGATATACCTACATATTGTAGGAAAAGTGAACAAGGCTTTGTTTTGATGCTGTGATTAATCATATGGGTCAGTGTTCATAGGGGCAGAAAAGCATGAGAAAAGCATTGGCAGGCTCAGCTGGCAAATTTAGTGCTATTCTGGATTTTACAGCCCCTGAAAACATCTTAGTAGTGCTAATATTTTGGTTTAATTTTAATGTCCAGGGATTATTAATGTAAATTAATGTTTTTAATAGGTTTTCATACCAATTAGTGCTGCATAACATTGGACGCAATAAATCCTTACTAGTGTCTATTAGTACCTAAGTTAAAGCTTTTGTACCCATATGGTATACAGATATGATAGGAAGCCTTACAATAACAGCACCATAAAAAAATGTCCCAAGGTGCTTCACAAAGGCATAATTATAAAAATAAATGACACCATGACAAAGATATTAGTATGAGTCACCAAAGGATCAAAAGGGAGGTCCCTAAAGGAGAGGTGAAAGGAATTAGGGAGAGATTTCCAAAGTGTGGGACTTAAGCAGATGAAAGCAAAATCACCAATGCTGGGGTGAAGGGAGATTGGATAACAACAGCCAGAGCCCACAGAAGAGAGAGTTTGGCAATGGCAGTTTTTGGGTTGGAGGAGTTTACAGAGGTAGGAGAGACCAGGCCATGAAAAGAGTTCAATAGGAGGATATTCATACCATGGCATTACTGGTCTGTGTTGGATTGGCAACTAGCACAATGGATCACTTCCTGAATCTTAGCGAGCAACCAAAAACCCTAAATCTTCTGTGATTGAAGGTGTTGTAGGATTGTAGCTTCAGTATGGGAAGTCTTCAATTGTCATATGAGATAAAGGGCAGAGCAGCGTAAAGGCTTCTTAAAATGTTCAAGCCAATCTGCAACAACCTGTATGTACAGGCTAAGAAACAGCAGCCGAGCCCCAACAGGAGATGCAGTGCATGCTAATGCCGAGGCCATCCAGGGAGGTGTAACCAACTTTTACCACATCCTGAGTGGCAAGCTACTTGAGGATTACTTGAACAGCATCCTCCTCCTGGACTATTTAAGATAACAACAGCTTCAATGTCTAAGCTGTTAGTGTATCCAGGCCATTAAAGAGAGTATCATGAAATGAGTCGCTATTTGGTTCACAGAGCAATAAGATAGGTTCTGATTTGCTATTTGGCCAAGCTCATTAATTTGGCGTACAGTGGTACCTGCACTTCCAGGAGCATCAGGGTTTATAGCAACTTGTATCGTCTCCTAGTGTTCAAGAAGTGACCCACTGTACTTGTGTTGCTATTCAGGCAAAGTCCAGCAATGCCATTATACAAATAAATCAAAAGGCGGCTTTCAAAGGCTTCCTGGAACACTTAAAACTGCCCTCTGAAATGGCCTAGCTAGCCACTCAGTCAAGGGTAGTTAGGGATGAGCAGCAAATGTTGGCCTTGCCGTCGATGCCATGAAAAAATAAATTTAAAAAAAACTCCCTTAATATGGGAATGGTCATCTGGGATATTCCAATCAAGTTAAATTGAATTCTCAGCATACCTGTGTGGAATGCATTGGACGTTCTTCAGAGTGACTTCACTAGCTCCCCACTCACCTCTGTCAATTCCCTCATCGACACTGGATGTAATGTTGAATATATAGTATGGGTCGGTATATTATAAATAGTTGTGAATGAAAGGTTGTGATATAATATATATTTTCAACATCCTCTGCTTGGATAGGTTTGTTGAGAGGGTTGTGGCCTGCTGTCAAAACAGCCCATGACCAATATTGTTGCTACTTTCCATTACTAAATCATTGCACTGATTTTTAATGTGGAGGAGTAAATGAGATTGAGAGCAGTTGGAGGATTAAAACAGGGTAAGTGACAGGGTGTAAAAAGCCCACTTCAACCCACCAACTTCTGCACTTAACTTTAATGCGTTAGGCTGAGGGCGAGCAACCCCCTCTGGAGAGGAGGGTTGTCAATTTCAATATGTTAATTGCTTAATTACTGTGATATTAACATGGCTTTTGCAAATTAACTGTAGGTGCATGGATTTCCCAGGCTTCCTGGACTCACTGGTATAAGCAAAGTGAAAACATTGAATGGTTAGAGCACAGAAGAGGGCTATTCAGTCCATCATCTGTAATGGCTCTCTGAAGGAGCAATCCACTTACAGCCACTCCTCTGCCTTCTACCCTTAGCTCTGCACATTCTCCCTTTTCAGATAATAATCCAATTCCCTGTTGAATGCTTCGATTGAACCTGCCTCCACCACACTCTCAGGCAGTGCATTCCAGATCTTAACCATTCACTGCAAAAATGTTTTCCCTCATGTTGCCATTGCTTCTTTTGCCAATCACCTTAACTTTGTGCCCTCTGGTTCTCGATCTTTGCACCCATGGGAACAGTTTCTGCCTATCTACTCTGTCCAGAGCCCTCATGATTTAGAATACCTCTGTCACATCTCCTCTCAACCTTCTCTTCTCCAAGGAAAGCAGTCCCAACTTCTCCAATCTATCTATGTAACTGAAGTACCTCATTGCTGGAATCATTCTTGTGAATTTTTTCTGCATCCTCTCCAATGCCTTCACATTCTTCCTAAAGTGTGGTGCCCAGAACTGAACACAATACACTAGTTGACGCTGAAACAGTGTTTTATACAAGTTTAACATAACTCCCTTCCTTTTGTACGCTATACTCCTATTTATAAAGCCCAGGTGCCTACTCTATGCCCCTATTGATAGAGCCCAGGATGCCATATACTTCATTACCGTGCTCTCAACCTGTCCTGCCACCTTCAATTATTTATACACATGTGCACCTAGGTCACTCTGCTCCTGCACCTCCTTCAGAATTCAACTCTTTCTCTTATTATGTCTTTCTGCATTCTTCCCAGCAAAATGAATCACTTCATACTTCTCTGCATTAAATTTCTTCTCTGCCCATTTGACCAACCTGTCCATGTCCTTTTGAAGTTCCACACTAACCTTCTCACAGTTACTTCTAAGTTTTGTATCTTACTCAAATTTTGAAATTGTGCCCTGTACATCAAGGTCTAGGCCATAAATATATATATCAGGAAGAGCAGGATTGACCGTAGTTCCTACCAGATGTGACCCTAGGACATAAAACCACCCCAAATTTGCAAATGTTAGTAAATTGATCAAGGGTCCTAAGAATGATCCCTGGGACATTCCATTAAACCTTCCTCCAGTCTGAAAATAACTGTTAACCAATACTCTGTTTCCTGTTACTTAGCCAGTTTTGTATCCATGTTTCTACTGTCCCCTCTATTCCATTAGCTCTAACTTTGTTCACAAGTCTATTGTGCAGGACTTTATCAAATGTCTTTTAGAAGTCCATGTACAGCACATCAACAGCATCACCGTCATCAACCCTCTCTGTTAACTCAAACTCAAGCAAATTAATTAAACACGATTTTCCCTTAACAAATCCGTCCTGGCTTTCCTTAATTAAACCACATTTTCCCAAGTAACTATAAATTTTGTCATGAACTTATCATTTCTTCAAGCTTCCCCAACACAGAGATTAAACTGTAGTTGCTGGGCTTAATTTTTACACCCTTTTTTGAACAAGGGTGTAACTTTTACAATTTTCCAGTCCTCTGAGACCACCCCGAGTCTAAGAAAGACTGGAAAATTATGGCCGGTGCCTCTGCACTTTCCATCCCCGTTTCCCTTAGTATCCTTGGATGCACCCCATCTGGTCCTGATGCCTTATCCACTTTGAGTACAAACAGACTGGCCAATACCTCCTCCTTATCAATTTTGAACCATTCAACCTGCAAAGCATCTTATTCCATGGTAAAGGCAAATGCAAAGTATTCATTTAATACATCATGCCCTCTGCCTTCATGTGTAATTCTCCTTTTTGGTCCCTAATTGGCCCCACTCCTTTTACTACACTTTTACCATTTATGTGCTGATAGAACACTTTTGGATTCCTTTTTATGTTAGCTGCCAGTCTTTTGTTATACTCTCTCTTTGCTTCTCTTGCTTTTAAAATTCTGCTCTGCATCTTCCATATTCAACTTGGTTCTTGGTTCTATTATCCACCTGGCATCTGTCAGAAGCACACTTCTGCTTCTTCATCTCAATCTCTATCTCTTTTATTATCTCTAAATTTGTTTACCCTATCTTTCCCATTCACAGGACTATACCTTGACTGTGCCTGGACTATCTCTTCTTTAAAGGTAGCCCGTTGTTCTCTTACAGTCTTGCCTGATAGCCCTTGATTCCAATTTATTTGGGTCAGATCCATTCTTACCCCATTGAAGATGGCTTTCCTGCAGTTACAGTGGATTGTTCCTTGTCCCATAACCAACCTAAATCTTATGATACAATGATCACTGTCCCCTAAATGTTTGCCTACCGATGCTTGATCCACTTGGCCCACCACATTCCCAAGAACCCAATCTAGCAATGCCTCTTTTCTCATTGGACTGGAAACATACTGCTGTAGAAAATTCTCCTGAACACACTCCAGGATCTCTTGTCCCTCTCTGCCCTTTACACTGCTACTATCCCAGTCTACATCCAGACTACGAAAGTCCCCCATTACAACACAGCAACAATTGAAGGGGCTGAAGACATGCCAGGGAAATGTGCCAATAGGTACTGACACTTTACAATTGCTTTCTTGCCTGATTATGTGAAAGGCTTTGCTCACAGTGCTTGTGCTAAGAAGTCATTTTGACAACATTGAAGGTTTGTACATCAGATCTCCATTTTGGAAATCTGAGCCATCAGATTTATGCTGTGTTGCTTTGGACCTCATATGAGAAACAAGATGACTAGCAGCCACTGGAGCACTGTCAGCACCAGCACCAGCAGCAACAGCCTTTTTCTCACAGACCTGCAGCTCCACAGGAGAGAGGGCCTCACATGAGTGGTGCAGCTCACAGAAGGCTAGACCCAGCACACACGGTTTACAGGTAGAGCACAAGCTTACTCAATCTGTCGGATCATCAGTGGCTGTCGAAGTCAATGCCACTACCAAATTCTTTGACAGAATCCTGGAAGGATCCGGAGACTGAGCATTTGTCAAACCTCACAGTCATCGGCCCACAAAGGCATAAGACTGATGGCTCATTTGCCAGGGCTGGCAATTATATTAACTTTTCCTGCGATGATACCAGTCAGAATGAGTGTACTCTTGGGTTTGTGGCTCTGGCTGGTGCAGGACGTCACCGACTGCACACATCTGGCAATTACAGCACCTCCAGATCACGTAGGAGTATTCATCAACCACAAGGACTTCCACTCCATCAATGTGCAGCTGGTCTGCAACCACAAACAGATGCTTATGTAGGTGGGTGCAAGACTCCCGGGCAGTGGCCGTGATGCTTTCTTCCTGCAGCAGTTCTCTTGATCCCTGATCCCTGATCTCTTTGAAACTTGAAGCAGACTTACTGATTGGCTGCTTGTGGACAAGGGATATCTATTTAAAATGTGGCTGATGTCACCGGAGTCCAAACAATGAGGCTCAGGAGCAATGAAAAGCCACACGACAACCAGGTGAGTCATTGAATGAGCCATCGGCATGCTGAAGGTGTGCTTCAGATGGACAGATCTGGAGATGTCCTTCAGTACTCGCCAGACCCAGTCTCCAGAATGCCTGTGGAGAGGGCTTGGGCAAGTTGGAATGTTGAGGGGGGGTGTGGGTGCTGGGGGGGTGCGGCGGGGGAAGGTTGGGGTGGTGTTTTAAGGCTGCAGGTGGTTAGGAAGAAAGGGGAGTTCTATCTTCGGGAGGGCCGCCACCTGCTGATCCACAAAGGGCCTCCAAAGATAGAAACCTTCCTCCCCTTTGAAGAATTTATTTTAAAAAAACCAGGTGGCCCTCTCCAGCCCAACTGCCCGCACCTAACGTTTTGTGGTGTGGGCAGAGTATTATCAGGGTCAATTGGCTTGGTCACAACCCTAATTGACCCTTGATTACCAATTTAAATATGACGGGTGAGCTGCCAATTTCAGTGCCTGCCCGCCCACCCGTATTATGGGGTTGAGCTCGAGGGTGGTTGGGAAGGTGGTGAGGTGGGCATCTGTCCTAATTTACATGACCACACCCACTACCAAAAGCACATCCAGTGGAGCACGTAAAATGCAGCCCATATTGTGCAACACACTCATGTAAGTATCCTTGTTCAATTACAAATCTTTACTCTTCTTCTGCAAAGCATTTGGACATGTTGCATCCCCTGTGGCTTCAGCACAGCTAGAGACAGGCTGCTTTGCTCTGACTGCTCAGATGCTTTTGGTCAACATCCTCGAGTTTTGGAGCCTTTGAGGGCCCCACCAGACACTGCTCCAACTGTACCATGAGGCAGCATGTGGGGTACAGTCTGAGGGGAATGGGGAGCAGTAGGTGAGAAGTGGAAATGCTTTGAACAGAGTCTCCACTTCCAGGTCCCTTTTCACCATCATCCCTCTCGCCACACTTCCGTACCCACAATGAGCTGAAGAAGACTTTACTTCAGATCAGTGAGGTAGAATACATTCTATTTAAGCTGGCATTCGTAGTGTACAAGCCATTGATGAGGCCTGCAAGCACTTATTTGATTGCCAAGTTTGACATCCATGTAGGTGGTCACTTTTTCTGCGGATGTAGACATCATTGCGAAGGTCTGTGACATCATATGATTCCTGCTTGAGGCATATCCCTCCAATCTCTTTGCCAGTGAGCACAATGCAGCTGAAGTCCCTGTCAGTAAATCGTGCATTCTTTGCTGCTGTTCCAGGGACATCATCTTTGTTGATGGTTCCTGAGGTATCGCATGCACGCCCAGCTGACCAGTACTTCCTGTCATTCACTGTCCTAGAACTCCCTCCCTAGCAGTACTGTGTCTGTACCTACACTTTACTACTGCAGCAGTTCAAGAAGGTAACTCACCACCACCTTCTCAAGGACAATTAGGGATGGACAATAAATGCTGGCCTAGCCAGCGACACCAACATCCTGTGAAAGACTTCTGCTGCATGTCCCAAAATGCCTTAAGCCATTGAAGTACTTTTGAAGTTTAGCCACTGTTGTAATGTAAGGAATATAAGCAGACAATTTGCACACAGCAAACTCCCGCAAATAGCAAAGTCTTGATGACCAGATAATCTGTTTAAATTTTTAAAATCCTATGGCCTCTATCAAGGAATCTCCATTGCTGTCTCTGTCTCCATCTGCTTTTGCTCACTTGTGATGCATGAGTCACCAGTTAAAAAACCCAATTATCTACCTTACTGGTCCCACCAAAATTAGCATATGAGCTGGTAACATGATCTGCTTGAGTCTGTGACAGTGCGCCCTCAGAGTGAGTGACCCCTGAGGAGTCATCATTGTCCTCCTGGATCACCTCTTGCTTGAAGGCCCTGTGGGAAATTAAAAGCATGAATTTGAACTGCCAAGGTGCCAGTGTTTTAATCGATGGTTATGCACATGATCATTTTTCATTCAGTGTTGAAATCAAGTCAAACTGAGTGACTGTTATATGTCATGTGGCTGTCTGATATTTCATTCTGTCACCAGGCAGCTGGCAGGCTCCTATCTGTGATGGCCAAGTGTGCCGATACTCCACTGATGTCCACTGCCTCCTCTTCTGCAGTTATCAGTTGACAGGTGGCTGGAGGGCCACCTCCAGTTGTCTGCCTCTCCCTTGGGTTCTCTTCTCCTATGTGAGATTGTAGTAGCATGTATTGAATTGATGGATGGAGAGCATTTACTGGGGTTAACGGAGGGAGTGGAATGGTGTTGCATACAGATGATGGTGAGTGTGAGTGGTGAATGGATAGATCAGGATATGGGGAAGTGTATAGACAGAGGGATGGATGTACCTGCAAGGCAAGAAGGTGCGGTGTGCTGGAACAGACTTCAAAAGTAGGATGAGGGGCATGATATGCACATCCAAGGTAGATGTACTCATCATTCCTACCCTTCTCAGGTCATTAAACAACTTTTAACATTGAATCCAATGAACATGGCACCTCATTCCCGCTGATGACCTCATGAGAACCCTCAGCCACGTCTTCTTTCTTTCACTGGCAGGTTTCTTCCCCCTGTTAGTAGAGAAGAGTATCTTCCTGTGAGCTCTTACAGACCCCATTAGCACCTCCAGAGGGGAATCTCTAAATGGGGCACCACCTTTGAAGATTTGGCCTCCACTCTGCCAAGTCTTTGTATTCTGATCCCAACCTAAAATCCATCAAATTTCATGTTCGCATTCTTCCCATAAATACTAGAGCTGAGATCAATTCATGCGGGTTTTCATCATGCCCGCCCATGCTAGTTGTGTGGGAAATCTGGGAACGATATGGTAATGCTGTGCCTGGTTAAAACGTTATTGACAGGTGCTCAGCACTTACTCCTGGGTTTCCTTCATTTTACTGAACACTCCCCTCCCACTCCCAGCCCCAACCCACTCCCAGCCTGCTGGGAACTTAAAATTTAGCCCATTATGTACCTTCATATCATGTGACTTATGCTCTGATAGTATATTGGGGCAGGGCGGGGGAAGAAACACCCATTTCCTGCTGAGAGGAAGGTGGTGGCATAGTGGTATTGTCACTGGACTGGTATTCCAGAGACCCAAGGTAATGGTCTCGGTACCTGGGTTCAAATCCCACCACAGCAGATGGTGAAATCTGAATTCAATAAAAATCTGGAATTTTAAAAAGTCTGATAATAACTGTGAAATGATTGTTGTAAGAACCCATCTGGTTCACTAGTGTCCTTTAGGGAAGGAAATCTGCTGTCCTTACCTGGTCTGGTCTGGCCTACATGTGACTCCAGACTCACAGCAATGTGGTTGACTCTTAAAATGCCCTCTCAACAAGGGCAGTTAGGGGTGGGCAATAAATGCTGGCCTAGCCAGCGATGCCCACAACAAATAAATAATCTGTTCTGCTTTTCAAGGGAGGTATAATCTGGCTTTGAGTTAACCTCCACCGTAGAAGTGATCACAGCCTTGAATTTTCATGCATCTGGTCACAAAATCAGTAAACATGCTGTGATCTACCAAATGGATGACCGATACATTTCCTAGCAGGACATGACATTTTCCTCATGGACATCAGGTGGTACGATGAGGCTGCATAATTTTTTTGGATTGTAGATTCCCCAAAATCCAAGCTGTTCTGATGGTATTTATACAGCTCTATGGATTTCATGACCGCAAAGGCCCCCATTCTATCACTGTACCATCAATGTAGGATAACACAAATAAATGTCTGCTTCCGAGTCATGATACATTTATGTTAAGGTTCAAATACTGTGCTCAAATATTTTATGGAAAAAGGTAACCACAAGGGCAGTTCCAGGAAACCTTTCACACTCTTTTCTCGTTTCTAACACTTTTTAGATAGCCACAAAGAGCAACAAAACACAGATATGGAGCCCTTGTAGCCACCTGTCTCATGTATTGATTATAGTGCCATCTTGAAGCAGCACGCCAGATGCCTGGTCAGATCGTGACACACCAGAGTCTTCAAAGTTCTGCTATACGTACCACATTTTGTCATTCACGGTAGAAAAATAGAGAGCAGGTGGCAGAGAAGCCTTGAGAGTGTAGCTACCTACTGTAGTCATTGGCTGTACCAATTAGATGGCACATGTTAGCCGTCGGTGTCCTTGCAGTAGATGACATTTGCCTGCCTGCTGGCCTGGAGCCTGCTGCTCTGGAGCCTACGTAGCCAAATCTCACAGTTATTGTCAGGTAGTTTCACTCCTGTCTATAACTGTGGGTGAGAGAGCTAAATTTAGTATGATTAACTTCCAACTGTTGGGCATTACTAGCACCAGTACAAAACCCAACTAAAAAACTGAAAACTGTAAGTGGTCTGAAGTCTCTGCCCATCATTCCAGATATTACATTTGTAAATCAGATATTCAACTGAAAAACCTATCATCAGCCTTTTGCCTTAATTGTTCCCATTTCTGCTTTTCCGCCGCAGCTCTGGGTGGCTCCGCTATGTACCCTGAAAGATTAAAATAAAACTGCTGCCAATATCAAATCCCGTCTCGGACTTACTATGGTTACTTTTGCACTCTGTCCATTGTTTCCCTGTTGCGCTCAATGTCATGTCCCAATGTCAGTCCATCTCTCCTGTTATGCTGGAGAATCTGACCTTTGATCTCGAAACTTGATTCTCTATTTTAAAGCTCTGAACTTTGCTTCCTCCAATATTGTTATTTGTTTTTCCTGTGCCATTCTAATTGTTTACATATAAGTTTGTTGTAAAGAAAATGCTAAAGCCGTATTTACCTGAACTGGCCAGTGTGTGTCATCCAAAATCTGATCCACTGTGAAGAGGGACAATTCGAAAATATCGAAAAAGCAGACTGATAATCTTGAACCAAACTCCCTGCATCTCATCTCCAGTAAAATGCAATGGATGATCTTGGTAGAGCACTGATGATTTGCATAATTGCGAAATTTGTTTGTAATTCAAATGAGTTAACAGGTGTATTTAAATTGAAATTATGAGTCTTTAACAATGAGAATTGGGGGCAGATTAGGGGTGGAGGGGTAGGTAAAACTCTCTATGCCTTGCAGTTCTCCTTACTGCTGTGAAATATGGCCAGTAATTAAACTCTCAGTCTGTGGGCCTTCCAGACTTTAAAGAGCTGTTAAGAAAGGACTGCTTATCTGAGACAGGCCAATTACCCAGAATGATGAAGTCAAGAGGAAAGTAGCTAAATTTCTTTACTTGAGTGATCACAACCATCAGAATGTGATTAGTCCCCCCCAGCACCAGCGGGGATGGTGGAGGGACACTCGTACTGGAAGACTTCAAATAGCCATTTCCTTAGTTAAAATAAAACCTGACTGGTCTAACCGGATGCTTCTTTTCTCCCTTAGTCTCGATGGGACGTTTGAGGATTTTGGTTCAGGTACTGGCTGCAGCCGAAAGAAATGTTTCCTTTCCCCACTGATTTGTTGATTAAAACGCATAGTCTCTGGCTGCGGCTTATCGGCATGCAACTAGCTGTTCCTTTTAATTAAAAAGGAGCCACCACAAGTGAGCAATTAACAGCTAGTAATTACTTTACTCTTCAGAACCGTAACATTCTGCCTTTCATTTCAATTATATAACGGGCAAGTGCCTGTTTGATCTACAAATTAGTGAGTTCTTGTAGTATTTGTTTAGCGGGAGATTTGGAAGGTTAATGATGGCCTGTGGTGGCACTGGTTTCTGTGATTGATGTAAAACAAGAAAAAAAGGATATTAAAACTGTAACAGTCGATCAAGAAATGCAAATTCTACCTTCATGTTAATGAATGTGAGACTCACAGAGGCCTTAATATGCAAACTGTTACACTCCATGAAACGAGCATCCACTCTGCTAATAATTGATTAATAAATTGAAACCTTAAGAGTTTAATTTAGCAATGTTTTAATACAGTTGCCTGAAAGGCTGACATATTACAGTGTCTGATACCTCATGCAGTTCCACTTTGATGTGTGTATGCTTGACAGAAGTAAAGAGGCACTAAAGTTCTTCCCCGTCCACCAACCCCTGCACCCCCAACCCCAAGGGACCCCAAACGTGTTGATTTCATTTTTAAATAGAAGCTAATAACTTGAGGGCTTTTTCCTTCTCCAAATTTACTTAATGACCAGTCTGTTACCTCAGAGATTGACTTTCCTTTACGCTGCATCACAGCTTGTCTCAGTGATGTAATTTTAATTAATATTGATTTACCTCACTTTGCAAAATTGTACTCATGACCGTGGGTAAATTTGCTGCAGGAGGTTGTACTGAGTGAATGATTATCAAACGTATTGAGTGCAGTGTGTAAGTTTGGTCCCAGTGAAATGTTTTTAGATGTTAAGGCAGGTAAAAAGAGAAGGTTGCATTTATATAGTGCCTTTCATGACCTCAGGGCACCCAAAAACGCTTTACAGCTAATTAAGTACGTTTTAAGTGTAGTCGCTGTTGTAATGTAGGAGTTAGTTCTTTTATTCCAGTGGATATGAAATAAGAGCACAGGATTTAAAACATAACAGGATGATTACAAATTTAAACTAAGCAATTCCAATTAAATGGTTTTTAAAGCCATATTATTAGGGTGGCATAGTCACTATTTGTAACATTTTAAAAAACTTTATTTTTTTTTAACAAAACCGGGACAGTATTTTCAATATCTTTGACTGTATTTTTTGGTGGCAAAAATATATTGTTACCTTAAAAACTGAAAAGCTTCCACAGCCACATTTTTCTGAATATGCTGCGCTTCATGTGCATATGTGATGGTTTGATAGCTTCAAGCTTTAATTTTGATTGATAAGATTGATTGATATTTATCAATCAAAATTAAAGTTTAAAGCTGTCAAACCATCGCATAATGAAAATGCTTTCCTTGGCCCTGATTGTTTAGACTGTTTTCTATTTTATTAAGCCAGTTTTTATGTTCTAACTAATTAGGTTGGCAGGAGAGGTTGTTATAGGTATCAGTCAGCAAGATTTCAATCTGTCATTCAATTCACGCTGGTACAATCCAGTCTGGGCTAAACCTATCAATGGGAGCTGGGATTCTGGTGGCATGTTGTAGATATGTCAAGTTATGCTAGCTGTTGACCACTCTGTCATGCCATCTTCCATGTTTTACAAAGGAAAACATGGCGTTCCATGCCTCCCAGAATGAAGCCAGCATTATGGTTAGTCAACTATTCTTTTGTCTTATTTGTGCCCTTTGGACTGTTATCACAGCTTACTGGGTAACAGAAAGCTCTGGATACACTAAATGTCTGCAAAAGCGAGGCTTGTGTGCCTCTGTCTCAAAGGCCGGGATTTTCCAGCCTTGTCGCTGGCGGGACCCATCGTGGGCGAGGCAGCGTCCCAGCCAGAAGTCCATTGACTTGTGGCGGGACCGGAAGATCGTGGTGGCGGGCGGGTGCGAAAAATCCCACTCTAAATGTGGGTATGTAGGCGCTGGCAGTTCAACACAAAACATCTCTGGCACAACCTGAATTGCCTCCATTGACCTTTCCCTCCAAAAAAGTGCAAATCGAGGCTCACCATGGGGGAATTGATTGGTAGAAACAGTGGTGTTGGTGGCAAATAAGATAGTTCAACAACAGGCATAGAGGAGAAGCTGCTTGGCAGCAGAAAGGAATAAAGAAAAATTGCCAAGAAATTATTCAAAAGTAGATTCAATTTACTCAGTGTTTTTTAAGTAACGTTCATAAGTGATTCGCAAACAACTCTGGATGCGCATTATTCATGGAGTTAAACATAATTGAATAAGAAATTGAGCATTCTATAAGCACAAATGTCCATAAATTGCATGCAAGGTGTTCATTGCTTCATTTAAATATTTTAATGAAGCTCTTGCCAGTTTTAAGGCAGGTGTATTCAGCACCTACTTCTCCCGTTTGATATAGAAAGTGAGTGGGGATCTGGCACTAGGTCTGGAAAACACAGGATTTTTTTCAATGAAGTTTAAGCTGTAATGAATTTGAAAGCTGACTGATATCACATTGCCACACTTGGGTTTAATTGTAGCTAATAGGCCATGACTGTTAACAAGTGACAAGGGATGATGTTGGCTTGTCATTCTCTGATAATACCATCTGTCAGTAGTTGTCCACACCAATAACTGATCTTCATTTATCTCTGTTTTTATCCTCTCCTTCATTATAGGTTGTTTTCTCTTCAATTGATAGTTTTTTCCCCTTTCTGCTCTCACATATTCAATTTTCTTCCTCACTCTTTCAGAATACATGCCAATTTTGAATAGATTAGGAAATCAAACAGTCTGTGCTTCATCCAATAATGTAAAGTAAGGGCGGCTAGTTTGACTTTGTCTGTTTGCTATCATTTCTTCTGCTTAAAAGCACCTCGGGATGTTTTACTATGAGTTATACAAATGCAAGCTGTTCCTACTGTACTCAGTATTTTTCTCTGTTGCTGCGTTCACACAGGGGGACTCACCACATGTAAATGGGCTGAAGCCTGCATTCTACCTCCTGCCCCTGAAGTACAGCTTGACACCAACTCTCTGAAAGATACTGTTGGTGCTCAAAGGAAAACATGTTGCAACTTCTGCAAAGTGATGACGATCTTAGCACACCACCAAACCTAATACTCCCTCTCCCTTTATGTCACATGATACTAGCTCACCAAGTTGTCCAATGGCACAGTCCCAATCAAACTATATTTACCAGCATTACCCTGTTGGCAAAGCTCGAACACCTGAGAGAAAACAGCAAAAGCATAGTCTAGTAGCGGTGGCTTTTATACTTTATATTTTATATTGTTAAGGTCTTGTGATCTGTAATGCTTTGTAATATGTTCCCAGCTATGGGATGACTGAGAACTGCAAAGGGGAAATGTTCTCTCAAGTTTTTATGCAGAACTATGATATAATAACCTGTTAAATTTACAATGCTTCAATCAAATTTAGTAAAAACCAAGGAAAGGTCATTGTTTCTTATATCAAGCCCAACAGCAGGAGGACTGGAAACAGCGGGAGAATCTATCACAAATAAATGATGGGGTTATAAGACAATAATACTAATGTATTTTATTGGCAGCTTTTGAAATATTAGAGGATTTTGTGCTTCAGACCTCTTACTTAGGTAATATCTACCATAAGCAAAGTGACTGGTAATTATATTTTGACAACAGCCAAAATGCTGTTGCGCTTCTTATAAATGTTGTGTTATTCAAGTTGCTCCTGGCACACAGAATCCTGGCTGATATTACCATTCATGGTGAGCTACTTTTTCTCCTGCACCTCTTTCTTTTATATACCTAAGTACTGAAGGCCTATCTTCTAAACCATATACAGGTTTCATGTATTCAGATACCAGTGACTATATAGATAAATGTTAACCCTCCATAAGGTTTGTGTAACATTCAAAATAAGGGGCTGAATTTTTAAACAGTCATGAAGGCTGGACCAGAAGGAAATGGGCCCACAATTTCCTGCCACCGGCCAGTGTGCCAGACTCCCACCATGGTCCCACCTCCAGGCCATTTTCAAATACGCAAGTGTGGGCAGCCCATGAAGCCAATTAAAGGGCCTATTAAGGTCACTCTCACACGCCGATTGGAATTTTCTAAGGGATGGAGGAAGCCTCCTGGTGGAAAACTGGGGTAGGACAGTGCTCCATGCAGCTAGGGAACAGCTCGCCTTCCCCTCATGCCCCAACATCCCCCCCACCCTCAATATCTGATATGGCATTGGGCCTCAGTTGTGGGCACTGGCCATCCAGTGTGACTGCCTGGCAGCTATGTAATTCTTTGTAATTTTACCTTTGTAAAAACTGTTCAGAGGGCACCTCCATCTTGAGGCACCTCCTGTTCTCCAGCCTACATTGCCAGCTCCCATCTCTGATGGTGGGGCTGCCAATCTTTCAATGCTGGAGGGTATGCTACTGGCTCTCCAGCCTTCGGAGCCAGCCCACCATCCTTAATTAGACAGCGAACGCACACATTGGCCAATAATTGGCACGCTTGTCAAAACTGCGTCGGGCATTAGGCAACGACATAACACAGGTTCGGGACTCGGGAATGCACCAGACGTTGTGGTCCCAACCCTAGAACAAAAGTTTGCTTTTATACATTGATGGGATGTGTGCATCACTGGTCAGGCCAATATTTATTGCCCATCACTAGTTACTTTTGAGAAGGTGGTGGTGAACTGCCTTCTTAAACCGCTGCAGTCCCTGTGGTGCAGGTACACCCACAGTGCTGTTAGGGTGGGAGTTCCAGGAATTTGACCCAGCGACAGTGAGGCAACAGCGACATATTTCCAAGTCAGGATGGTGAGTGGTTTGGAGGGAAACATTCAGGTGGTGGTGTTCCCATGTATCTGCTGCCCCTGTCCTTCTAGATTGTAGCGGTTGTAGGTTTGGAAGGTGCTGTTGAAGGAGCTTTGGTGAATTTCTGCAGTGCATCTTGTAGATGGCACACGCTGTTACCACTGTGCGTCAGTGGTGAAGGGTTGAATGTTTGTGGATGGGGTGCCAATCAAGCAGGCTGCTTTGTCCTGGATGGTGTCAAGCTTCTTGGGTGTTGTTGGAGCTGCACTCACCCAGGCAAGTGGAGAGTATTCCATCACACTCCTGACTTGTGCCTTGTGGATGGTGGACAGGTTTTGGGGGGTCAGGAGGAGAGTTACTCGCTGCAGGATTCCTAGCCTCTGACCTGCTCTGGTAGCCAAGTGTTTATATAGACAGTCCAGTTCAGTTTCTGGTCAATGGTGTAGGATTTCAGGGTTCAGGGGCCACAAATACCTAAATAGGCAGTCAACTAGTCATAAGTAATTTTAAGATGGTTTATTAAGAAACAACAGTTTAGATATGATATATTAACTAATTAGACAGAAAAAGCATACAATCCATAACAACTTCTGATAACAGCATTCCGCTCTCTAGTCGAAGTGTTAGGAAAGTCTTCCCTCGATCTCTCGACCTTCCTCCTCCTCCTCTGGTCCACCTTCCATCTGAAAAATGCAGCTGCCCAATGAGTACTACAACCTCACCAGCACCTCAGCCCCCTACCACCGGTATAACACCAATATATATACCATTTTTGGGGGGCTTTTTAGTACGTCACCCTGCTCAAGGTCAGCCTTTTAGTTTACATCTTGCTCAGGGTCATATCCTAGCCCTTTCTAAATACTTGCATAGATAAGGGGGTGCACAAGACGCCATTCTATCAGCTTATGTCAATATAGCAACTGGAACTAAGGCTGTTTAGAGGTCAAAATGTTTAGAAATCCTCTTTCCCGAGAGAAAATCAAGGGTGCTTAGCTAATCCCATAAAATTCAGAAAATACCTACCTGCTAAAGACTCCAATTTCTTAAAATGGTAACCCCCAGGATGTTGATAGCAATGGTAATGCCATTAAATGTCAAGGTGCAATGGTTAGATTCTCTCTTGTTGGAGATTATCATTGCCTGGCACTGGCGTGGCGTGAATGTTATTTGCCACTTGTCAGCCCAAGCCTGGACATTTTCCAGGTCTTGCTGTTCTTGGACATGGACTGCTTCAGTATCTGAGGAGTCACGAATGCTGCTGAACATTTTGCAATCATCAGCAAAAAATTCCCACTTCTGACCTTATGATGGAAGGAAGGTCATTGATGAAGCAGCTGAAGATGGTTGGGCCTAGGACACTACCCTGAGGAACTCCTGCAGTGATGTCCTCGAGCTGAGATGACTGACCTCCAACAACCACAACCATCTTCCTTTGTGCTAGGTATGACTCCAACCAGCAGAGAGTTTTCCCCCTGATTCCCATTGACTCCAGCTTTGCTAGGGCTCCTTGATGCCACACTCCATCAAATACTGCCTTGATAACAAGAGCAGCCACTCTCACCACGTCTCTGGAGTTCAGCTGTTTTGTTCATGTTCGAACCAAAGCTGTAATGAGGTCAGGAGCTGAGTGGGACCCAAATTCAGCATCAGTGAGCAGGTTATTGCTAAGCAAGTGCCGCTTGATAGTCTTGCTGATGGCCCCTTCCATCACTTTACTGATGATCGAGAGTAGACTGATGGGGCGGTAATTGGCCGAGCTGTATTTGTCCTGCTTTTTAAATACAGAACATACCTGGGCAATTTTCCACATTGCTGGGTAGATGTCAGTGTTGTAGCTGTACTGGAACAGCTTAGCTACAGGTGCGGCAAGTTATGGAGCACAAGATTTCAGTACTATTGCCGGAATATTGTCAGGGCCCATAGCCTTTGTAGTATCCAGTGCCTTCAGCCTTTTCTTGATATCACATTGGAGTAAATCGAATTGGCTGACGACTGGCATCAGTGATGCTGGGGACCTCTAGAGGAGGCCGAGATGGATCATCAACTCGGCACTTCTGGCTGAAGATTGTTGCAAATGTTTCAGCCTTATTATTTGCATTGATGTGATGGGCTCTGCCATCATTGAGGATGAGGATATTTGTGAAGCCTCCTCCTCCGGTGAGTTGCTAATGGTCCATCACCATTCATGACTGGATGTGGCAGGTCTGCAAAGCTTAGATCTGATCCATTGGTTGTGGGATCGCTTAGCTCTGTCTATCGCTTGCTGCTTATGCTGTTTGGCATGCAAGTAGTCCTGTGCTGTAGCTTCACCAGGTTGACACCCCATTTTTAGGTATGCCTGATGCTCCTGGCATGCCCACCTGCACTCTTCATTGAATCAGGGTTGATCCCCTGGCTTGGTGGTGATGGTAGAGTCGGAGATATGCTGGGCCATGAGGTTACAGATTGTGGTTGAATCCAATTCTGCTGCTGCTGCTGATGGCCCACAGCATCTCTTTGATGCCCAGTCTTGAGTTGCTAGATCTGTTCGAAATCTATCCCACTTAGCAGGCGGTAGTGCCACACAACACGATGGAATGTATCCTCATTGTGAAGATGGGCCTTCATCTCCACAAGAACTGTGCAATGGTCACTCCGACTGATAATGTCATGGACAGGTGTATCTGTAGCAGGCAGGTTGGTGAGGATGAGGTCATGTATGATTTTCCCTCTTCTAAGTTTCATCACCACCTGCCGCAGACCCAGTCTAGCAGCTATGTCCTTGAGTACTGAGCCAGCTTGGTTAGTATTGGTGCGACCGAGCCACTCTTGGTGATGGACATTGAAGTCCCCCACCCAGGGTACACTCTGTGCCCTTGCCACCCTCAGTGCTTCCTCCAAGTGCTCAATATGGAGCAATACTGATATATCAGTTGATGGGGGGGGGCAGTAGGTTCAGCCCAATTAAAAGATGTTGATGCTGAAACTTTGTTCTTCTGTTCATTCAAATTGCATTTTGTAAGAAAAGAACTGGAAGGTTTTGGTGAAGAACTGTGCCAATTAATATATTGATGGAAACAGACCTTTTGCCTTTCTGCATGTTGTGTTGCATTGGGGTGAAATTGAGGTCAATGGTGCCATTTTCCAGGCACTACAAACGCTCTTAAGGTTTCAAAATGGTGTCTCTGTAACATGCACACATTTCTGACTAGGAGGATAAAGGGGTTAGTGCATACACTTAACATCTGCTGGATGGCTGTAGAACAGATCGTAATGGTGGTGTAGTGGTAATGTCACTGGACTAGTAATCCAGACACTGAGAGGTTAATGCCCTGGGGACATGGGTTCAAATCCCACCATGGCAGTTGACGGAGTTTAAAATCTGAAATTGAAAGCTAGTCCTAGTAATGGTGACCATGAAATTATCATCAATTGTCATAAAAACCCATCTGGTTTTGCCAGGACTACTTGCACCACTGATGTCCTTTAGGGAAGGAAATATGCCTGTCTGGCCTACATCTGATTCCAGACCCACAGCAATGTGGTTGACTTTTAATTGCCCTCTGAAATAGTCTAGCAAGCCACTCAGTTCAAGGGCAATTAGGAATGGGTAACAAAGCCTTGCCAGCAACGCCCACATCCCATCAAATAACAAAAAAAGACATCATGATGTTAATCAGTGTGAAATGCTGATATGTCACCAGTGCTGCTAATTTGTAGCACATGCTTGAACAAACCCCAGGCAATCTCGTATAGCTGAACACATGTTAAACAGCATGAAATACCACAACCCCTGCCCCCCAAATCACCCACCTCCACTCCCATCATCAGCACTATTTGAAGGGATCAACTGCTTGCAACTTAGTTGCTGGTTTATTTCTTCTAGCTGTTGTTACAATTTCATATGCTTTTGGTGTTTCCCATAGTTGTTTCAAGTTTCAAAAGGCTATAGGCAGTGAACAGTGTTGTAGGTGCTGAAGTACTTTGCTGACTTCAAATCTTCTGCACAAACCAGTTGCTCCCTGAATTCTTGTGGAATGGAGCATGGCTTGGAGAATGAACAGAGTAAGACAAACTGCAAGAAACGGGAGGAGGAGGAGGAGGAGGAAGAAAAATTCTCAGTAGGAGACCATATTGTCGCAGGTTGTGCAGGGAGCAATTCTCTGAACAGAATCCCGAATGTTTGAGACTTCAATGCTTCAAGGTGAATATCACTGAAATCAGCTGAGTGTTGTAGCCATAGTTTCAAGCTCAGAGCATGGCCAATAATTGTGAAGGTGACAATAGCCATGAATATATATCAGTATGGCTCCTTCTAGGTTGGGGCTGCAGATATTTGCAACATTTTGTTGTTTGCCTACCACTGATGCTTTCTATGCGATGAAGGCTAATCACTTTTCATTCCCTTTTGCCAGACACAAGCAGGCAGAGTGAGGATTTGCAAGCATTGCAGGCTTCCCCATGGTGCAGGGTACCATTGATTGCATGCACATCGTTTTGTAGGCGCTCCATGTCGACTCTGTCATGAACTGGGACTTAATGGGATTCCACTCCACCAATGTGCACCTGGTGTGTGACCATAGGCAGTGCCCCATGTAGTTCAATGCTCAGTATCCTGGCAGCAATCATGATGCATTCATTCTGTGGCAGTCCACTATGCCAACTGTAATTCAGCCACCACACCGGCCCAAAGAGTAGTCACAAGGGCAACAAGGGCTATCTGTTGATGACATGGCCCATGACACTGGTTCACAATATATCCAGATGGAGTATTCAAAAGGTGAGGACCAAGCTACCCGATTAAATGTCATAGAACAGACCAGTGGCATGCTGAAGCCAGATTCGGCCACCTAGGCCACTCTGGAGGAGCTCTGCAGCACAAGTTTGTGACTCTCGAGACATGTTGTGGTTTGCTGCATATTGCACAACCTTGCCATCATCTGGGAACAGCCCTTGCTACCAGCTATTAGACAAGAAGTTGAGCAGCAGGAGGAGGGTGTGAAAGAGGAAGGGAGGTTTCAACTCAGACAACCTCTTTCTGCCTGTGCTATCTGGGAAGAACTAATACCCAGTACAGTTCCAGTGAATGCAACCTCAATTCAACCATTCACCAACAGCCTCATACTCCTTACATTTCTTCTGTCACTGACCATCATGTCAGTCCTCTTGGACACAATGCAAAGTAAAAGCCAACATTAAGTACACATGCCAATCCATTTCTAAATTGAATCATGCCATTTGCATATAAACTTAACTAAACACCCTTGCTAATTCCCTTAGTGCCTGTCTTTCATCTGCTTTTGCCTTTTCTGGTGCTCCTACACATTATTAGCCCTGAGACAGCAGCATGGCTGATGGAAGGCTGCTAACTTTCAGTGAACCAGGTTGCAGATGGCCTTGGAGGGCAACCTTGAGCAGCTCTGAGCCGAGAAGACCCAGCTTTGGGACTACACCATCTTGGCATGGGTAACATAGTCTGGGCTAGCTGGCTGGCTGGCAACGGCAAGGACACTGTTGGAGTGGCAAGGATGCAATCGAGAATGCTGTAATCCTGAGAGAGGACAGCTGTCTCGTGTTCCACGATTCCACTGCCATCTGCTCGGGGCCACATTTAGCAAACCCCACAATCTGGTGGAGGACAGATTGTTGAACTGCTGAGACACCCTGCAAACTCTTGAACACTGGCATCCAGAGCCATGATGGCAGCATGATGAACTGGCATGGCAGCACTCAGACTTTTGGTGGAAGCTGCTTGTACTGCAATGGAAGCTGAGACATCGAGCATCAGATGCCGCAACATGATTGGTTCCACAAGTGTGTCGATGGAGTTGGCTCCAAGCTCTGCGTAAGGCTCTCCATCAAGATGGTGTTGGATTCCTCCATGCTGCTTTGCATTGACCGCAGACTTCCTGGCAGCCTTCCAAATGCACCAAACATTTCATTGTGAATACCCATCAGCCCTCTTCTGCGGCCTGGCCCATCAAAATCCTCTTCTTAGTCCTCTGCAGTAGAGCTCATATGTGACTTTGCCCTCCAAGGCACCTGCACTATCCTTGAACCCCTGCCCTGGCTGCAGTGCACTTGTGCCTTGTGTCTCACCACATGCAGACCTCACCTTTAAGGTATGCACAGTGTCAATATCTGAGCTGAAGGCTGAGATCAAGTGACAGTGTTGTCTGGGTCACCACTGTCTTCTTAGTCTTCTACCACAGGTTGCAGTTCTTGGGTATCTGAAAGGCAAAAGGTACAAGGGACAAGGTTGTGGTGATGGAAAAGAGGGGACATAAGTGGTGTATGCTCAGAAGAGAATGTGGGGTATGGGGAAGTGGGATGTGAGAAGAAGGATACTGTTATTTTTCATGCATTTAGCTCCACCACTGGCCACAGGCTCAGCAATGATCCCTCCGATAATGACCAACACTATCTCTTCCATATGTAGTTTTAACAAACCTAAGACCATGTGGACTGGTATGTCTGCAAATCCTTACATAGCAAATTATAATACCATTATGGGCAAGGGAGTAATAGAGAGCAATTGACCAAAAGCTTGGCACTTCCACACATTGGGTAGTAAACTCAGAGCGAGAACGATAGGCCAACTTTTCCTATCTCCTAAGCCCTGTTTATTGAGCACTTCTGCCCTGTTATCAGCTCTTAGTCTCAACTTCAAAACCAGGAGGAGTACTGAGATAAAGTGATGGAAGGTGCACATGTGCACCAAGCAGTGCTGTGAAATGCATCACTTTATGAAAAAAATAAATGCTGAAAATGCACAGCATATCCATCAGGATGCCAAAGAGGAAAAGAGCTTAAAAGATTCAGTTGTACACCCTTTGACAGAATTGAGAGATAAACAAATCTCCTTACAGGGCTGAATAAAACAAACAGCCCAAGGAAGAAACTCAGATAAAAATCAAGAAACTCTTACCTTACTCCTGACTTTTACCCGTGGTCCCTACGCCTTTTCTTTTACTCAGATTTAGAAGGGGCTTTTGCATATTGTCATATCAATAGTTCTACTTAAAATATTAGCCTGTCTTTTTTCATATGCTGATGGACCTGCTGTGTATTTTAAGTGATTTTTTTTTGTTTTTATTTCACAGCTCCAACATATACAGTTCCTTTTCTATCTATCCAAAATCCTTGTTTTGACAGGCAAACTTATTGGAAACATAGCCAGCCAATTCCTTTCCAAGTTTTATGAATGAGCTTCAGTAATTCATTTTAGCATTAGTACAGATAAATTATGCCTCGGCAGTCAGCACTCAGATCCTAAATCAGTGTTGAGGCGGACAACTTATCCATCAAATATTTGTTCGCTCCGCAGAATGATCAGAGTAAACTCAGCCAGCCTTTATATTATAAACATCCCATTATCATGTAAGCAGAATTATGAGATGGTCAGCAAATTTAGCTAAGAATTTTGTTATCTGTACCTACCACTCCAGCCCAAACCCCAACCCTTCCCTCCTGGTCACCACAGGGAGTAACGCATTTTGCTTTTATAAACAGGGTATTCTTTGGAGTTTTTCTTTTAAATGAAATTTCCAGGTGGTTAACCTCTGCATTTCAAAATGATAGTTGCTTTACATTGTTGTAAGGATTCTTTGCAAAGTGCTCATGAGTGTCCATGATCCTCGACCTCTGTTCTGCCCTATTTATCTTACTTTGTCACTCTACAATTAAAGCCAATTGAGGTCAGAAATTCACATTTCAGCAACAACAGAGACTTTTTTATTCGCATAGCATCTTTAACATAGTAAAGCAACCCAAGATGCTGCACAGGAGCATGACAAACCAAAACTTGACACCGAGCCATATAAGGAGACATTCTGCCTTATTTTTCCATAAAGGCAGATGACCAAAAGCTTGCTTAAAGAGGTAGGTTTTTTTGAGTGTCCAGAGAGAGACAGAGAAGTTTATGGAGGGGATTCCAGACATTAGGGCAATGGCAGTTGAAGGTACGGCCATCAATGATGGAGTGATTAAAATCAGGGGTGCACAATGGACCAGAATTGGAGGAGCTCAGATATCTTGGCGGGTTGAGGGGCTGAAGAAGATTACAGAGGTGGAGAAAGATGAGGCCATGGAGGGATTTGAAAAAAAAAGACTTGAATTTATATAGGGCTTTTCACGACTACTGAATGCACCAAACCCCTTACAGCCAATGAGTGTACTATCTGAAATGTAATCACTGTTCTACTGTAGGAAACATGACAATAAATTTGCACACAGCAAGCTCCCACCAATAGCAATGTGACAACTAGATAATCTGTTTTTGGTGATGTTGATTAGAGAATAAGTATTGGCCAGGACACCAGGGATAACTCATCTGCTCTTCTTTGAAATTGTGCCAAGGAATCTTTTGCATCCACCTGAAAGTACAGACATGGTCTCAGTTTATCTCATCCAAAAGATGGTACCTCCAACATTCTAGCACTCCCTCAGTACTGCACTGAAGTTGCAGCCTAGATTGTTGCACTCAAGTCCTGGAGCAGAGTTTGAACTCTCAACCTTCTGACTCAAAGGTGAGAGTGTTACCACTGAACCATGGTTGACACAAACAAGGATGAGAGTTTAGAATCGAGCTGCTGCTTAACCCGAGTGAATGTAGGTCAGCAGGCACAGGGATGATGGGTGAATGAGGCTTGTTTGGAGTTAAAACTCAGGCAGCAGAGTTTTGAATGACCTCAAGTTTACGGAAGGTAGAAGGTGGGAGGCCAGCCAGGAGTGGATTGGAACAGTCAAGTTTAGAGGTAGCAGAAGCATAGATCACAGGTCAGCAGCAAATGAGTTGAGGCAAAGGTGGAGTTGGCCAGTGTTAGGAAGATGAAAATAGATGGTCTTAATGATGGCTCGGATATGTAGCTGGAAGCTAATCTCGGGTCGCATATGGCACTGAGGTTGCAAACAGCCTGGTACAGCCTCAGACAATTGCCAGCGAGAGGGAATGGAGTCAGTGGCCATGGGATGGTGTTTGTGGCGGAACCAAAGGTAATGGCTTTGGTTTTCCCAACATTTAGTTGGAGGGAATTCCTGCTAATGCAGTGCCAGATGTCAGACGAGCAGTTTGACAATTTAGAGAAAGTCCAGGCATTGTGTGAGGTGGTGGCGAGGTAGAGTTGGTTGCTGTTACTGTACATGTGGAAACTACATTTGCATTTTTCAGATGATGTTAATGAAGGGCAGCATGTAGATGAAAATTAAGAGCGATCCAAGGATAGATCCTTACAGACAACAGAGGTAACGGTACTGGAGCAGGTAGAGTAGTCTTTCAAGTGATTCTCTGACTATGATTCGATAAGAATGGAATCAGGTGATTACTATCCCACACAATTGGATTATGGTGGAGATGCATTGAGTGAGGATGATGTGGTCAACCATGTCAAAGGCTGCAGACAAGTCAAGAAAGTCAAGGAGGTATAGTTTCCTTTACTACCATACTGAAGTATCAATCTTAATTATTTGCTCAAGAGCTTGAACCCACAATCTTGTAAGATGTATCACTAACCAAAGGCTGGCTGTGGAATAGTATCAGGTCATTTGTAGCAAAGAGTGCCATAAATTAGAGCAGTACCATTGATGCTTTTTTAATATTAGAGAGCCTGTAGTAGCTAGTGTATCTGGAATAAAAGAGGTTCCAGGGTCCTGAGAATTGTAGAGTGCTTCAAGTTTTTAATATTGTCAAAGCTGGTCATCTGAAGACATGGAATTAAATAGAAATTACAATATGTAATTAAATAGAAATTACGATTGCAAGTCACTTGTCTTAACTAATCTGCTTTAGTGCTTATCTTCGTTATGGGCAGGAAACCTAATCCCATTTGCCCACACAATTCCTATATTCCTTTATCCTACTTTCTTCTAACCTATTCTTAAAAGTTGACATGGTCTCTGATTCAATCATTAACTTCGGTAATGCTTTCACAATCTCAAATTGCTCTTTGTAGAAGTGCCTCACCTCTTCTACTTTCGGCTTCTCCCATTTTACTTGGGGTCACCACAGTGCTGGTTGATCACCCTTGTCCATCTCCTCCTATCAGACACCCCTTTCACTTCCAATGCTGCTGCATTTAAATCTCTCACCGCTGCATCTTTCCATCTGATCTTGGGCCTTCCTCTTCTGCTTCTTCCTGAAAGTCCCAGCTCCTATATTCCTCAGCGGTGTCCATCTCTTCCAGTGGTGCTCCTGAGGCTTCAGCACATGTCGCCTTACCAAATATCCTCTCTCTCTCTCCAGCATAGATGATCGTACCATTTTAATCTCTTCTTGATTACTTTCTTCAATGATCCCACAATCTTTGCTGATCCCCTGATGTGCTGGTCCCTGATTTTATCCTTTCTCATTACTCCACACATCCACTGCCACTGGCGCTTGCAAGTTGGAGTGTATTGGTGCCGGTCTCAAGCCAGGATAAATGGGGAGGATTAGCGGCAGGAAGGATATCTGGTTATAAAACCATGGGCCAAATCCAAATGATGGCTGATATGAATGGAAATGGCACACATGTTAGGGCTTATCCCGCAAGCGACGCATAGAGTTCCTGCCTGAACCCTGTGAGGAATGGAAAAGGGTTACCATCCAACGGACAAGGATGGCTAAAGAAAAAGGTCCAAAGCAGAGGTGAAAAGATGGCCAAACTCAAAATAACAAGTCTAAATGTCAGTAGCCTGCCAGAGAAAAACAGTGAAGTAACTGACCAGCTGGTGAAATAAAGAAATGAAAAAATATCTCACCTGTCTGTTCTAAATCTTTTGCACTTAATCTTATATCTATGTGCCATTATTCTAGAGACACCTCAACTACTGAAGCTCTGTCCCACCCTTTCATAATTTTAAACACTGTACATACTCGTATAAAAGTTACATTTTTGAGGCCAATCTTTCAGACTAAAAGCCATGGTGTTGACTTTTACGTCAAGCATGCACATCAACTCCTCAAAAACATTGGAACAATAGTCATTTACTTTCATGTTTACTACCAATGCCACCCCTGCCCCCTACACTCCTTCAAATCCTCCCCAAAAATTTAAAAATCTGTAATTTATTTGTTTTAAATGATAATAAAATGCTTACTAGTAAAAAGCATTAAAGGTTTTATGAAATGTGACTGGCTGAAATAAACTGGCAAAGTGAAAAGCCACAGACCTGAATGGCAAAATAGTCAAACTGCCAAAAGACCCCTCATGTTTTTGAGGGGTTGATGTGGATGCTTGATTTGGGCCCAAGTGAAGTCCAAAAAAGATGGTGGCAGTGGAATAAAGCAAAAACCAACAACACTAAAGAATTCATTTTAATTATCATTCGTAATCTGATCACTATAATGCTTTGAATAAATAAAAACAAAACTTGAAATCTATAAATGTTTTAAACATTGGTTTACGTGGTACCGATTTTCATTAGTATTTTTACATTTACAATTAATTATACTTTATTTCTGAAATTTTGGGGCGTTGATTCCCTGAAAAGTTGGCTTCGACTTTTGCACAAAGCATATGAAAAATTAGGATTTTTTTAGACCAAAAGTCAAGGGCTTTTACATGAGATCGACATGTACACGAGTACAAAGGGTAACCTTATAATTGTCTTATAATCAGCACTGTTCCAAATAAATCAGCCTTAAATATTCAGCTATTTCTTTGCATTTGTATCTCATTACAACAGGCAGCATCCTAATGCATCTGCAATGTAGCCTGCCTATTGCCACAATCTCCTTCCTATGGTGCAGTGCCAAAACCTGCCTGAAGTACACCAACTGTGGTCATATTAAGGTTTTAAACAGATTCACCATTACATTTCAAATTTTACATTCCATATCTCTTGCCATAAAATCCAATATTCCATTAGGTTTTTATGGCTTTCTGCACTTTGAGTTGCTGCTTCCAGTATTTCTTGAACCTAAACCCCTAAATCTCTCTGCTCTTCCACATCACTCAACTTTCTCCCTTCAGAATAGAATTATTACTTCCTTTTTTACAAAAATGTATCACTTCACATTTCCTGACATTGAATTTCCATCTGCCACTTCTTTTTTGCTCTTTCCATCACCTTATCAATATGAGTAGCTTTCTTAGCTTCTCAGAATGATGTACTATGTAGAATCGCAGCACCATAGAATAGTTGCAGCACAGGATGAGGCCATTCAGCCTGTCATGTCCTTGCCGGCTTTCTCCAAGAGCAACTCAGCTAATCCAAGTCATCCGCCTTTTCCCATAGCCCTATGGATTTTTTTCTCTTCAGGTAATTATCCAATACTTTTTTTAAGGCCCCGATTGAATCTGCCACTGCCACACTCTCAGACAGTGCATTCCAGATCCTAATCACTAGCTGTGTAAAAGAGTTTTTCCTCATGTCGCTTTTGCTTCTTTTACCTATCACCTTATTCAGTGTTCTCAATCATTCCGCCAAAGGGAACAGTTTCCCCCTATCTACGATATCCAGACCCCTCATGCTTTTGAATACCTCTATCAAATCTCTCTTAATCTTCTCTTCTCCAAGAAGTGCAGCACTAACTTTTCCAATCTATCCATGTAGCTCAAGGTACTCATTCCCTGGAACCAGTCTTGTGAATCTTTTCTGCACCCTCTCTAATGCCTTCACATCCTCCCTAAAGTGTGGTGCCCAGAACAGGACACAATGGGTTGAATTTTACAAGGGGGCTTTGGGACCCTGAAGTTAGGGCAAAAAGCAGATTCTGAGCCTGCACTTGTCCGAAGTGGGATCTACTTGGCAATTTTACCATAGGCTGCCTCCTCATTGGCCAACTGTGGGCCCACCATCCAATTAAGGATGGTGGGCAGGTTCTGAATGCTGGTGGCCCAATTACAGGACCAGCAGCACCACTGGAAGGGGTGGGCGCTGGTGCGGAATGGAGGAGACCTGCAGCCTCCGAGAGGTAAGTTGTAAAAGAATCTCTTAAAAATTCATGGGGCCAAGTGTTGGAGGGCAAATCCCTCTGGGTGGTCACTGGGGCCATGGGGGCTTGCTTCCCTACTCAGGGCCCCTTTTTCTTCCATAGAACATTCTTCTCATGGGGCAGCCACTAGGAAGCCACCTTCTTTTAATTGGCGGCTTCCCCACATGGCAGGGGGTTACCCCGTGGTCGACAAATGAATGCCAGCAGGATCAGGTAGCATTGGCAGTTCTGTTCTTAAAGAACATTAAGTGAATCAGTTGGAATATTGCAACAATCCATAAGACATAGGAGCAGAAATTAGGCCATTCGGCCCATCGAGTCTGCTCCGCCATTCAATCATGGCTGATAAGTTTCTCAACCCCATTCTCCTGCCTTCTCCCCGTGACCTTTGATCCCCTTACCAATCCAGTGACTTTTGAGATAATTTTCCCTATTGCCAGCCCACAGATTGCCAGATTTATTGAATTCAATTGTACAACTTGCTATGGTGGGATTGGAAATCATACCCCACATGAACTAAGCCTATTTCATTCCCTTATCTACCCATTTGGTTATTTCTTCAAATGATTTCTGTTATTCTTTTCAAATATCACTTGCCTTTAACAACTTTGTACTGGCTGCCTCTGATTAACCCATATATTTCGAAATGCATTTGGCTTCAGATTATCAAAAGATATCATAGACAAAAGGCCAAAGAGGTGTTGACGGTGGTGATATTAGCTAAGAAATGTGCTAATAGGTGACATTAAGAGTAGAAAGCAGGACGAGCAAGGTACAGATAGCCCTAGTGGGGGTGGGGTGGGGGGAAGGGATCAAAATAGGCTAAAAGGTAGAGATAAAACAATGGATGGAAATACATTTAAAAATAATGTAAATAGGTGGGAAAAGAAAAATCTGTGTAAGTTATTGGAAAAAGGGGGATCAGAAAGGGGGTGGGGATGGAGGAGAGAGTTCATGATCTAAAGTTGTTGAACTCAATATTCAGCCCGGAAGGCTGTAAAGTGCCTAGTCGGAAGATGAACTGCTGTTCCTCCGGTTTGCGTTGAGCTTCACTGGAACATTGCAGCAAGCCAAGGATGGACATGTGGGCATGAGAGCAGGGTGGAGTGTTGAAATGGCAAGCGACAGGGAGGTCTGGGTCATGCTTGCGGACAGACCGCAGGTGTTCTGCAAAGCGGTCACCCAGTCTGCGTTTGGTCTCTCCAAAGTAGAGGAAACTGCATTGGGAGCAGCGAATGCAGTAGACTAAATTGAGGGAAGTGCAAGTGAAATGCTGCTTCACTTGAAAGGAATGTTTGGGCCCTTGGACGGTGAGGAGAGGAGAAGTAAAGGGGCAGGTGTTGCACCTTCTGCGGTTGCATGGGAAGGTGCCATGGGAGGGTGTTGAGGTGTAGGGCGTGATGGAGGAGTGGACCAGGGTGTCCCGGAGGGAACGATCCCTGTGGAATGTCGCCGGGGGTGGTGAAGGGAAGATGTGTTTGGTGGTGGCATCATGATGGAGTTGGCGGAAATGGCGGAGGATGATCCTTTGAATGCGGAGGCTGGTGGGGTGATAAGTGAGGAAAAGGGGGACCCTATCATGGTTCTGGGAGGGAGAGGAAGGTGTGAGGGCGGATGCGCGGGAGATGGGCCGGACACGGTTGAGGGCCCTGTCAACCACCGTGGGTGGAAAACCTCGGTTAAGAAAGAAGGAAGACATATCAGAGGAACTGTTTTTGAAAGTGGCATTATCAGAACAGATGCGACAGAGGAGAAGGAACTGAGAGAATGGGATGGAGTTCTTACAGGAAGCGGGGTGTGAGGAGCTGTAGTCAAGGTAGCTGTGGGGGTCGGTAGGCTTGTAATGAATATTGGTGGACAGTCTATCACCAGAAATTGAGACAGAGAGGTCAAGGAAGGGAAGGGAAGTGTCAGAGATGGACCATATGAAAATGATGGAAGGGTGGAAATTGGAAGCAAAATTAATAAATTTTTCCAGGTCCAGACGAGAGCATGAAGCAGCACCGAAGCAGTCATCGATGTACCAGAGAAAGAGTTGTGGGAGGGGGCCGGAGTAGGTCTGGAACAAGGAATGTTCCACATACCCCATAAAGAGACAGGCATAGCTAGGGCCCATGCGGGTACCCATAGCCACACCTTTTATTTGGAGGACGTGAGAGGAGTTTAAGGAGAAATTGTTCAGTGAGAGAACAAGTTCAGCTAGACGGAGGAGAGTAGTGGTGAATAGGGATTGTTCGGGCCTCTGTTCGAGGAAGAAGCGGAGAGCCCTCAGACCATCCAGTGGGGGATGGAGGTGTAGAGGGATTAGACGTCCATGGTGAAGAGGAGGCGGTTGGGGCCAGGGAACTGGAAATTGTTGATATGATGTAGGGTGTCAAAGGAATCGCGGATGTAGGTGGGAAGGGACTGGACAAGGGGAGAGAGAATGGAGTCAAGATAACAAGAAATGAGTTCCGTGGGGCAGGAACAGGCTGACACAATCGGTCTCCCGGTACAGTCCTGTTTGTGGATTTTGGGTAGGAGGTAGAAGTGGGCCGTCCGAGGTTGGGAGACTATGAGGTTGGAAGCTGTGGAAGGAAGATCTCCAGAGGAGATGAGGTCAGTAACAGTCCTGGAAACAATGGCTTGATGTTCAGAGTTGGGGTCATGGTCCAGGGGGAGGTAGGAGGAAGTGTCTGTGATTTGACGCTCAGCCTCTGAGAGGTAGAGGTCAGTGCGCCAGACAACAACAGCACCACCCTTGTCAGCAGTATGACATCTTTTGGCGATCTCCACCTATCACTGGCCCTCTATCCAGCTCTACCTGTCCCACCCACCCCCTTAAACCAGCTTATATTTCACCTCTCTTCTATTTTTCCTTAGTTCTGTTGAAGAGTCATACAAACTCGAAACGTTAACTGTGCTCCTCTCCGCAGATGCTGTCAGACCTGCTGAGTTTTTCCAGGTATTTTTATTTTTGTTTTTGTTTTGGATTTCCAGCATCCGCAGTTTTTTGCTATTATTTTGGCTTCAGATTATGTTTTCTAAGAGTTTCCCCAGAGCTGAAGTTACACTAACTGATCTACAGATGCCCAATTACCCTTTGTTCCCTCTTGAACAAAGTTCTTGCATCATCTACACAGCAGCTCCGCAGCACAATTTGCATATTGAACAAAGACAAAACAATTGAGAACAAAGCCTCTGCTATCTGCCTTCTGACTTCTTTTGGCAGTTTGACCATTTTGCCGTTTGGGTCTGTGGCCTTTCATTTCGCCAGTTTATTTCAGCCAGTCACATTTCATAAAACCTTCAATGCTTTTTAGTGGTAAGCATTTTATTATCATTTAAAATAATTAAATTACAGATTTTTAAATGTTTGGGGAGTATTGGAGGGAGTGTAAGGGGCGGGGGGTGGCAGGGGTGGTAAACATGAAAGCAAACGACCACTGTTGTTCCATTAGTCTAACAATGTGTGTACCAGTTGAGCACCAATTGGACCCATGATAAGAGTTGCTGTTTTTAGATATGAACCTCCCTTTCCCTTTGTAAAATTGAACTACTGACAGACAAGGTGCAATTAGCAGCACAGGCCGTACTGGGTTAATCACTGATTCTCAACTTTCCATTTGTTTTCCTTTTGACAATCTCTTAACACAAAAGCCAGCTTCTCTGCTGAATTGTTTTAGTCGATTTGAAGTTTCATCAGTCACTTCTCAGTTCTGGCTTCAAGTGTTAGTCTCATTTCCCAAAGTACCTAATCTCTGCCTTCTAGAGGCTAGAATGTAATGATCCTCTTAAACAGTTAACTCTACATTTCAAAGAAATTTAAAAATATAAAAATGTATTTCAAACTTATTGAGAAGAACCATAATGTATTTTGCATGTGAAGGGTTTCTACTCTAACATGTTCTTGAATGCTTTTGCTTAAAGCCTCCTTCTTCCACAGTCATGACAAATCTAGGGTAGGAACTAAAAAGGAATTGACCTGGTAACACCTATTCATCTCTGCTGTGATTTGAAGAATTAGATTTTGCATGAGGCATTGCTGATATCCACTCTTTGCTCCTGAAAGGTGCCTTATAATAATTCTGATGGTAAGTAGGGGTAATTATGGGTTTGAAACTTTATATTTATTTAATGGGTGTAGTTTTTCATCCAAGGACACTCTGCCACTGAGGGAAGGCACTGGCTATAATTTTTCAGTCTTCCTTAGACTCACGGTGGTGCCAGAGGACTGGAGAATTGCAAATGTTACTTCCTTGTTCAAAAAAGGGTGTAAAGATAAGCCCAGCAACTACAGGCCAGTCAATTTAACTTTGGTGGTGGGGAAATTTCTAGAAACAATAATTCAGGACAAAATTAACAGTCACATGGACAAATGCGTGTTAATTAATGAAAGCCAAAACAGATTTGTTAAGGGAAAATCATGTTTAACTAACTTGTTGGAGGTACGTAGCAGAGAGGGTTGATGAGGGCAATGTTGTTGACATAGTGTACATGGATTTCCAAAAACTATTTGATACAGTAGCACTTAACAGCAAAATTATAGCTCATGGAAAAAAAGGACGGTAGCAACATGATACAAAATTGGCTGAGTGACAGGAAACCAAGAGTAATGACTAACGGATGGTTTTCAGGCTAGAGAAAGATTTGCAGTGGAGTTCCCCAGGGGTTGGTGTTGGGAATCTCACTCTTCCTGATATCTATTAATGACCTAGACCTTGCTGTGCAAGGCACAACTTCAAAATTTGCAGATGATAGGAAACTTGGAAGTATTGTGAACTGTGAGGAGAGTAGTGTAGAACTTCAAGGGGACATGGGTAAGTTGGTGGAATGGGTAGACAAATGGGAGATGAAGTTCAATGCGGGGAAATGTGAGTTGGTTCATTTTGGAAGGAAAAACATGGAGGGACAATACAAAATAAGGAGTACAATTTAAAGGGGGTGCAGGAGCAGAGAGTCCTGGGTGTATATGTGTATACAAATCATTGAAAGTGGCAGGACAGTTTGAGAGCACAGTTAATAAAACATACAGTATCCTCGGCTTTATTAATAGGGGCATAGAGTACAAGACACTAGTTCGGCCTCAGCTGGAGTATTAAATCCGGTTCTGGGAAATATGTGAAGGCATAGGAGGCAGTGCAGAAAAGATTCATGAGAATGATTCCAGGGATGAGGAACTTCAGTTTTGAAGATAAATTGGAGAAGTTAGGACTGTTTTCCTAAGAGAAAAAAAGGATGAGAGGAGATTTGATAGAAGTACTCAAGATCATGTGGGGTCTGGGCAGAGTAGATAGGGACAAATCCCACGTGTGAAAGAATCGAGAACAAGAGGGCACAGACTTAAAGCAATTGGCAAAAGAAGCAAACACGATGCGAGGAAAAACCTTTTCGTGCCGCAAGTGGTTAGGGTCTGGAAGGCACTGCCCGAGAGTGTGGTTGAGGCAGGTCCGATCGAAGCATTCAAAAGGAAATTAGATTGTTATCTGAAAAGGAAGAATGTGCAGGGTTATGGGGAGAAGGTGGGGGAATGGCCCAGGATAAATTGCTGATTTGGAGAGCCAGGGCGGACAGGATGAGTCAAATAGCCTCCTGTGCTGTAACAATTCTGTGATTCAGTTTTAATGAAGGGCAGAATCGGTGCTTGGGAGGCCCAATGTGAGCAGCATAACTGCAAGTTCTGAAGGAAGTGAGACCCAGCAGCTTTTCACAACTTATTTTCATATTTGGATTTGGTCTCCCACCTGAAAACAGTGGGTTTTTTGAGTGGGAAATGGAATCGACCAAAAGGGACAAGCCCCAGCACAAGATAAGTGCTGAAGGGGACATTCCCAAACAGATATAGTAAGGAGAGGGAGAAGAAGGACCAGAGCAGAGGAGGGACAAGGATTCCTGCCAATGGCAAACCTCCACATTCCCACCTGCAACCACTAACGCCGCCCCCCCACATCACCCCACCCTCCCAGCCACCCCAACCCTCGAGTTGTCATAAAAGTCACACTGCGGCACAGATTTAGTCATTGGGCTGCAACTTTCAGATTTCAATGATTCCCTGGCCTGCTTGCAGTGGGAAATTTAGCTTGCATTCACAGTTGGAGAAAATAAAATGCTGCCAGGAGGCTCAAGACCAATTGTAACCTGTTAGGTGAAGGAGTTAAAATCTACCCCAACATTTTTGCCCCCTTTTGAACTTTTTTTTTCATTCTTATCTTTATGCATTTTTAGTGCCAAACCTCATCTCCCGGCTTATGGAAAAAGTGGCAGAGCTGTTACTAGCCCTTTGCCAAAGGCATTCTGTTCTCTTGAAAGAAAGAACAACTTGCATTTGATGAGCTCAAAAAGACTTGAATTTATGCAGTGCCTTTCATGTCCTAAATGTTTCACAGCCAATCAAGGATATTTGACGTGCAGTCACTGTTATAACGTGACAGTCAAATTGTGCACAGAAAGGTCCCAGACTGCGCTAATGACGAGATAATCTGTTCCTGTGATGTTGGTCAAGGGATAAATATTCGCCAAGACTCTGAGGAGAACTCGCCTGCTCTTCTTCACCATGTCATGGATCTTTTATGCCCATCAAAGAGACCAGGCAGAGTCCCAGTTTAATATCTCCTCCGAAAGATGGCACCTTCACCAGCGCAGTTCTTCCTCAGCACTATATTGGATTGTTAGCCTAGATTTGGTGCTCAAGGCCTGAATTTTACCCTTGGCGGGCGTGCGCAATCGGCGGGCCTGGGAGCGGTCGGGAAACAGGCCCCGGCCAGCGATTGGCCCCGACCCACGATTTCACGCTGGCTGGCCAATTAACAGCCAGCCATGAAACGCACAGTGAAAAACTTAGCGCTGCTGGGGTGGGGGGGGGCGGGAAGAGGGCAGGCGATGACGTCACCACAGGCATAGGTGAGCGCTGTGAGAGAGCTCCCTGAAGACAGACAGGGAGCTGCAGACCTGCAAATAATGAAATAAAGGTATAAAAAGCTGCAAAAAAAATGTCCATGCATCACAATCAAGCACCTGAAAGCACATCTCATAAAAATGCTGCCCCCAGATATTTCTTTTTATTTTATTTCCTAATGGAGATTTTATCCTGCTCTGGGATGAGGTTTCATGAAAAATGCAAGGGTCACCTGGCTGATTCGCCCGTCCGCCAATCGTAAGGTTGGACGGGCCAGTAAAGTTGTAGACAATTGTGCCGTTGATGGGCTTAATTGCCCTCTTAATTGTCAGCGGGCACACTTCCAACTTCTACGCACGCCCACCGAGCGAAATATCGTGCGGATGCGCGATGACGCAGGATACTCGTCCAATGTCATCTCGCGTGATTTCAAGCCCGATCAGATCGGGCGCGTGCCCACGAGGCGTAAAATTCTGCCCCAAGTCTCTGGGGTGGAACCTGAACCTGACCCCACAACCATCCTGATTTAGAAGTGACAGTGCTACTAAGCCACTGAGGTGTGTGTGAGGGCACACGAGGGTGACTCATTCTGGAAGCCAAAGCCATGTCTTGTTTCACATCAATCTACTGTGCTATTTGGTACTCTGACTCTCAACCAAAACACAAAAACAGATTATCTTGTCATTATCACATTGCTGTTTATTGGACCTCACTGAGTGCAGATTGTCTGTCAAGTTTCTTACACCACAGCAAGTGACTGTACTTCAACAGTACTTCATTGGCTGTAAAGCACTTTGAGATGTCCTGAGGTCATGAAAGGTGCTATATGAATGTGATTGCATTTTTTTAATTATTATTCTATTTATTGGGCAGAATAATCCTGGCCTTTTAAGTCAGAGAACAGATCTGAAAGATTCAGGGTGAATGAAAAACATTGGATGTAATTACAGTTAAACAAAGGGCCCATTTGATGTGAAGTATGACAGTCAATTAATGGGTTAAATTGTTTCAGTGTTCAGTGATTGCAATGATAAATTTGTTATTCAATTGTGGTATCTCGCATAGCAAACACTGACTGCTGAGTCATGAGCGTAGTGCACTAATCAAGAAACCATACCTATGCTTTGAACATTGAGTGGGGAATATACAATTTACCTGGAAGTGCATGGTCTGCGTAGAGATCGGTATAAAAAGTGTAAAACATGAAAGGTTCACAGGAATATGCAATTGCTGAAACAGCCAGCTCCATGAAACTGATGTTAAATTCACCAACTATGCAGCTGTGGACGGAATCTAATACAGTGTTGCTGTATTCGCTTCAGCACCATCATATAACAGTTTTGAACAGAAAGGTATATTTTATTAGAGAAAAAATCATTCCAATATGCATGACTAGTGATGCAAAATCATTCTATGAGACATGACTGTAAACAATGTGATGACCGACCTTATTCAGCAGCCCTTTATGTGTTTGCTTGGTGTTTCCAGTCTATGCTTTTTATTGGGTTTATCTCCTAGTTATTTTTTCATTAAGGAGGAATCATTGTGATGCTGAAAGTCACTTTTAAACCCTCAATATCATATAATTTCAGCACTGACTGCAGATCCTGTTATCTTGTTTTTTTGGCCTCATTTCTAATTCAACCACATGTTATTGTCATGTTCCTCTCATTCATCTTCTGTTCAAAGTATTTTACGATCAACCTCACCATCATTCTAACCCCTTCACACCTTATTTCCATCACATTCACAGTCAGCAGCACTCCCCTGGATGTCTTTATCTCAATAATATGTCAGTGCCGGAATTACTGCATTGCACTGCCTTCCCCTGTCCTCCTCAACCTAACACAATTCTTCAAAATTTGCTTGTTATTCAGTAGTAGAAAGGACTAAGCAGGTGGCAGTTTAATCTGTGGACACATTTCCACAGCAGAGTAGAAATTAATTATAAACCATTTCAGACTATTGGCTTTCAACGGTATCCATAGACAATGTTGACCATTGGAGGTATGTTACATGGTGTTTTAACTTATTCTTTCATGAGATTTGAGCATCACTGACAAGGCTAGCATTTGTTACCCATCCCTAATTGTCCTTGGGAAGTTGGTGGTGAGTCGCTTTCTTGAACCGCTGCAGTCCGTCTGGTGTGGGTACACCCACAGTCCTATTTGGGAAGGAGTTCCAGGTTTTTGACCCAGTGCCATGGCTCTGCCTGTTCAAATGTGCACAACTTCAACTCAAGACCACCGACCTGTTTACACACTTTCATTCATTCATATTAACCCCCTAAATGGCAGCAAAAGGTTCATTGTCAATATGATCATGATGTGTGCACAGTGTACTCAGCCCCACAGTAACACTTAGTATGCTTTCTATGCTTCATACTCTATGTAATTGAGGATGGAGATGAGGTGACCACTACAACGATGTAGCATCATTAGAGAAGAACATATCTACTAATTCAAACCCATTGTGTTCCTACACTGTCCTAGAGTCTGAAATTGTGCTCATCATGACTGACCCATTCGTCTCAATACCAAGCATTTAAAGCAAAGCTACTCTGAAGCAGGCTTCCATCCACCTTCAACATTTGAATCTCTGGTCTCCAAGGCATTGCACACTTCTGTCCATCTCGGATATCTGCATATCTAGTCTGTAGATTCTGATTATTCTGTCATCTATGCTGGATATTTGTACAGCTGGTGTCCAGAGCATGTCCATGACCAGGATTTTCAGCTTGGCGTGCAGGCGTGCACCCAACACGCATGAGCGTGAAAAAGCGCGCGATGACATCAGGCGAGTATCCCGACCGTCATCCCGCACTTACGCGACATTTTGGTCGGCAGGCACGTGGGAATCGCCGACAATTAAGTGAGCGTTAAGCCCCTTAACTAATTCATTTAATTTAATTTTAACCTGCCCGTCCAACCTTATAGTTGACCGGTGGGCAAATAGCCCAAGCGGCCTTTGCATTTTTTGTGAAACCTTACCCATGGGTGGATGAGGTTTCGACCAGTGATTTTTTTAAAAAAAACTTTTAAAACTAATTTTTAACATGTCCTTGCTCATGTGATTGAGTCACATGAGGGGACATGTTTTCCTTATTGTTCAATTCTTTATTTGTAATGTTAAAAATCTTCAGCTCCCTGAGGCGGCTCTGTGCCTTCAGGGAGCTTTCACTGAGCGCACCCCCGCATATGCGCACACTTCAGCACTCGCGCTCCTCCCGCCCCCCCCACCCCACCCTGGCAGCGCTGAGGCTCTGAGCACGCCTTTCACGCTGGCTGGCCGCTAATTGGCCAGCCAGCGTGGAATCGGGGTCGGGGCCCGATCGTGGGCAGCGGCTGGTTTCGTAACTGCCCCCAGGCCTACCCGCCCACCGCGCCTGCCTGACAAGATAAAAATTCTGCCCCATGCTGTTGTTCATCTTGGACACCTTCAGCAGGAGAATGGGGTTGAGAAACTTATCAGCCATGATTGAATGGCGGAGCAGACTCGATGGGCTGATTGGCCTAATTTCTGCTTTTATGTCTTATGGTCTTATGGGATAAGCCACGATGTACCTTGGGTTAATGTAGCTTCTCTTTAAGGCATTGCCATATTTCTACCCTGAGCAGTTGTGCAACTTTTTCACACTGTTGCCAGCCATCCTTGATTTTTGCATCTGGGCACTAGGTTGTTGCCATTCTACCAACAATGCTGGGCATTTTTGCAGCTTCCCTCTGGGACTTTGCCATGCTGCCATTCATCTTAAGTGTTTGTGCCGCTAATTTCTAAGATATTGCCATGTTGCTTTACTTGATGGGCACCTACACAGGGGACTTGAATCTAAAGTGCCAGAATGTTGTTATTTATAAACTCTTGGGGGCTGACTAGTTTTTAGACCTTCTACTGATTACAATAAACAAACAATCAGATAGCAACTAAGGACTTCTTTATTTTAATGAGCTGAACAGTTGAAATGAAAATAGAACAGCTTAGTTAGAAGAATGTGAGCAGCAGCTCATCCCCTCTTACAACAGTAAGGCTGTCTCATAGTAACTGATGCACTAATAGGTGTACATATCACAGCTTTCTGTGATAACCTAGTCAGAGAAAACAAAGAAAATCATGCACCACATTTGGAATTTGGTTACCTGTTATTCAAGTAGAAACGGACAATGGTTGGAGTTTAGATTTCAGTAGACCTCCTTTCTCTTTTTATTTTTGTGTTGTGAGTGGTTGAATCAAGGAATTATTTTTCTTCCTTTTCCTGGTTGGCAAGCAATCTACTCCAGTTCTCTGCTAATGCAACACTGAATTAATTTCTATGATGCGCAAGAGTTGGCTGGCCGTAGTATTCCAATTAAATTATTTTCCTCAAATGTGAAAGTAGCTGTCCTCCCTCAAGGTGTCCTGCTGAGATTGAGAGCTAAGCAATGTGGGCTCGTGTGCAAGCACATATCACACTTCTCTTTAACAAATACTCAATTGTCTTTTTTCCTTCCCCTTCTTTGCAGTTACTTTATTTTGTAAAAAGGAATCAACTCCATTAAAGACTTTTGTGATTATTTGTAGTTCTGATAATGACTGATAAATCTCAGCAATACCTATTTCTGTGACATTTTTGTCAAATGCTACTCAGTTAAGTTTGGTTAGATATTGTGGGATGGCTTTTAAAACATCAAAATATTGAATTATCATTGGTCCTTCCATTTTTATCTGTTTAACACAAAATCACAAACACATTTATATGATTTCATAATGCTTACATCAATTGCAGATTTGCTAATGGCTGACCCCACAGTTTAAACGACTTGATTTGAACTATAATAATCAAGGTGATCACATTAAGTGCTCTACTGCCAAACCTTGGCTCAATGGTTTTCACATGTTCGTAAGAGATGGAACTGGACGGCTAAATTTTAGAAATATTTCAACACAATTTACAAGCCCCATGTAAACTTTGCATACAACTTTGTGATCCTGGACCCTCACATGCTTGTACATGATTATGTAACCTCTCAGCTTCAAAATAGTTTCTCAGTTTGATGTAAAGATGGCCAAAGACAGGCATGTAATTTTGATCATCAAATCAAGTAAGATGATGCCCTTTCCCTGAGCTGTTTGCCCTCCCTGAGGTTTCAGAATAGCGCAAGTTACTCGGTAAGGTTTATACCAAGACAAATGTGCCAGGATTGCATTAAGAGTGCTTTGACATCTATATGATATTTTGAGTATAAACTGGGTTTTTTTATAGTGAAGCTCAAGGACTTCTGTGTGGCAGCTACACACTTCTATCCAACCCCATTGATCAATGTTCCTATTTCTCTGTGGAGAAAAGTGAATGAATACCTCTGTGGAAGAGAGTTTGTTTTAAAAGTGCAGTCAGATACAGGTACATTGGCCGTGAAGGGACCCGAAATTCCCGATCAAAGTTTGGCTGCCTCTCCAAATGTTCCGTCCTGCCCGCGAACAGCCCCACCGTGGGCTCGACCGGAAAATCCCAGCCAGTGTCTCAAACTCCAGCTATCCGAAAACTGGACATCTTTTTTCAGCTGCCATGCATGAATTTGAATTATTATTAGGTGAGTAAAATAACTTAACAGCTTGAGCAGCTGGATGCTGAACTGACAGTGGGGTGCCAACTAGTTATTCGCTTCACGCACCTGTCTTTTCCCATTCTCCGAGTGGTGCAAGTGACCCTTGACCCCACGCAATCCAGCTTGGCCCAATTGGGCCGACCCAACCCAGCCTGAACCAGCAAGATCCAAAATCCGGCACGGACACAGTCCCAAGGTTGCCACTTTTGAGACACTGTACCTGTATTTTAAGGCTCTGATGACGATATGATCTAATCATGAAGTAAATCAGGTGACACTTAAAAATACTTCCCAATTACAACTTGCTTGTGAGGAATTTTTCCACATGGTCATTTTGAGGTTAATAATGCTTATTCACTCTCCTTTTTCAATAGATTTTGGTGATAACAATGTTTATGTTGCAGCCTTGGAGATGTTCTTCACATAGTTTCTCTTATACTGTCCTCTATTGGTTTCTTCATATTATCAGAATACATTTTTACTAAAAGAGCTGAGGTCTTAATTTAGTGGCTTATAAAAATTACACTGCACCATGAAAATGACTTTTGTTTTTACAATAAGCCTTGTGGGATTTATTTTTCCAAAACAAAAAGGGACATTTATTCTAACATAAAATTGTGTAATGGTGCACAGAAGCAAGTGAAGCTCTTCATCTGTTTATAAAACTGATTCAAAGGAATGACACTTCCCTTCCTCTTTCCAAGCAGTGTCAAAGTGATCCCAATTCAGATGAAAATGATCTGAAATGAGGTATGTGACTAGGGATAGTATGTGCCTTATGGGTCACTTTTACATGTTAGCCCCATCCTTTTCTGAAAGTGTGACTTTGTCAGATAACTAAGGCTAAAATGAACATAGAAAGCCAGTATTGATCGAAATAAAGGGAGAGTTCCAGCCTCTGCGGAAGTCCATGGTTGATGTAAATAAGGGAATTTGGATTTTCCCAACTATATCGGAATTGTCTGATTTTAATTAGATGTTAAATGCCACATGGTTCCATTGTCTCACTGTATTCTGCATCCATATTCAACTCCTTGAATTTGGCAAATAATCCAACAGTCTGGCCCAAGGGCTATAAATGAAGAGGGAAAATACAGCTACTATCATCCATTATAATGATCATTTCTAAATAAATGAGGAATCAGAACTTAGATGAAGAAGCTATTTGGGTGATATTGGTATATCACATTGTATTTAATCACCATTTTTAAGGATTCATATGCAAATATCGCTTAATACTTCTCCATCATCTACAAGGAGAGAATAGAAGACAGCATTGGAGAAAATAAAACATATGGCGAAGCAGATTTAATTTTTATGAAAAGTCAGATATTTTCTTTCTCAGACTTAGCAACTCACCTGGAATGTACAAGCAAGAAACTTCATGGATAACTTACACACTATTGCAGGCTTTGTCCTCTTTTACATTTGTACAGAGGTTTTCATGCTTAGCTTTGCACTTAGATATTAATGCACTTTTTAAAATAGTAATTAATTGGACTACCAGTAGTAGTAAATAATTGTGAGATGGAGTGGGCTAGAACACTGTCCTTCCAAGTGACGAGATGAAACTGATATCTCTGTGGCATTTATTGCTTCTCTTTCTCACATGTAATATAAAGAACTCGATTGAAAAATAGGCAGATATGAATAGAAACATGGCTCGGTAGTTTGCTCTGGACCCCCACCAACCACAGGCATCACAAGCTGAAGTAACTTTTTTGAAGTATTAACACCCCTCTCCCAGTATATTTAGGCATACTCAGGATCTTCTGGCTGCTGATTTCCATCAGCAACCAGAAAGCTCCAATCCCAGAGCCCGACTTGCAACTGCTTGCTTGAGAGGCCTGCAGTTGTTCCTGGGTTTCCTGCTTCTGCTAGCATTCGGTTCTACCAGGGAATAGGCCAAAGGCTGCGGTGGTCCAATTTATTTTAATGACCTGGGAAAGGTAATTGCAGTATCCCTACTATTCTTGGACAAGAGCATCACACTTTTGGTGTTGGGTGTAAGGGGATAGGGAGGGGGAATTGGCTGAGTGTGGGAGGAAGACAGGAACATCTGTCCTATATGCTCTTGGCCTTTCAGTGTGCACTCATGCAGTGTGGCTTTACAAATCTTTGGAGGCAGCTTTAACTCCTGGTGCTCATGTGAAATGGGCATTACTAGATCAGCTGCCTATTTTTCACGTCTCCCGATCTTCCTTTCCATATATAAGAGAGGCGTATACAATGTTATTTCAGTTGCTTTATGCCATTGCAAAAAAGTTCAATCCCCCTTCCCCCTTCTGGACTTAAAACATGCAAACTATTTTTTAAAAGACTGCAAATTTGAACCAGTTAATTTGTACTAGTATTTATATATATTTAAATTTGATTGCCTAGTGTTAATGGGAACTGTCTGAGCCAAAAGCCATTGTTCCAAATCAGCTTTTTACTGTATCACATTTGGAGCAATAGCTCTTTGTGATGTTGCGATAGTGCCAGTCACTGATTTGGTATATTTCGTGCTCCATAGCACCGAACTTCCAAACTGCCTTATTCCCATGCTGATGTTTTGCCAACATCAAGTAGAGAAAACCACACCCCAAGTATTTCAATTTGAAACTATTAATAAAAAAGTTTTGTTATCTTTGGTTTTATGCCACTGCATTTCCAATCTAGTTTATACTGGAGCAGGAGAACTCAAGGAGATGATAGCATTCAGATGTATCTCATATGTTAATCAACCTCCTGTTCCTTATCCCAGTCTAAAACACATTGAAATGTTTATGAGAACCACACTTATTAATATTCTTCAAGAAGTCACTAACTAATTACTAACACATTAACAGTCACACATACTAACAGTATAGCTTCTTTAAAAGAAAGGCTGCTGTCTCTTAGTTCTCTCTTTAAAAAGTTAGGTCTTCTGTGGTCTATATATCAGCTTAAATCATGGTCTGGGTGATATATATCCTTGGGATTTGGGGGAGGAGGCATTCAATTCATCTTTATTTGACAACAGTAGTTAATTGTCATGGTGATGGGCAGGAGTTCCTTCCCACACTGTTGACTAACAGACATTATTGGCAGTATCTCCGATGGCTTGGATATTGAGAGAGAAGAGGGAAGTAACAGGGGAGTTTGATATTTGATAATACTGTGTGGTAATGTGAATCTGAAAAAGATGTTTTCCAGTGGGTGAACTAATGACAGGGTATACATTAGACATAATGTGCTCAAGTTGGCAAAACCCAGCATGGCAAGAGATAAAGAGAGGGAGAAGTAACAACAAAGAGCTTCATATGCTGTGCATATGTACAGTTAGTGAGTATTTACATACTGAGAACAGAGTTTTCAGATATCAATTTCTCTTTTCTTGGTGAGGAAGCCACATTAATAGATTATGCGATTGAAATCGTGCTTAAAAAAATGGCTGTTCAAGTTAATTTGGGCTCAAATTGAACCATTGAATTAGCTCTAATTGCCAGTGAAAACAACTCTATTGGTGTCACGATTTGGCAGATAGAGAGTGTGGTTAAGTCTATCAATGTTGGGGTAGAAATTTGGCTGGGGGGCAGCACTTCAGTGGGAGGGACAGAAATCGGTTTCCCACCAGCGTGAAATCGCAGCAGGATCATCCAATGGTTTCCGCCATGGTGGATTGCGAATCCCCAGTGGGATGCAAAGTAAGGCCCGACTGGAATCGCACCCACCACCACTCACCCCATGCCCGATTTACAGTTACGCTGGAGGGAAAACATGCCAGCCCAGAACACCAACGTGACGTGCAAAAGTCAGGACTTACTTTTCGGACCTCACTCAGATCGCGGACATCCGAGGAGAAGAAGGTGCTGGAGGCGTACAGCCACAGGACACTGGAGGAACACGCGTGTTGCATGGTGGGTTGATCGGCATGCACATGGCTCTGCCGCGAAGCAGCTCTTGGAAAGCGGGAAGTCTTCATGCAGCAGCATCGACTTCACCGAGGCTTCAGGTCTTCATGGACTTGACTTCGGACCTGCTTTGGAAGCTCAGGGACTTCGCCGTGGGCTCACACCACCTCCCAGGGACTTGGCCATGGGCAGGTATGAATGAGCCATGAAGTGGGGAAGCTG